>NW_027185809.1:22434446-22482131 GCF_028583685.1 Petaurus breviceps papuanus
ATCTAATTCTGAAGTAATGATTCTCCTCATTGAGCTTTTGAGATCCTTTTACCAGCTACCAAATTCGGCTTTTAAGGCATTCTTCTCCTCATTGCCTTTTTGAGCCTCTTTTGCCATTTGAGTTAGTCTATTTTTAAGGTATTATTTTACTCAGTCAGGCTGTTGATTCTCATAATTTTCTTGCAATGTTCTAATTTTTCTACCCAATTTTTCCTCCACTTCTCTTATCTGCTTCTTAAGGTCCTCTATGGCCCATAACCAGCTCGTATTTTCCTTTGAAGCTTTTGGTGCAGGAGTTCTGACTTCACTGTCTTCCTCCTGTTCCATGCTTTGCTCCTTTTTGTCCCCAAAACAGGAGTCTGATGTTGGAATCTTCTGTCTGCTTTGTTTCCTTTGCCTGGTCATGTTGCCCCTCTGTCACTTGACCCCTAGGCTTTTTGCCACAGTAGGACTCTGCCACCAGACAGGGGAGCTTTTGTCCCAAATTCTGGAGTTTTCTCAGCTGCCAAAGGTATTAGATAGGTGGCTTCTCTGAGGCCTCCACACACTCTGTCAAGCTGGACACATACCCAAGGACCTCCACCCTAGACTGCAATCAGGATCTAAGCAGGTTAAAGCAAGAGCGATTATCCCTCTGACTGGTCGCTTGGTCCCCCTACACTCTGCAGGCCAGGAGCTGAATCCCCTGTGTGGCCCTGGCAGACTGTGCCAGGTGTCTCAGCAGCTTCTCACCCTGGGGGCAAAAGCTGAAGCACTCTCACTTACTGGGTCCCAAATTCCAGACTGCACTGACATCTCACTTTGTCCTTCACATTTATATCTTGATAATTCTGGAAATGGCCACAGCTTCTGCTGATCTGGGGTCCCTCCAGCCAGCGATTGGTCAGGCCCACCCTGGGGCTAAAGTCTCTGGCTTATGTGGGCCTGGGCTCAGCTCCCAGAGTGCTGCGCTGCCAGATTCCTGCTGGCCTGCCAGGCTGTCCTTAGTGGGAAGTTAGCTTCTCCGTGTCATTTTGTGGGTTCTGTAGCTCCAAAGTTTGTTCAGAGTCTCCTTTTTACATTGATTGGGGAAGGTGGGAGCCGGAACCACTCAGAGGTCCTGCTTTTACTGTGCCATCTTCAAGAAAAAGAAACCTTAAGTAACTTTTAGGGTAACTCTGTCAGTCATTTAATAAACACTTTTTAAGCACCTGCTATATACTAGGTACTGTGCTAAGCACTGGGGATAAAAATACATAAAAGAAAGATTTTCTCTACCCTCAAGGAGTTCCTGATCTAATGGGGGAAGACAACACATATGAGAAAACTATGAAGTAGGGTTAGAAGGAAGGGAAGAATCTGACATGGGGGCCTGGTAGACAAGTCAGTGATCCAATGTAAAGATCGCTGAAAGGAACCTAAAATGAGTGCTGCTAGAGAATTTTTAAAAAGTCCAAAGTGACTACAGCCATTTGGGACATGAAAAGATTTCTGAAGAGATGTCTGGCCTGTATCCTCTGCTTAAATGGAGGAATTTATGACTCCAGTCTCCAGTCAGAGGGACAGAGGTTAGTGATGTGGTGTGAGTAATGAGGCTGGTTGGATCTTACAAAATTATGAGACTTTTCAGTAATGAATAGGGGTCATGGTGAAACACTTTCATTTTACAGATAAAGAGAATGAAGCCCCCAAAAGATGAAATAATTTGCCCAAAGTTGTATACCTTGCTAATAACTGCTGAGATTAGAATCTCTATCTCCTTAACAGGAAATCAAGGGTACAGGTACAAATCTCTGGTTCTAAGTCACTTCATTTATTAGGTTACTCGAATATACACTAGTTGTTCATTCCATGAGTTTTTATGATGAGAACTCATGAAGTCCCTGTTACTCCTGAGCTTCCAACTAATTTTGTCCAAATCTAGCAAAAGATTTCCTGCTAAGATGGCAATATATTAGGGTGTAGAGAAGAGCAGATTCCCTTCACAAATACCTTAGTTATCTTAAAATGCATGAGGGAGAACAGTGATTAAGAAAACCAAAGATCAGGTAGCACAGCGAGTAAGAGCACCTGCCCAAGAGTTGGGATGACCTGGGATCAAATACAGGCTCAGACACTTAGCACCCACCCAGAAACACCTGGCTATGTAACCTTAAGCAAGTTACTTAACCCCAATTGCTTAGGGGCGGCCAGGTGGCTCAGTGAGTAAGAGCACTGACCCAAGAGTCAGGATGACATGGGATCGAATCCAGGCTCTGATACTTAGCACTACACCCAGAAATAACTGGCCGTGTAACCTTGAGCAAGTTACTTAATGCCAAATGCTTTAAAAAAAAGAAAAAAGAAAACCAAAGACAAATTACTTATAAACTCCTCTATCCATTTAAAGATTGGAAGAGTGCCAGAAATCTGTGGAGGTTCTGAGTGGAGATAAGACAGAGAAGGCAGAAGGCCTTGTGTGCAGGTTGAAAGCACAGAACCAGACCAATGCCCAGAGACAGTGCTAGGTGAGCACCCAGGAAACCTGTATCCAAGCTATGGAAGGAGACAAGACCAGACCAGTGAGTAGGCAGTAAAATGCCCAGGCAGTGTTCCCTGAGTGACAGCAGAAAACAATACCAGAATATTTCCTAACATAAGGCCCAGATGGAGCCCAGGAGTCATAGCATGAAACAAGACTAGACCAGCACCCAAACAGTGAAGGACTTAGGTAGCCTACACCCAAGACAAAACAGGAGACAATGACAGAGCAATGTTCTAGCAGGAAAGTAATCAAATAGCCCTTCTCTGAGTCACAATAAAAGATAAGGGCAAATGAGTACCAAGGAAGTCCAAATTTAAACTAGAGAACAGGCAGCCCACTCCCAGGCTACAGGAGGAGAAATGACCATACCAGCACATGGGAAGACCAATAAATAGGCAGCATATATCTAAGCCACAAAATGGCCAGGGCAGCTATATGTGGAAAACAAAGTATTCGGGGTCTTCCATGAATTAACTGTATCTGGTTGGGACCTCCCAGAGCTACAGAAAGGGATGGAATTAATTGCACATTCAAAACTGTGTGAGGAAATTGAAAAGGGTCCAAAATCAAAACCTAACTCAAACTACAAGGTTAATGAGCCCAATCACAGTAATTCCTGCAGAGGGCAATGCCTAGTTTTAGTTACTACATCTGGAAGCAAGTAGGGGTGGCCCCTACCACCTAAGATCATGGGAGAAAGCAGAGTCTGACCAAGAACAAAGCCTCAATCCAGAAATTGAGTCAAGATATGAGTAAAAAAGAAAAAAATGCAAAACACAATGAAAAAAACCACTATAGACTGAGAACCAGAAGAGGAAGACAGAAAGTCCACAAGAAATCCACATAATCCTTCAGAAAAAAGATGTTAGTCTTGAGTACCTGAAAGAAATTGAATAAGACATAGAAAATATAATGTCAAAAGAAAGGATAGCTAGGGAGAAAAGAATGGTGAGGACAATTAACAATATAGTAATAAACCTAAGAAAAGAAATTCTTAAAAATTGGAATAGGCCAAACAGAAAGTAACAATTTTTGAGACAAAAAAAATATATTAAAACAAAATCAAAAGATAAAGGGAAAGCATGTAAGGTACAAAGTATCAAAACTGAGTGATGTAGAAAACAGGCCAAGAAGAGATAATCATTATGCTATCTGAAGATAGTATGCCACCCCACCCCTAGAAAAAAGTCTAGCTATCACATTTCAAGAAACAATATATAATAACTGACTAGGTCTATTAGATCCAAAGGGCAAAGAGAAAATAGAATCCACTGGCCATCTCCTGAAATAAAAATCAAAATGAAAATGCCCAGGCATGTTACAGTCAAAATTCAGAGCTTCTAGTCTAAGAAAAATACTACAAGCAGTCATGAAGAAGAGTTCAAGTACTAAAGAACCAGAATAAGGATGATACAAGACTTGGTAGTTTTCATCTTAAAGGAAAAAAAAATCTTGAAATATAGTATTCCAAAAGCCAAAAGATAAAGGCTTGCAACCAATAATAGCTTACATTGCAAGATTTAACTACAGCATAAAATAGACCTAAATAAGAATAGTGGAATTTTAAGCCTTTCTGATGAAAAGGCCAGAGCTAAGTAGAAGCTTTGCAGTATAAATACAGGAGTCAAGAGGAAACCAAAAAGGCAGATGAATCTGAGCATTTGAAAGAAACAATATAATGATGAAATACTTACATTCTCATGAGGAAAGATTAAAGAAATGCCCCTCCAGAATCCAAATGGCATTGGAGTGCTTTTCTTCTGTTTTTGTGGTCTTAAGAGAAGAAAAAAAATGGAGGTAAAAGGGAACATATTTGGGAAGAAAGGAAAAGGAAGGGGATGATAAGATGAAGAATATGCAAACATGGAGGAAGGGATGAGGGGAACAAGCATTAAGCGAAACTCACTCTCTCATCTGAATGAGACAAAGGAAAGTTAAATACAGAGATACATGAAAACAAAGAATTTGGTGTAGAAACACATTAAGCAGAATAAGGAAATAGAGAGAAACAGGGAAAGAGGAGACGAAGGATTTAAGAGGTGGGATAGAATCAGTGAGGAATTAGTCACAAGTAAAACAAACTCCAACATCAGACACTGGATCATGAAAGATGTAACAAAAGGAAAGAATGAGGAAAAAAACCTGTGATTGGGAGGTAGGGCAAAAGGAAAAGAGGAGCAGTAGAGCAAAAATAGTTTTAATTATAGGTCACTAGTATTAAGCACGCACTTCCTTAATCATCTTCTTCATCTTGGTAAAGAGGAGATCAGGGGAGCAAAGAACAAAAATAAAAAGCATAAGAGCATAGAATAGAGGGAAATACACAATTAGCTATCATAATCATGAACATGAAGGACATGAACTCACTAACAAAATGGAAGAAGCTAGAAAAAATAATTAAAAAGTAGACTTCAACATTATGTTGTTTACAAGAAAAACACTTGAAATATAAAGATTTACAAAAAGGTCAAAATAAGATCCTGGAGCAAAATCTATTATTGTTCAGGTGAAAAATGTAGGGAATAGTATTCATGATCTCAAAAAGGATGATAGTAAAAATAGTCCTCAAAAAGATAAACAGAAAAATTACTTTATTCTTAAATGTATCAAAGATAATGAATTAATATCAGTTCTTTGTGTATCTGCATCAAATGATACAGTATCTAAATGCTTAAAGGAAAAGTTAATCCAATTGCAGGGGAAAACACAGATATAGGAAAATTATACTAGTGAGGGATCTACATGTACTCCTTTTGGATATAAGCAAATCTTATAACAAGATAAAAAGAAAGAGGGTAAGGGCCTGAACAGAATTTTAATTAACCTAGACATAAAAGTAGGGAATGGAAGAGGAAGAAATATAAAATTTTTTTTCACATGTGGTTGGCACCTCTACAAAAACTAAAAAAACCTCTCAGACAAGTGCAGAAAAGCAGAAGCATTAAAAAGACCCTTTATTGACCATTTGAATAGAGGAGCAAAAATTAATTGATGATTAGATAATTTAATTCTAAAGAATTAGTGGATCAAAGAACAAATTATTGAAACAATAGCAAAATTCATCAAACAAAATGACAACGATGAAACAACATGCAAAAGTTAAGGGACATGTAGATAAAGCAGTCACATGCGGAAAATGTATATCTGCAAACAATCTAACCAACAAAAAAGAGGAAAAACCTCCAAAACAGATGGATTTACAAATGAATTCTATCAGACATTTAAAGCACAATTAATTCAAATATTATATAACCTCTGATAAATGAGTTCATGATCAAAGAACAATCACAGAAGATAAAATGAGCAATCTTGACCACATAAAATTAAAATGCTTTTCCAACAAATAAAACCACTAAATTAAAATTAGAAAAGAAATTTTCACTGGGAATCTTTGCAACAAATTTCTCTGATGAACGTCTCATAACCAAGTTATATGAGGGACTGATCCAAATATATAAAGACAAGAGACATTCCCCAATAGATTAGTGATCAAAAGATATGAACAGGCAATTCTCAAGGGAAGAAGTCCACGCTAACAAAAGCAATATTAAAAATGTTTCAAATAACAAATAATTAGGTAAGTGCAAATTAAGACAATTTTGAGATTCCACCTGACTCCCTTGAAACTGGCAAAGATGAAAAAGTAAATACCACTTATTGGAGGAGCTGTAAGATAATAGGCATATTAATGCCAATATTAATTGTTGGGGGAACGTGAAATAATTTTAGAAAGTAATTCGAAATTGTAATGTTGATGGCATGACATGTGTTTAGCTATTTTATTTTGCCCCATGTGGATTATGCATGTCCATACTCATGAGGCTGTCCAGAACCGGTTCATAGGTAGACATGAATAGACATCTCCAGTCTGAATGAGACAAAGGAAAGTTAAATATTTCCTTCCTCCTCTCTCCTTCAAGGGAGACTTAGATTACTACTAAGAATGGAAATAGGAAGCTGGGTCCAAAAGCTAGCCACTCTGTTCTCCTCAGAGAGAGGCTGGAATTATCACTATCTGCCCCATTAAATATTATTTGTTTAGGGGATGTACTTTTTAATGTTTAAGTTAAATTCCTAATCACTATTTCTTAATAGAAAAGGAGAGCCAAAAACTTTATATCCAAGGTTTGATTTCCTTCCCACCAAATACCAGTTCCACAATGAACACATATAGCAAATAGCAAAGAAATTCATTTATTCAAGTCAATAGCAAAACAGAAATCAGTGAAAGTATATGTATGAGAATATACCCCAGACAATCCCAGACAAGATGAGGTGAATGCTCCATCTGGGAATGAGATAACTCATTTCAACCTAGAGAGTTCCCAATTTCACCCAAAAGGAAAATTCTCCCAATACCTAGCATAGCAAACTAGGGATAAGGTAGAGACTGTCAGACAATCAGGAAGACTCATCTTCCTGGACTCAAATCTGGCCTCAGACACTTCCTAACTGTGCAACCCTGGGAAAATCACTGAACCTGGTTTGCCTCAGTTTCTTCATATGTAAAATGAAGTGGAAAAGAAAATGGCAAACCACTCCAGTATCTCTGCCAAGAAAACCCCAAACGGTATCATAGAGTGTTGGACACAATGGAAAATGACTTGAACAACAACAGAGATTGTCCACTTTTCTACATATCAGCTTCTTCCTAGAGTCTTTCTGTCCCTTCAGTGACCAGAAGAGAAACTGGAATCATGGATATTCTTTCTCAAAGCTGGAAGCCAGAAGAACCTGGATATCTCTTCTCTACTGTTCTCATCAATTCACAACCATTTCATGTAGGCATGAGACATTGAGGAATCAATCTCCACCAATAAGGAGAGAGTCCCATACAACTGTCCCTTCAATCCAAAGGTTACATAATTATAGCAAAAAAAGTCAATAAATCTACCCTTTGAACACAGCAATACCACTAGCAGGCCTATACCATCAATAAGATCAAAGAACTATTTTTGTTGCAGTAAAAGAATAGAGACTACATGGGTAGTGTATCTACCAACTGGGGAATGACTGAACAAATAGTGGCATATGAATATAGTGGAATTTTATTGTGTTATGAGAAATGATGAAAGGAATCACTTCAGAGAAACATGGGAAGACACACGAACTGATATGGGGTGAAGTGAAAGTAACCCAGAAAACAATTCCTGCAATGATAACAGCTTTATGAAGACAAACAATTTTAAAAGATTTTAAAACTGTTCAATTAAATAAGAACCGGAGAAATTAACTCCTACACAAAGTCACACAGATAATTAATTGTACAACATGGACTAGCACCCTAGTCTCCACACTCCCTGTCCAATGTTTTTTCCATTTTGTCAACAGGCCTTTCTTTTATGTTCCACATAATTGGTAGCTGGCTACTAATGGTCCCTTGGTAGTCGATAATTTGAGATTCATTGACCCTAGACAAGCAGAAATAGATTACAGAGATTGTTTTTATGTTGTTTACTATTTGGCATTCTTTTGATATTTGTCTTTTTTATTTTGTATTTACAAGTCCACCCTAAGAGTTTATGATTTAATCTCAGAGATTCTTCTTCAATTTTAAGATGATTCTCATCATGGCAAATCAGTGGTACACTAAAATTTATTTATCAGTTGACAAATTCTTTTCACAATGTAACCCGCTGACCCTACCAGCAGACAGACGTTCACATGCAAAGCTGCTGAGCCTTTCAGAAGACATGAGTTCCATAAATCTCTCTTTGGACATACATGACAGGATGTCCTCTACATTCAGGACACTAAAGTTAACCTTTCAAACTTTTAAAAATCAGTACTATCAATCAATTTGAAATTCATATCTTTTCTCTAACTCTAAAGTAAGAAGCTCTCCCGTACCCTCACTACTCCCCCAGACACCTTGTAGCATAGTGGAAGATAGTTCAGAGGCACAGATCCTGCCAACAATTCACCGTGATCTTTTTAAAGATGAGAGAGGGAATCCTAATTGAAATTTTTATTTGAGTATGTGAATATATGTCAGGTTCCAGAGACTTAAGAAGGCTGCCCACTGTGTTAGTTTTATTTTGCTATAAACATAAAGTTTCTGGTCTTTTCCATTTTTAAACTCCAGTAGCTTTTCCTAGACAAGAAGACCCCAGTGTAGTTTAGACAATATCAAAATAAAAGGCAACAAGAAAAGTGTAAATTAAATCACTTCAATGTGGGAGAGACTTCAAAGCCATTTCAGTACTCAAGTTATTAAATAGGGCAGTTAATCCTAACAGAGCCCTTCTGAAATCTGAGCCTTTTTTTTTTTAATACCATTAGTGCAATTGAACTATACATGGGACGTAGCCATGGTTTTCAAAATCAGAATGTTGAATGGGACCCAGAGAACTGTATTTTATTACTAAGGCTACTTCTGGATCATCAACTGTAGCTACCATTTTGCTTCTAATTGCTTGACTTACTTCTTTTCTAAAACAGGTAACATAATGTTAGCCATTTATCTATTTTTGAGATATTATAAGAAAAAAATAGAGATGAAAGCAGAGAAAAAATAACCTGTCTTAAACCCTAAAAAAGTGAAGTGAGAGAAGCATTATATAAACATACCTTGGGTCTTACTGAATGACCTGGAAGTGCAATCATCTTATACTATCCACAGACCCCTGTAGATTCATGTCAAATAAAGAGTTCATGTTTTTGTACATTTTTAAAAGTTTTAAATTCACTTCCACCTTATAACAGATAAGAGGGTAATTTTTTTATATCAGTTGCCTTGCTTGGTTTTGATCCAGAACATCATGCCTCCCCCATGACAGACTCATCATTTAAAATCTCATCCCACCTGAGGGGGAGGAGTCAAGATGGCAGAGAAGAAGCACAACCTTCCAGCCACTCCAACTTCCACCTTCCCCAATCAATGTAAAAAGGGGACTATGAACAAAATTTGGAGCTGCAGAACTCACAAAATGACACAGAGAAGCTAACCTCCCACTAAGGACAGCCCGGAAGGAATCTGCTAGCACAGCACTTCAGGAGCAAGCCCAGACGCACTCTGAGGCTTTAGCCCCAGGGCGGGCTTGACCAGCCGCCTGCCAAAGGTACTCCAGATCAACAGCAGCTATGGCCAGTTTCCAGAATTATCAACATATAGATGCTAAGGACAAAATGAGAGGTCAGTGCAGTCTGGACTTTGGGACCCAGTAAGTGGGAGTGTGTCAGCTTTTGCCTTCCAGGCAAGAAGCCACTGAGACACCAGCACAGCCAGCCAGCTCCACGTTGCAGCTTCAGCTCCTGGCCTACAAAGTTTAGGGGGACCAAGAGACTAGTATGAGGGGTAATCACTCTTTCTTTAACCTGCATGGATTGCAGTCTAGGTGGAGGTCCTTGGGTGTGTGTCCAGCTTGCCAGAGCATGTGGAGACCTCAGAGAGGGCACCCATCTAATACCTCCAGCAGCTGAGAAAACCCCAGCGTTTGGAACAAAAGCTCCCCTGTCTGGTGGCAGAGTCCTACTGTGACAAAAAGCCCAGGGGTCAAGTGACTGAGGGGCAACATGACCAGGCAAAGGAAACAAAGCAGACAGAAGATTCCAACATTAGACTCCTATTTTGGGGACAAAGAGGAGAAAAGCATGAAACAGGAGGAAGACAATGAAGTCAGAACTCCTGCACCAAAAGCTTCAAAGGAAAATACGAGCTGGTTACAGGCCATAGAGGACCTTAAGAAGCAGATAAGAGAAGTGGAGGAAAAATTAGGAATAGAAATGAGAACTAAGCAAGAAAATTATGAAATAAGAATCAACATTTCTCTGAATGAGGAAAATAACACCTTAAAAAACAGACTAACTCAAATGGCAAAAGAGGCTCAAAAAGGCAATGAGGAGAAGAATGCCTTAAAAAAACGAATTTGCCAGATGGAAAAAGAATCTCAAAAGCTCACCGAGGAGAATCATTGCTTCAGAATTAGACTGGAGCAAATGGAAGCTAATGACTTTATGAGAAATCAAGATGCTGTTAAACAGATCCAAACAAATGAAAGACTAGAAGGCAATGTGAAATATCTCATGGGAAAAACCACTGTAGCAGCAAGCACCCCGGCGTCCTCAGGGTTTGCTGCTACCACAGGTTCTTGGATCTGCTTTGTTAAAGGAAAGCAACTCAAAATGGGTTAACAAGCTTATTTTAATCAGTCAGACATATATCATTTACCTTGTTCAGGGGAAAAAGGTCAGCACCCCGAACTTCAAAGCATACAGGCAGAATTATCAAGACAGAAACAGATCAAGTAGACAGCTTTCCAAACTGTCCAACCATTACATCCATACCCAGTCAACATCTGGGTTTCCACATCTGGGTTTTTCTAAGCCGGGGGGGCCCTGGACAACGGCTTCCCAGAATACAGATCAAATCACAGAACACTTCTCAAAGTGAGCCCCCAAAACAAAGCTACACATCAGGGCTTATATAGCCTTCTCCTGGCTCAGAGAATGTAACAACCTTCTGGACCCACTGGCCAATCAAGAAGTATCTACTGAAAAACAAGCCTCCCAACCCAGGCTCCAGGTGCACTTTAGCCTGGGGCAGGGAAGATCTTTACATTTGCATTTCCATTACAACCACTGACCTGGAAAATAGATCTAGGAGAGATCATTTAAAAATTATTGGACTACCTGAAAGCCACGATCAAGGTAAGAACCTTGAAATCATCCTCCAGGAAGTTCTCAAAGAAAACTGCCCTGATGTTTTAGAACCAGAGGGAAAATAGAGGTTGAAAGAATCCACCAATTACCTCCTGAAAGAGATCCCAAAAAAGAAAACTCCTAGGAATATTATAGCCAGGTTCTGGAATTCCCAGATTAAGGAGAGAATGTTACAAGCAGCCAGGAAGAAACAATTTGAATGTTGTGGAAACACAATCAGGGTAACCCAGGATCTTCTACAATGAGGGATTGAAGGGCTTGGAATATGATATTCCAGAGGTTAAAGGAGCTGGGATTAAAACCAAGAATCACCTACCCAGCAAAACTGAGTATCATGTTTCAGGGGAAAATATGCTCAGTCAGTGGAATAGAGGACTTTCAAACATTCTTGATGAAAAAACCAGAGTTGAATAGAAAATTTCACATTCAGATACAAGAAGCAAGAGAAGCATGAGAAGGTAAACAGGAAAAAGAAATCATAAGGAACTTAACAAAGTTGAACTGTTGACATTTCTACATGGAAAAACAATAATTATAACAGATGAAACTTTTGTCAGTATGAAAATAGTTGAAGGGAATAGAAATATATATATATATATGTTTATATATGAGGGTATATGGGCATATGAATACACATGTGAATGTGTGTATATATGTTTACAGCTAAACATAGATAGAGGGCACAGGATCAATTTAATAGGAAGGGATGATACTTAAAAGGTGAAATTAAGAGGTGAGAGAGTAATATAATGAGAGGAGATGGGGAGAGACAGAATGGGGTAAACTATCTCATATAGAAGAGGCAAGGGAAAATCGTTACAATGTAGGGGAAGAATAGGAAGGCAAAAGGGAATGAGTCAACCTCATTCTCACTGAATTTGGCTTGGGGAGGGAATGAAATACACAGTAAATTGAGTATCTCACCCCACAGGAGAGTAGGGGGGAAGGGGATGAGAGGGGGGATGATGAAAGGGAGGGCAGGCTGGGAGGGAGGGAAGTTGGAAGCACCCAGTTTTGAAAAGGGACAGGATCAAAGTAGAGAATAGAACAAGTGGGAGGTGGGATAGGAGGGAGGGAAATACAGTCAGTCTTTTACAATATATCTACTATGTTATTGTTTTGCATTAGCTACACATGTACAACCTATAGTGCACTGCTTATCTTCCCAGTAAGGGTGGGTGACAAGGGAGGAAGTGAATGAATCTGTAATTCAAAGTTTTAAAATCAAATGTTTAAATATATATACTATTATTAATACTATTTTACATGTAATTGGGAAATAAGATATTCAGGCACTGGGGCATAGAGATCCACCATGCCCTACTGGAAAAGTCGAAAGGGGTAAGGCAGAAAATATGGGAGAGAGCAGATTGGAGGAGGGACTATGGGACTGCTATTTTGGGGCAGTGGGTAGGGGAAAAACGGGGAGAAAATTTGTAATTCAAAATTTGGTGGAAATGAATTATGTGAATCTGAAGTTAATAAAGAATTTATTTGAAAAATGAAAATAAATAAATATTTTTTTAAAAAGAAGGAAAAAAATCTCATCCCACCCACCCCCAGCATTGGGCAGCAACCTCTCTCTCCTTTTTTAGTTTCTTCTTGTGTATTGTCTTTCACTATTAGATTGTGAGAATCTTTCTCTTTCTTAATTGTATACCCACTGCTTAGACCAGTGCCTGGCTCAGAATAGGCTCTTAATAAATGTTTATTGACTACTGACTTTGGTCTTGCTCAGAAAAAGCATACCAGACCTAGGATATTGATTATTTTGAACCCTAAGATCATTAAACCATTTTCAAAGAGTTCATAGCCATCTCTTAGTAATATAAATAATTATTATTATTTAAAAAGAACAAGAGCAATTCACATTTGCACAGGGTCCTGAAGTTTACAAAATACAAGTCTTGTTGTCTCATTTGAACCTCACCATTCAATGAGGTAAATGCTACTTTTGTTGTTCAGTCATTTCAGACTCTTTGGGGTTTTCTTGACAAAGATACTGGAGTGGTTTGCCATTTTCTTCTCAAGTTTATTTTACAGATTAGGAAACTGAGGCAAACAGGGTTAAGTGACTTGCCCAGGATCACACAGTGTCTGAGGTCAGATCTGAACTCAGAAAGTTGAGTCTTCCTGAAGCTAGGTGCAGCACTCTATCCACGGCATCACCTCTGCCTCAAAATGCGATTATTATCCCCCATTTTATGAAAGAGGTTGAGATTCAGAGATGTTTAATAACTTGTGCAGGGTCACGGTTTGAGAATGTCTGAAATGAATTTGAACTCAATTCAAAGTTCAGCACTCTGTTCTCTATACCAGGCAGTCAATTTTCTCTTTACTTACACAAAAATGGCTATCTCATACCTCTATGGTATGAGATTGTGAGAGTGATAATCAGATTATACTTTATTCTTCTGCTTCCTCTCCAAAGACACCTGTCTCTTGAGACTTTTATTCATTCTCAGTGGGGAAGGTTGGAGAGTGCTGATGCCTTGGGACCACTGATATCTTCCTCCTGGAGTTCTAGAAACATTATACCATGGATAGGTCACACCAGGCGGCCTCCTCCTGTGTTCCTAGGGGACTGTCCCAACTTTATGACTGGTTTTTCCCATCCAATGCTTCCTCTGTGCCATAATCTGATCTTCTCTTCTTCTAAGTCTGTTCTCTATACAGGCTTTATAGATATTGATATTAATATAGATATTGCAGGTTCAATTCCAGACCACTCAATAAAGTGAATATCTCAATAAAGCAAGTCACATGAATTTTTTTTGTTTCCCAGTGCACATAAAAGTTATGTTTACACTATATTGAAGTTTAAGTGTGCAATAGTATTATTTTGGGGGGTACGGCAATTGAGGTTAAGTGACTTGCCCAAGGTCACATGGCTAGTTTTTGTGTTAAGTGTCTAAGGCCGGATTTGAACTCAGTTACTCCTGACTCCAGGGCTGGTGCTCAATTTACTGAGCCACCTAGCTGCACCTGCAATAGTATAATGTATAAAGATAATGTACATTCCTTAATTAAAATATTTTACTGATTAGAAAAATGCTAACCATCATCTGAGCCTTCAGCAAACATTAATCTTTTTGCTGGTGGAGGGTTTTACCTTGATGTTGATGGCAGCTGACTGATCAGAGGGATGGTTACTGAAGGTTGGGGGTGGTTGTGGCAATTTCTTAAAATAAGACAAAAATGAAGTTTGCCACATCAATTGACTTACTTTCACTTAAACACTTAGGGTGGAGCAGTCAGAATACACAAGACATTTATTAAGTTTGCCATTATATATGGGTGTAGTTTGTGGAACCCCCAAACAATTACAATAGTAACATCACAGACCACTGATCACAGATCACCTTAACAGATACAACAATAATGAAAATGTTTGAAATATTGTGAGAATTACCAAAATGTGTATTTTCCAGCTAATTTAGTGAGCTTCATGGGTTGAGTTTATAAGGTGATCATTACAATTTCTAGATAAATGCACATAAAAGTAATGTAAAGAATTAATTTTTAAAATCAAACAACTATCAGAAACAAAACATGACCTTTGTCAATACATTTTTCTTCTAGTTTGACATTTTTAAAAATATCTTTTCAAAATATGTGACTCACTCTTAAACACATTTTATGTTTTCAAAGATTTATAGGGGTATTAAATTTGACCTTCTACTTCCACACTAAAAATGGCAGAGTAGAGACTGTCAGGGAATGGCAAGAGCCACCTATTGGCATTGGTCCCTTTTCATTTTGTCTTTTTAAAATCTGAATTGGCTGATGAACTTCTTGTGCCTCCACATTTGTCTATTTATATAATTTCCTTTTTTCTTCCTTGTCAGAATTGTTTGTAATAAAATTACATCCTTTAGAGTTTCCCATCCCACTTGAGCCAACTTCCTTTATAAGATTTTTGCCCATGGGAAGGACTTTTTTATCTGTCCTTTTCCTTGAATTCTTCAAACTTGCTCTTTTCAAATCTAGCATTCACATTTGAATATACCTGATACCCCTATAGCTACTGCAAACTCTAAGATAGCATGATTACTTCCTCCTAAAGTTCTCAGCATTTCTACTTCAACAACTACTTCTGCCTCTTGGTCAGAATCATAATCAAATTAGCAATCCCCAAAGACAGTGCCTCTACTTTTTTGAATAATTAAATTATCATCCCCCCCAAAAGTCAAGAATTTACCAGTCTACTTTTAGCACACACAGAGATTTTCAGCATGTCTAGACCAAAAGTGTCAAATATAAGGCCACATCACTCCCAAGTGTGACCTAAACCAGAACAAAATGTAATTAGGAAATATTCAATAAAATAAATAAAAATAAAATAGAGCATAGATAATGTCAATGTGTGGTTTTCTAAGTTAATATGTGACCCTTAAGGATTCTTACATATGGTTTAGTGGCTCCTGTTTCTATTTAACAACACTAGTCTAGACAGATGGCTTCCCCCACCATTTATATTTCATTTTTCTTCATTGGCTTCATGATCTACTTTTGAAATTCATCATCCATTTCTTTCTTTTCACAATATTACTTCCATTTCATTATCCACTGCACCTATCCAACTACTATCTATTTCTCTCCTCTTATCTATAAAATAATACAGTAACTCATATGTATATAGCTCTTAATTTCTTTCAAAAATTCTTTAATTTCTAAAGTGCTTTTTTTTTTTTTTTACAATTTCTAAAGTCCTATCCACATAATAATTCTGTGAAGTAGAGAATGTAGAGATTAGTATCCCATTCTACTGATGAGGAAAACAAGGCTCATAGGGATTAAGTGACTTGCCTGAGGTCAAAAAATTAATAAGTGGGAAATTCAGGATTTGAACCTAGGTCTCCTAAAGCCAGTAGTCTTTCTATTATATCACATTTCCTCCTAAAGTTAAGGGACTGAATAATCTCTTTCCAGTTTAAACAAATTATAATGAAATGTTATTGGTTTGGAATCATAGAGGTAGATTCATAACAGCTAATAAGTAACAAGAAGGTACTGGGGTGCTTGGGACAGAATGTAAGTTCCTCAATGGCAGAAATTACTTCAGTTTTGCCCAGAAAATAGCACTTAAATTCTTGTTAATTAATTGGGAGGCATGTCTATAAGCAAGTAAAGATGCAAAAAAGAAGGGTAGGAAGTGCCTAAGGAAAAATTTTGCCTAGTCATAAATTTGCCTAGGCTAACCCGACATACTCAAATTAGTGATTCACTGAAATTTTCTTGACCTTGAAGTCTGTGCTTCTAAAGTTTAAAGATAAAAGTCACTTTCCTGTAAAACAATGAAATTTCCTCCTTGGTACACACTGAAATTTCAATGTACATACTGAAAGTAGAATTTTATCCTTATAGATTATTCTTTATTTTCTCTACATAACTTCAACAAAGAAAAATGCTTGAGATCATTTATTATTAAACCCATATAGGTTCCCTGAATGGGAAAAATGCTCTGTGAGATTCTCAATTCCCAAATCCCAAATATGCTCGGTTAAGTTCTTAATTATTAAACCTTGGAAATAATTTAGGGGAAATTTAAGCCATATACTTCTGATCCATTTACACTGAATTCATCAAAACATTACATTAAACAACTATTTTATTGCAAGAAACTTTTAGTGTATGCTTTATATTCAGAAAATAGGAAGCTCTATTTTATAAAGGGCAAACATATTCAAACAGTAAATGGTTCCAGGCCAAGGAAGCTTAATGGCTTCTAACCTTTGAAAAATGTATTTTCTTTTCCCTGTCAGACTCATTACATGAGATGCAAAAAGCCACAAAATGCTTGTTGGAAAAAATGAACAGAGATTCTCTCAATTTGTTTACAATGCAATATCCCCATATTAAGTTGTAGTAGAAAGTTTAGACAGCATGAAAAGTTTCCCTTTTTTAGTTTGTGATTTCAATCTAAATTTCTCATGGGTTTTAACCAGGTTCTAGCCAAAAGTCATCATTTTGCTGGGGCACCAACCCACTGGACAGTGAGAAGATGAATCTTTAACCTTTGTAAACTGAGATATCATCTTCCCAACCTTCAGAACATCAAACAATATTCATTTGCTTGATAACAAATGATAAGAAGCAATTTGTAGGATGTTTTGACATAACCTTTGCATCTAAAGCAGATGGCAAACTTCTTCAAATCTAAAGAATCTCTGCAATATGGAAATTCTCCTCTTACAAATTAAGTCCCAGCTTGGCTGGTTACTGATTGTGTAACATAGGGGAATTCACTTAACTTCTCTGGATCTAGGTTCCTTTACCTGTAAAATGGAGTAAGTTTCACTAGATGATCTCTAATATCCCTTCAAAAGCTAACATTCTATTATCCTTGGAGTCTGTGGGGCAATAACTATCTCACAATCTTTCACTTGATTTCTCTTTAAATTTCTGGATCTTTCCTGAAAAGTCAATGTACTTACTTTTTGCTGACATTGAAAGAGCTAATGAGCTCAAGAAAAAAAATTACATTTTGTTGAGTAGATCCACATAAATTTTTAATTATAACCATTAGTCTTTGGGGAATTCCAGGAAATTGAGATTATGGGGCAGTTGAAAGAGGCCTTGTCCAAAGCCATGCCCAAGATATAAAATTGGTAGTAGAAATCATAATGTGTTTTTATTGGTTGTTGAACTCCAACAATAGGGTGTGTCCTATTCAGAATATATTACAGGCTTACATTATAAAAATAATTATTAGCAGTAGTAGGAATAATAACATTTTTAAGTTTTTAAAGCACTTTATATATGTTATCTCTTTTGGTCCGACTATTTTAAAAAGTCCAAAATGGGTGCAAGCTTTAGAACAAAAAACTTCTATTAACCCCTCAAGATATCCTGATCTTAGGATAAATAAAGTTAGATGTAAATGAGACCTAAGACACTCCCCTCACTGAATAAGTGGGGAAACAGAGGCCTAGACAGTTTAAGTGATATAAGGAAGGAATGTTACATAGCTAATAATAACAGGAACTAGAAAATAAAGTTTATTTTCTTTCACATATCATAGACAGTTGTTCTGCAATCACTTCCACAGTTATATAAGTAACCATCTGAACCTGGTGATTTGAATTTATCCAGGGCAACTAAGTGCTCTCTCACTATCCCTTACTTTCTTCATTCTCTCATTTCTTTTTATCATTCTTGTGAAATCTAGCTATAGGAGAATGTCCCAGTCTTCTTTAGTCTTTTAAGATTTTTTTTGTGTGCACGTGAGTCACTGTGTGGTGTGGTAAAAAGAGTTTTAAATTTGGACTCAAAGGATCTGAATTTTGGGTCCCAAGTCTGATTCCCTAGCTATCTGGACATAGGCACCTTCTGTTAGCATTCAACCAGCCTTTATTAAGCACTTACTATGTGTCAGACTCTATGCTAAGCTGCTGACAATGCAAGTACAAGTCAAAAGAAAGATAGTCTCTGCCCTCAAAATGCTTATATTCTATTGGGGGAACACTTGAAAAAATGGTGAAAAGGTGGAGTGGCAAAGCATCTGTTTTGGGGCGTGGTAGAGAAAGTCCAGAGCATAGTCTAGAGTAATTAACCCAGACTGGTAGGGCACACTCCTTAAATGGAGTTTCTGGGAGAGCCATCCAACCAGACAGAGAGGCCACAGGAGTATAGGGTACTTCTAGTGTTTGAATTTCAATACTGAAATGAGCTTTAGGATGAAGATCTGGTAGAGGAAACCTATGAAATACAGGCACCTGTAAAATGAAACACTGGACTAAGTGACCATTAAGTCACATCTAAGTCTAAATATATGATCTTATGCCAGCAGTTTTTTCATTTGCATCTAGTGAAGTCATAACTTACCAGTACTCATCTTCCCCTTTCATGGTGATCACCAAATTTACAAAACAGTAGGAAAAAAGAATAATGTCTTACTCATCCACCAAATACTAACTGTTTGGTTTCTATGGACAATCTGACAATTCCCTGCTTTCTAGGAGTTTATAATCGAACAGGGCCAGAGAAGAGGGGGTGGGAAGAAGGCATCTTTACACTATAAAGCTATATTTTTAAGTGCCATAGGAATCATACAAAATTCTATAGATGTTAAGAAGATGGTGATTTAGGGGAGGCTAGGTGGCACAGTGTATAGAGCACTAGCTCTGGAGTTAGGAGGACCTGAGTTCAAATTTGGTCTCAGACACTTAACACAAAAACTAGCCGTGTGACCCTGGGCAAGTCACTTAACCCCAATTGCCCTACCTTTCCCCTCCAAAAAGAAAAAAAAAAGAAATGCTTGTCTTACCTACCTGAGAGGAACATTCTAAAGAGCAAATGACATATAAAATGATATTTAAAAAAAGAATAAGAAGAAGAAGGTGATTATTTTCCTTCCACATGCCTGATCAGGGAAGAAGGCTTTGCAAAAGCTGGATTTGAACTGGACTTACGTCAAGCAATCTCCTCAGGGGTTGGAGACTTGAGTGTTGAATTGTTCAAGTCTCTTAAATCCTCACTCCAAATAATTGTACATAATTTGAAAAACCCTGTGGCAGGATTTCAACCAAAGAGGAAACTCCATTCTCCAGTGATAACCTGTGGACATAATATAGTGTCTGCACAGAGACATGTGGCTTCCATGTTTGTAGCATGAAGAATTCTGCTAGGTTGGAGAGCCCATTTGTGGGACCTCTGATTAATGCCAAATAGAATGAAGTTACAAAGTGCAGGTTGCCTTTGGTCTCAGGAGTCTGGTATCAAAGCTATAAGTAGAAATGGTGAAAATGAATTCTTCATACCCTATGGATGATATTAGATCATATCCCCAAATCATGATATAACTAGGCACTATTCTGACATGATTAGCAGTCAATCAACTAACATTCACTAAGTGCCTGTGATCACTGTGCTGTCCTGAAGCCTAACATTGGAAAGTAAAAGGTGAAAATCAAGACATAAGAATTCACTATGTGCCTGGGACCATGCCCAGATTATGCAATGTCCTGGAGTAACAAAAAATTGGGAATGCTGGGAAAACTGGACAGCAGTATGGAAGTATGGATTTAGGCTAACATCTCACATTTTATACTAAGATTTTGCTCCAAATGGATCCATAACCTAGAAAGAAAAGAATACATAATAAATAAAGACAGACAAGTATGGAAAAAATATCTATCTGATCTATGAGCAGAAGAAAAGTTCATGCAAAAAAGTGATAAAGAAGATCACAGAAGATAAAATGGATAATTTTCATTACACAAAATTTAAAAGGTTTTGTACAAATAAAGCTAAGATTAAAAAGGGAAACAATTAATTAAGGAAATTTTTCCAAAATATATAAGGAGTAGATTCAATTTTCTAAGAATGTCATTCCTGGGGCGGCCAGGTAGCACAACAAGTAAGAGCACTGGCCCCAGAGTCGGGATGACCTGGGAACGAATCCAGGCTCAAACGCTTAGCACCCACCCAGAAACACCTGGCCATGTAACCTTAAGCAAGTTACTTAACCCCAATTGCTTAGGGGTGGCCAGGTGGTTCAGTGAGTAAGAGCACCGGCCCCAGATTCAGGATGACCTGGGATCGAATCTGGGCTCAGACACTTAGCACCCACCCAGAAACACCTGGCTGTGTAACCTTAAGCAAGTTACTTAACCCCAATTGCTTAGGGGTGGCCAGGTGGCTCAGTGAGTAAGAGCACTGGCCCCAGATTCAGGATGACCTGGGATTGAATCCAGGCTCTGATACTTAGCACCACACCCAGAAATAACTGGCCATGTAAACTTGAGCAAATTACTTAATCCCAGTTGCTTAAAAAAAAAAAAGAATGTCATTCCCCATTTGACAAATGGTCTAAGAATATGAATGGAAAGTTTTCCAGACTATCTATATAGCCAATATCTATATATAAACTAAAACTATAGCATTAAAAAAGTGCTCCAAATCACTACTAATTAGAAAAATTCAAATTAAAACATTTCCAAGATTCTACATCACACTTATCTGATTGACAAAGATGACAAAAATAAAATGGCAGATGTTGAAGAGGCTATGAGAAAATAGTCGAAACAGTCCACAACTCTCTGTTGTGGAACTACGAATGGGTATAACCATTCTGGAAGGCATTTTGGAATTAGAAAGAAAGTTACTCAACAGTGACCCTTTGACCCTACCTTCTGGTAGGCCTTTAACCAAAAGTGATTAAATAGGAAAAAGTCCTATATGTGAGACCTTTATAGTGATTCTTTCTATGGTGGCAAAAAAGGAAACTAAAGGGATGCCTATTAACTGAGGAAAAAGTCAGAAAACACAAATGTGATGGAATACTACTGTGCTGCAAAAAAAAAATTTAAATAGATAATTTCAAAGAGATATAGTAACATTTATATGAACTGATGCAGAGTGAACCACAAAAACAGTTTATACATAAAATTAACAATTCTGAAGACTTTTATAAACTGATGAAGAATGAAATGAGTAGAATCAGAAGAATGATTTTTATTATAACATCCTGCAAAGACAACTTTGAAATCTGCAATAACCATGATCAATACAATGACCATCCATGATTCCAGAGGTCTAATGGTGAAACATACTATCTACATCATGACAGAAAGTGATTAATTTAGGGTGTAGAATGAGGAGGCATATACACACATATACATATACATACACATACATATATATGCATCCAATGAGGGAATTTGTTTTGCTTGACTATGCATATTTGTTACAAGGAATTTGTTTTTCTTTTCTCTTTTTTCTTCAGTGAGGTGAGGAGTAGGAGGGGGAGAAATAGATTTCTGTCTGCTTTTTAGTAGAGAAGTTGGGAGTTAGGCACTGCTATAGAAATGTTGCGTGCCCTTTCAGAAGAAGTCATTGTATTTTTATTTTTCCTTAATTTTTTACTTCATTACAAGAAACCTTTCATAGAGTAGAGACAACATGTAAATGTTTTTAATGTAGAAACAAAGGACATCAGTAAAGGTGTTTTTAAATTTTCCCCATCTATAAATTTGGGATACCTACCTCATCAGAATACTATGAGGAAAGCACTTAAGGAGTCTTAAATTACTATATAAGTTGGATGTACATATTATTGGCAGCAAGAGAGCTCAACACCCAAGAAACCAAAGGTGGCATGTTAGTCAGCCCTAACTGTCAATGAAAACAAAGGTAAGCCATGCAGGGTCTTCTTATCCTGCCCCTGCTTAGGGGTTTTTCCATCATAACCATTCTTTAAGGACAAAAGCCAGATTTTATTAAAGTGTCCCTGAAGAACTGTCATGCATCTGCTGAGGGAGGGTTTTGTTTCTGTCAGTAAGTACAGTCTAAACTAGAAGCAGAGGGAAAAAATTAGTGATCATTTCCAGTTCCTTCATCTTATGACATAAGGGAAAGGGACTCCATCAGTTGTCTGATATTCCTGATGTAGATAAAGGGACTTTGTATGGAAACAGAGTACAAATTGGTGAGCAGACTTGCCCTAGGTCCCCCAGTGAGATAGTGATGCAGCTAAGAATAGGCCCCAGGTTTCCTGTAGTTTCTATCTCTCCTGGCCCATCTCTTTCATGAGCATCCACAGAACTGGAATGTCTTCACCAAATACACACACACATACATACATATATGTACAAATATACATATATATATATGAACACATATACAGATAATCTAAAGAATTAGAAATCATCCCCATCCTTAGTCTAAACTAGTCACTCCCTGCACCCATCTTTTGTCAACCTTCAACAACACTATTGCTGGTTCTTATCAACCATCACACTTTCACTGGAAAAAAAACTGTGTTGAAATATTAGCCAGGAAATGTCTTGGTAAAGATCTGGAATTTTTCAACTCATCAGTATTAATAACTTCCTATGTTTAAATCAGCTGAAAGGAAACCCAAGGTAGCGCGTCTATTTTTGTAATTAGATAGACTCCTTCAGAAAGTGCAGGTGGATAGAACACAGAGCACATTTGCTTAGGTGTATGGCTGTTACCAAAGAGCAGATAATAGCAGCCATATTTTCCTCTCCTGGCATCCTATAAAAGGGCTGTACTGTTGACAGCTGTGGCGTCTGGTTCAGACTTTCAGCTCAAGTTGAGTTTTGGACTCTGCCCCATGAGATGAAAACATGAAAGTGATTTGCTTTGGCACTTTTAGCCAGTTCCTGTTCAATTATTATTGTTAAAAATTCCAGGAGAAATAATAGGTGAACATGAGTGCTACATACACTCCTTGAGGTGGGAATTGGGATTAAGCAGATATAACCAGAAGCTAATATTCTTGGAGTTGTGATGTAGTTCTATCACTTTCATTAAATAACCTGGGGGTGGGGTGAAGGAAAAATTTTTTAAAACTTCATACCTAGTTTTCTCTAGCTGAAAAAATTGGCTAACACACTGATGGTAGTCCTACCAATTGAGTCAGACAGTTCAACCTAAAAATACTTGTCTGCCCAATTTTTCCAGATTTGCTATTGGTACAGTTACGAGTCCACAAGACTATACACAAACTTGCCACTTCAGTTGGATGGATGGACATCCACCCAGTTGCAAACAGAAAAGGTGGCAATAATAATATAGATCACAACGGCTTTTTTCCTTTCAGCATTGTGCCATTTATGATGTGAATTTAAATATTTGTGGACATTCAATAACAAAGGCTAGTCAATGGCAAGATGGGTTCTTATCAAAGGAGTTAGTCTCCTCCCACACAAAAGTAAGGAATCAAATTTAATAATTACTTATTAAATACCTGCTATACACAAGGCTTGATGTTAAGGAAGATACAAAACATAAACAATTTATAGTCTAGCAGAGAAGATGAAATTTAGAAACTCATTATAATATGTAACAGAATATAATCAGTTCCTTCCCTCGACGGATTATTTCTGGTTTATTGTATACATAGCTTATTTGTACATAGTTGTCCACATGTTGTCTACCTCATTAGACCGTGAACTCCTCAAGGGCAGAGACTGTCTTTTGTCTTTCCTTGTACCCCCCGTGCTTAGCAAAGTACTTGACTCAGGGTAGGCACTTAGTATATGTTTTACTGACTTACAGTTCATGAGAGATAGCCAAACTGACTGATATAAAAGAGTGGCAGTTCTGCGTTCACTGAGGAGTTCCACTGAAAACTTGGAACAATATAAGTCTGCATTTCCCTCTGTATTTTATTTTTTTTCCTAGTCCAGAACTAAACAACAACAACAACAACAACAACAACAACAACAACAACAAAAAAAAAACAGAAGCAAGGAAAAATTCCTGCAGGGAAAGCGAGCGTAATCACTGGTAAATGGCCTGAAAGCCTGTGGAGACTGGGAAAGGACTAAGGCAGGAAGAAACAGGCTTGGGATGGGTCAGAAAAGAAATGGTGGATAAATCCATCCCTACAGATTATCTGGCAGATAGACGAGGCCTGGGTTGAACTTCTTAAAGTACTGTAGGCCACACCAGGAGAGAAGACCAACTTAATACCTTAGTGTCAGTGCCAAGTGGCCTGTGCAGGAGACCTTAACTAACATGGTCTCTAACATCCCATTGGAGCCTGTCAGGATTACCGCAAAGAATGGAATCAATGCCTGTTTGAGGATCGTGCAAGGAAAGGGAGGTATTAACTAGCCAAGGTCAGAACCCACTGTAGACAGCTGAAGGAACGAAGCAGAAGCCAGAGGCTGAGGGCTTATGTTGTTACCTAATACCAGCCCCTGCATCTAGGTTGGCAGCAATCATATCTAGAGAAGTGAGGGGAGAAGGACAAACAAGCTCTACCCAATCCTTATAAGAGTTCCAGAGGGGACTAGCCTGACCACAAAATTCCAATCCAAGGACTGAGACTGAAAATATGATTAAAGAGAAGAAAACACCAAACAAAATTAACAAATACTCTAGATTTTAAGAAGCCCAAGAGGAAAGCCCAGAAGGGAGTTATACCACAAGAACTGCAACAGAAACTTAGAGAAAAAAAAATGACTTGACCATAAGATTACAAGAGTACATAAGAGAAAAAAACCAGAAGATTTTTTAAAAAGTGAATTATAAATTATATAAAAATTTGGGAGGAAAAACTGGAAAAAAATAAATAGGCTAGAACAGAAAATATTATTCAAGTAGTGAACTCTGAGAAAAGAGAATGAGCAAAAAGAATTCAATGACTCCATAATACAAAAAAAATTTGGGGAAAAAAACTCTGAAAAAAAATGAAGAAATTACAAAGTATAACTATAAAAAACAAATGACCTCAAAAATAGGTCAAAGAGAGATAATTTATAAATCATCAGAGTCCCTTAAAATATGCCCAAACAAAAAAGCCAGATTGTCATGTTTCAAAAAATCATAAAAGACTACCTAGGTCTTTCAGGACTGGAGAATAAAGTAAAAATAGATAGAATCTACCTCTTACCTCCCAAAAGAAACCCCAAATTGAAAACAAACAGAAATGTCTTAGCTAAAATCCACAGTTTCCAATTCGAAGGAAAAGTACTGTAAGAAGTCAGAAAGAAAGAGTACCAGTACCAAAAAACTACAATCACTATTATGCAGGACTTGGTAACAATTACTGTAAAGAAAAGAAAATCTTGAAACATGGTATCCAAAAGATAAAACATAAAGTCTGACAGTTAGTAATAACACCCGATAAAAGTGAACATAATCCTACAGGGAGTAAAATTTAATAGAAAAAGAGACTTTCAAACATACTAGTAGAGTGAAGAGACAAAACGTCCCTTTGAATCCTAATGTCTCTCAGAGTCACAGAGGGAGAGAGTTAAATTAAGCAAACAGAGGGCTTTGCCATGGTTTTGTGGATCTTAAGAGAGAAAAGAAAAGGGAGGGGGGAAATTAAATAGAGGAGTGTAATGCGAATGCAGATTTGGAAGATCTTCCCTGCCCCTAGGCTAAAGTGCACCTTAAGCCTGGGGTGGGAGGCTTGTTTTTCAGTAGATACTTCTTGATTGGCCAGTGAGTCAATAAGGTTGTTACATTCTCTGAGCCAGGAGAAGGCTATATAAGCCCTGATGTGTAGCTTTGTTTTGGGACTCACTTTGAGAAGTGTTCTGTGATTTGATCTGAATTCTGGGAAGCCGTTGTTGAGAGTCCCCCGGCTTTGAAAAACCCAGATGTGGAAACCCAGATGTTGACTGGGTATGGATGTAATGATTGGACAGTTTGGAAAGCTGTCTACTTGATCTGTTTCTGTCTTGATAATTCTGTCTGTATATTTTGAAGTTTGGGGTGCTGACCTTTTTCCCCTGAACAAGGTAAACGATATATGTCTGACTGATTAAAGTAAACTTGTTAACCCATTTTGAGTTGCTTTCCTTTAACAAAGCAGATCCAAGAACCTGTGGTGGCGGCAAACCCTGAGGACGCTTGGGGTGCTTGCTGCTACAAGGAGGAATGGTGAAGAAAGAGGAGGAACTTAAAGCTTACTATTTTGCATAATTGCAATGCAGGAAAAGAAGATTTTAGGTGGTGGATTCTAGGAAGGTGGTGGAGGCCAGAAAATTTTCAGTTCTCCAAATATCCTCCACAACAAAAGACAGAACACTGTCTCAGATGGAATGTAGAGCAGAGGAAATAAGCAAAAGTCAGGGTAAAGCAGTTGGTGGTCTAAGACAGCCTGAGAAGACCCTAGGAAAGACTTGATCTCCAGGGGTGAAGTTCAGCCTGAGTGAAGTACAAACACCTCCAGGTTGACTCTGGGGGGTTAATAAAAACTCTGGGGGCAGCAGGGTTGAGAGACAGCCTCAGTCTCAGAAACTTTTGTCTCATGGACAGTGGCAGAGTTTGATGGCTGAGTAGGAGAAGCTTAAAGGATCTTCTGTTGTAGAGGGATGTCAAATACAGTTGTGCTAACCAGAATCATCCTGATCTGTGGCTGAGGAGGAGAAAGAGCTAGCATACACCTGGTGAATACAGTAGCAGAGGGGCAGAGACTCTGCTGGCTATGGACACTTTCAGGAGAGCGGAGTCTCTGGATTCAGTTCCAGGTCAGAGACGACAGCTGTAATTTGTAGCCACCAGCACAGGGAGCAAGATCATTTGTGATACAGCATGACTGGGAGGCCTAGCCATGACTTAGGAGTGGAGAGGAGAGCCCAAGGTTGGGTCCCAGGACAGGTCTCAAAAAATTAGGCAGACCTGAGACCTCAAATGATCCCAAGCATAAAAAAAGAATTCTTGGAAGAACTTAAAAAGAACTTTAAAAATCAAATAAGAAAGACTGAGGAAAATTAGAAAGAAAAACAAGAGCAATTCAAGAAAATTGTGAAAAGAAAGTCAACTAACTTGAAATAGAGAATCAAAAACTTAAGAAAGAAATTTATTCCTTAAAAACTAGAATTGGACAAGGAGAAGCTAATGACATTCTACAACACCAAGAAATAATAAAACAAAATCAAAAGAATAAAAAAAATAGGAGAGAATATGAAACATCTCATCAGAAAAATAACTGATCTTGAGAACAAATCAAGGAGAAATAATATAAGAATAGTCAGGCTACCTGAAAATTACAATAAAAAAGAAATCTTGATACACTATTACATGAAATCATCAAGGAAAATTGCTCTGGAGTTCTAGAACAAGAAGGTAAAGCAGAAATAGAAAAAAACCCACTGATCACCACTTGAAAGAGATCCCAAATGGGGAAAACTTATCATAGCCAAGTTTCAAAGCTCCCATGTTAAGGAGAAGTACTGGAAGCAGTAAGGGGGGGAAAACATTTTAAATATCATGAAGCTACAATAAGAATTATGTAAGACCTAGCAGCTACTGTGTTGAAGGACAGGTCTTGGAAGACTATATTTCAAAGAGCAAAAGAGCTGGAGTTATGAACAAGGGTAACTTACTCAGCAAAGTATAATACTAAATGGAAAAAAAAAACATTCAACAAGGCAAAAGACTTTCATGTATTTATGACAAAAACAGAAGAATTTAAGGGAAAGTCCAACATATGACATCCAGGAGAAATATAAGGTAAACATCAAAAACCAACCAATTATAAGGGACTTAATAAGGTCAAATTGTTTACTTCTTAAATGTGAAAATATTATCAGTATTCTTATGAGTGTCATCATTATTTGCGTAGTTTAAGACAGAGGCTTGGGCTGAGCTGAGTATTATGGGGTGATTCTAATAAAAATAAAATTCTTTAGACAGAGATAAAAGGAGTAATTATTTCATACAAATGAGGCATAAAGGAAAAACTGACTCAGAAGAAGGTAGGAGGGGGGAGGGCTGGTGGTGCTAGAACTTTACTCTCATCAGGAATGGGTTATGGAGGTGTGTGAGTGTGTGTGTGTGAAAGCCTTTAAGCTCAGAAAGAAATAAGAGGGCAAGGGAATAGGGCATGAGGGAAAGGATAAGGAAGGGACTCTTGGAGGGGTAGGTAGGTTAATGAATAGGAGAGCAAGGTAGCAGGTAGAAGTAAAGCAGAGGAGTGAGGAGGGACAGAGTAAAAAGGGTGAGAAGGATAGTGAGGAAAAACAGAAGGAAGCAAAGTACATAACAAGTAATTACAGCTTAGAATGTGATTGGGATGATTTATCCATAAAATGGAAAGGAATAACAGATTAAACATTTGAATTCAACAATAAATTGCTTTCAGGAAACACTATATAAATGAAAGATACACACAAAGATAAAGAAAGAGCAGAAGTAGAATTTATTACGTAAAAAAAAAGGAGGGGTAGTAACCATGGTCCAAGACAAAGTTAAAGCTAAAATAGATTAAATTAAAAGAGGAAAAATAGGGAAACTACAATGTGTCAGCAATATTATTCTATATTGTTTTAGACCACTTAAAATAACTAGACAGTATAAAATAAAGGAAAGTATACTTGCAAAACAGACACAGGAACTATATGAATATAAACAAAACACTTTTTATACAAATAAAGGCAGATATAAATAAAGTAATATTTATTGTTTATGGGTCGGTAAAACTAATATTTTTAAAAATGAAAATTTTACTTAATTAGTCTATTTATGCAATGCCATCCCAATTAAATTACTCAAAATTATCTTACTTAGAAAAAATAATAACAAAGTTCATTTGGATGAACAAAAGGTCAAGAAATTTCAAGGAAACCAGGGGGAAAAGATATAAAGGAAGTAGATTCAGCATGGTTATAATGGTAAAATGGATAATTTTGATTATTTTAAATTAAAATTTTCCTGTATAAATAAAACCTATGCGGCCAAGAATAGAATGAACACAGAAAATTGGGGGGAAAAGCTCTCATAGAAAATCTCTCAGATAGGATGTGATTGGGTTGGAATATTGTTATGGTGTAGGAAATAATGAGCTAGTTGATCTAGAAAAACAGAAAAACTTGGACTTATGAAGGAAGATGATACAGTTTCAGGGAAACAGATGACAAGTGGAAATAAGCGTAGCTCAGTCTTAAATATATGTGTATGAATGTATAGTTGTATTTACATGTATGTTTATAGATATCAATGTATACACATACACACACATATATCAGGACTTAACTGTAGCCTTCTTTAGGATGGGGAAGAGGAGGAGGAGGGGAAAAATAAAGTACAATGTGCACAGCAGAGAACAAAAGAAAACCTACCAGGAAGCAAAGAAAACCTGAGCAACTTTGAAAACAATGTGTAGTAATTATTAGATAGGTTTTCTTGATAGAAATTTATTGTTTTTTATTGAATCCTCTCCTGTGTTCTGCTGTGTGCATGACAATGTTTATTTTTTCTTGTTTTGTATCTAAGTTTAAAATAAATTTTAAAATTTACCAAAAAAAAGTATGCAAATATAGAAAAAGGTGAAAGGGGCATTCCAAAGAACTGATGATAAAGCATGCTATTCACCTTCTGACACACAGGTTATGAACTTAATTTATAGAATAAGACATCTTTTTGACACAGCCAATGTGTGAATTTGTTTTGTTTAACCATATGCGTGTGTGTATACATACATATATATGTATATATTTATAAATATATTCATTCAATTCAATAGAAGAAATTTCTTTTTTCCTCCCAATGGAAGAGGTAGGAGGAAGGGGAGAATGGACAAAGTAAAAAAAAAAAGAAAAGAAAAAAATTAAAGAAGAATATTGCAGCATTTCTAAATGTAGAGCAAAAAAAAAAAGAAGGAACTTTAGAATCACAAACAGGACAACTTTGAATGTTATTATATTGAATTTATTATATATTTTTTAAAAAGCAAACTGTTCATAATAAAGATCTTCAATTTCATGTGCCACATCCTTCTTCTCTTCTACTATATGGAAATCTCATTTTATTTGATGTTTGTTAAGTTGAGAATAAAATAAGAAGGTTTGTGTCAATTGAGAGGAAGAAGAGGCAGGCATCACATGACCTCACCCTTGTCTGAATCAGCTGAACTAGCTCTAGGCCTATACCCAAAAGGGATCAAAGAAGTAAGGAAGAGTCTTATAATTACAAGAATATTCATAGCAGTTCTTTTTGTGGAAGGAAAAAAAGTTGGAAACTAAAGGGATGTCCATCAATTGAGGAATAGCTTAATAAGTTGTAGTTTTCTGATTTGAATGTAATGGAGTATTATTGTGCTATGAGGAATGAGGAGATGAATGGTTTAATATATATGAACTGATGCAGAGATCAAGGATGAATAAACACAAGAGACAAAAGAAACAGAAGTACCTTACGTTTCCAGACAAATGGTGGTCAAGTGGGGAAATTACAAAGATGCTGTAATTCCACCACCCCAGAAGATTAGAGCACTTTTTCCTCAAAAGCCATTGGTGAAAGGAGCAAGATATCTAGCTTAGCAGACCAAAGACTTTTCATCATAGCATATTGGACCAAAAAGAAATAGTCAGGGGAATATCTTTGCATGCTCTCAAGTGGAATGAAAAGCCCTTCCATTATGCATGTCCAGAAATTCACCAAGCCTCCACATGGATTGGTAGCAGGCAGGATATATTGCATATGCTTTAAGGACTGGTCCACATACAAATCACCACTGATAATATGATAAAGTTTGTTTGCCCTTATCAAATATCTTTCCATTGCCCTTTGAATCAACTTGCCATTTTGATTTTTCAGAGACTGGGGTGTAACATTATTCACAACATATAACATTGTGGGTTGACTGTGAATACCCCATAACAGCCCTGTGAGTCATATAGCCTTCACCTCAGGCAAGAAGGAGTGGACTGATCTTTAACTAAGCCCATAGGAACTTGGAGTTTTTGCTCAGCTTTCTAGCCAAGACCACAAGACACAAGGAACTAGTCAATGTTGTGGGAAGTTTGAGAGAGATGGTGAGGAAGGGAGGGGGAGACAGAACTGAGGACTGGGTTGTTGCCAGTGGATTCTGGTGTTTGGGACTGTGCTTTAATGGTAAAGACTTCCCAAAAGCCTTGGACTTCCCTCGCATCCTCTGGCTCTGTCTCCCTTTTCTTCCCAGTTTTCTTGTCCCTCTTAAATAAAGTTCCCACCAAGCTGAGTAATCTCTCCACAATCTGGTGGTCTTGGCTTAGAAGCTGAGCAAAGGTTCCAAGTCCCAGAGAGGTTGCCTAAGGATCAATCCATGCCTTCTAGCCTGGGAGAAGACTGCTTCAATTTGTGACTTTGTTAGCATAATGAACTCTCAACAATCTAGACAAGTATGAGGGAACTGCCTGAAGCATGTTGAGTTTAAATGTCTCACCCTGGGTCACACAGCTAGCAAGAGTCTTTCTGACTCCAAACCCATTAATCCTACACAACAGAGGAATATCAGTATTATAAAGAAATTTTAAAAAATCTATTTGATCCAAAGATCATTAAAAGCCTTGCACAATTTTGAAAGTGTAACACAATTTGTAAGTGTAATTACATGGGGTAGCTAGGTGGTGCAGTGGATACAGAGCCAGACCTGGAGTCAGGAAGACTCAACTTCCTGAGTTCAAATCCAAACCCTTTTCAAAAGTGGGTGTTTCCAACTTCCCTCCCCCCCAGCCTGCCCTCCTTTCCATCGTTCCCCCTCTCATTCCCTTCCCCCCCTATTCTCCTGGAGGGTTAGATACCCTATTTAATGTGTATTTAACTCACTCCTCAGGCCAGATTCAATGGGAATAAGGTTGACCCATTCCCTTTTGCCTTCCTATTCTTCCCCTCCATTGTAACCATTTTCCCTTACCTCTTCTTTGTCAGACAGTTTACCCCAATCTGTCTCTTCCTATCTCCTCTCATTATATTCCTCTCACCTCTTAATTTAACCTTTTAAGTATCATCCCTCCCTGTTAAATTGGTCCTGTGCCCTCTATCTATGTATACCTGTAAACATATATACACACATTCACATATGTATTCATATGCCCATATGCCCTCATATATAGACATATATATATATATATATATATATTTCTAATCCCTTCAACAACTGAGAAAAGCTTAATAAGTTACAATTATTATTTTTCCATGTAGGAATGTTAATAGTTCAACTTTGATAAGTTCCTTATGATTTCTTTTCCCTGTTTACCTTCTCATGCTTCTCTTGCTTCTTGTATCTGAATGTCATATTTTCTATTCAACTCTGGTTTTTTCATCAAGAATGCTTGAAAGTCCTCTATTCCACTGAATGACCATATTTTCCCCTGAAACATGATACTCAGTTTTTCTGGGTAGGTGACTCTTGGTTTTAATCCCAGCTCATTTGCCCTCCGGAATATCATATTCCAAGCCCTTCGATCCCTCAGTGTAGAAGCTGCGAGATCCTGGGTTATCCTGATTGTGTTTCCACAATATTCAAATTGTTTCTTGCTGGCTGCTTGTAATATTCTCTCCTTAATCTGGGAATTCTGGAACCTGGCTATCATATTCCTAGGAGTTTTCTTTTTGGGATCCTTTTCAGGAGGTGATTAGTGAATTCTTTCAACCTCTATTTTGCCCTCTGGTACTAAAACATCAGGGCAGTTTTTTTTGAGAATTTCCTAGAGGATGATTTCTAGGTTCTTACTTTGGTCATGGCTTTCAGCTAATCCAATAATTTTAAAATTACCTCTCCTGGATCTATTTTCCAGGTCAGTGGTTTTTCCCATGAGATATTTCACATTGCCTTCTAGTCTTTCATTTGTTTGGATCTCTTTAACAGCATCTTGATGTCTCACAAAGTCAATAGCTTCCATTTGTTCCAATCTAATTCTGAAGCAATGATTCTCCTTAGTGAGCTTTTGAGATTCTTTTTCCATCTGGCAAATTCAGCTTTTTAAGGCATTCTTCTCCTCATTGCCTTTTTGAGCCTCCTTTGCCATTTGAGTCAGTCTGTTTTTTAAGGTATTATTTTCCTCAGTCAGGCTGTTGACTCTCATTTCATAATTTTCTTGCATTGTTCTCATTTCTCTTCCCAATTTTTCCTCCACTTCTGTTATCTGCTTCTTAAGGTCCTCTATGGCCTATAACCAGCTTGTCTTTTCCTTTGAAGGTTTTGGTGCAGGAGTTCTGACTTCACTGTTTTCTTCCTGTTCCATGCTTTGCTCCTTTTTGTCCCCAAAATAGGAGTGTAATGTTGGAATCTTCTGTCTGCTTTGTTTCCTTTGCCTGCTCATTTTGCCACTCAATTACTTGACTTTTGGGCTTTTTGCCACAGTAGGACTCTGCCACCAGACAGTGGAGCTTTTGTCCCAAACACTGGGGTTTTCTCAGCTGCTGGAGGTATTAGATAGGTGCCTTCTCTGAGGTCTCCACACATTCTGGCAAGCTGAACACACACCCCAGGACTTCCACCCTAGACTGCAATCCAGATCCAAGCAGGTTAAAGGAAGAGTGATTACCCCTCAGACTGGTCCCCCTACACTCTGCAGGCCAGAAGCTGAAGCTGCCACGTGGCACTGGCTGGCTGTGCCAGCGTCTCAGTGGCCTCTCGTCCTGGGGGTAAAAGCCACACACTCCCACTTACTGGTCCCAAAGTCCAGACTGCACTGGCCTCTCACTTTGTCCTTCGCATCTATGTTTTGATAAATCTGGAAACTGCCACTGCTGCTGCTGATCTGGAGTCCCTCTGGCCTGACCTGCAGGGCTGTCCTCAGCGGGAGGTTAGCTTCTCTGTGTCATTTTGTGGGTTCTGCAGCTCCAAAGTTTGTTTAAAATTCCCTTTTTACATGGATTGGGGAAGGTGGAAGCTGGAGCTGCGGGAAGGTCATGCTTCTATTCTGTCATCTTGGCCCCCCCCCACTAATAGCATTTTTAATCTAGCTGGCAGAAAGAATTGAATTTAGCACTTAAGTTAGCAAAAATAATTAATTAAAATAAAAAGCTATCAGTTGACAACCTTCTTCCCTCAGGTAAGCATTTCCCCAAACCAGATGTGCCTTTCCCTGTTCTCTGCTCTAACAGCAATCTCACGTCCCAGAAGTATCTTTGTAGTGTCTTTGGGTTTCTGCCCACAAGGAAAGTGTCCTGGAGATTCTTCTAGCATAGAGCCCTGTAATTCATGATTGCAGATGTCTTGCCAGTGTATTCTCCCAAACTAAATTTGTCTTAAAAAGTAGAGGGCACCTTTGGAGGTTCTTGCCCCAGGTACCAGTCTTATCGCTTACATTTCTAGATTCATACATGTTTCTGTTTTCAGTCACTTAATATTGATAATCAGGGAATTGTAGGACAAAGTTTTATCTCTATTGTGGATTAAGGAATTTTGTTTAATGATAACATGAGTGATATCTTATTGGAAGAGATTTAAGGAAATGAGGAAACGAAAGATATGTTATTCATAGAATAATCAATTTAAAAAAAGAATTTGAAGAAAACCAATCTGCTGTTCTCTTGTTCATGTAAAGGAGTACAGAAACAATCAATGCAGACCTGTGGCTCTGGTGTATAATACTGCATGTCTGTATTGGTAATTTAGTATGACATGTTTTCTCTGGTCCCATTCTCTGAGGCCACTTGTGTTATGTTTCATTCCTCCCCCAGGGTTTTCTAATACCTTTAGGGATTTTGAGGAATCTCTTTTCTCTGTCATTGATTAGAATGCCCACTGATTGTGTTCTCTTGTTCTTATTTAAGGGAACTACAAGTAGCTCCCCAGTTCCATTTAAATATAAAACATTAGATTTGTTTTTTTTACAAAGGAATATTTATTCCAAAGATATGGCAAGAATAAATATATGAACATTTCTACAGATACTCCCAACATCTTAGGGGCATATTTCCTCCCTATAGCACCTTGGTCTCTGAGGAGAGAAGAATCAGGGTCACAGTGTATCTCAGTCCCTCTGTAGCACTGGAGCAGGTAAGTGGTGCAATGGACAGAGTACTAGGGCTGAAGTCAGGGAGACATCATTCTATTCTTAGACACTTCCCAGCTATGTGACTCTGGGCAAGTCACTTAATCCTATTTGCCTCCGTTCCCTCATTTGTAAAATGAGCTGGAGATGGAAATGACGAACTATTCCAGTATCTCTGCCAAGGAAACCCCAAATGGTTCACAAAGAATCAGACATGACTGAAAAAATGACTGAAATACAACATTAGTCTCATCAAGTGTAAGTTGAAAATTCCTCTAGGCTGGCACCCTATGATCCTGGCTTCTAAGATGTTCTTCTAGAACATCTGACCTGGAATCCTAGGCTCCAAAATCAGTATGGCTTGAGTTCCTAGGTCAAGGACTTCATTTACTGCACCTATAACAGGAAAGGACAAATGAACAAAAAAGATCAAAACCCCAGCCTCTCAGAGCTACATGGTGGTGGGGGAGGCAGTAAAGATGGCCCTCAGACCCTCTTTCCTTACTACATTATATTGGCTTCTATAAATGGAGTCCCTTACCCCTAGACATCAATGCTGGAAAGATCAGGACTGTACTTGGGTAGCTTTAAAAACATAAACAGTTTTGGCTACATGGCCAATAGAAAATGGCTCCTCTCAACCACATGATAGGTCAATGAATGTGCATGCATGTGCTAGATTTTCTTTGTCTTGGGAGCAGATCCCAAGTGTCGCCCAAGAAGGAGACGCTATTTTTTTTACATCATTTTAGGTATCCAAGTTTGTGTACAATTCCCATTATGCTAGTAAGAGCAGAGTGGATTTTTTTCCCATTTCTAAACTCCTCTGAAGGAGGAATGAAATGTTCCTTTGACCTTTCCTACACTCCATGCATGTTACTGTTGACATCTGCAACTAATTGATAATCTATAAGTCAACACTGTGACCAATGCAAAAAATCTTTAGTAAAGTGTGCCCAAACTGAACTGATCCTTCATAGTGTATTTGAGATTAAGAATAAGACAAGCTCACCTCTTTATTATTCGATGAAATACCATACAGTAGCAGCAAATATTCATCCAAATGGCTAATATTAACATGATTAGATAGGGCACTGACCAATGAAAATCAAATTTAACCCATTAAAATACCATTTCATTGATCCAGGCATATTTGAAAGGCAGCATTGTGTAATGGGCATTGTATAATAGGGCAGCTGGGTGGTTCAATGGATAGAGCACTGGACCTGGAGTCAGGAAGATTCATCTTTCTGAATTAAAATCTGACCTCAGACACTATTTGTGTGACTCTGGGCAAGTCACTTCATTCTGTTTGCCTCAGTTTCCTCATTTGTAAAATAAGCTAGAGAAAGAAATGGCAAATCATTCAGAATCTCTGCCAAGAGAACCCCAAATGTGGTCACAGAGAGGCAGATATGACTGAAAAATGGCTGAACAACAATAATAACAAATTGCATAATGGGTAGATACCCTTTCTGGGAATTTATAAGACTTGGGTTCAAGTCCAGTTTCCTTACACATTATGGCTATATTACGCTGGACAAACATTAGACTCTAAATTGCAGAGCAGTTGTTAATCTGCAATGGTAAAAGAAGTGTCCCCATCAAGAGTTCCCAGCACCAATAAAATCATAGATCCAGAATCCCTATCCTCTCAAAAATTAATCCTGCCATCATCAGATGATTTCATATAAAGGGATTCTGAGTTTTCAAAGCCACAAACTAAGATGAAAATATCATCATTTAAATTTTATTTATTGTGTTAGCTTGGCTATTGAACCAAATAGTGTAGGTAAAGGGAAAGTCTATATCTTAAAAACTAAAATGTTTCAGAGACTAATATAAAAATAAGCAAAAAATTTATAGTTTGGGATAATTGTAATATTATTTTTCAATTTATTCTTGGAACTTAAAAGGAAATACATTCAAAAAATGCAAAGACATATAGTAAGTAGCAGGAAACAAGCATTTATTAAGCACTTACTATATGCCAGGAGCTGTGCTAAACACTACAAAAATATCTTCACAACCCTGGGAAGTGGGTGCTATTATTATTCCCATTTTACAGTTAAAGAAACTGAGGCAAACAGAGGTCGACTCACCCATGAAGCATAATATTAACTTAGGTCTTCCTAACTCTCAGCCCAGCACTCTATCCATTCAGCTACCTTGTACATAGGTGAGTTTTCAATTTTAAAATGCAAATGTCTTACATGTTCAATATCTTCATTTAACTCCCCTCTAGAGATGGTGCAAACTGAGGTAGCTTGATAACAGGACCTTGATACTAAGGCAAGGAATAAGTTGAACAATGTTATCACTTAATCAATTAATCAACAGGCATTGATTAAGTTTGCTATCATATGCTTAGCTCTATGCACAGCAATGGGGATACAAAGACCCTGACTTCAGGGATCTTACTTTCTATGGGAGGTGACAACACACACACACACACAAACACACACACACACACATACCTAAATAGGGCAGCTAGGTGGCACAGTGGACAGAGTGCTGGGTCTGAAGTCAGGAAAATCTGAGTTCAAATCTGGCCTCAGATGCTTACTAGCTGTGTGACCCTGGGTAAGTCACTTAACCTTGTTTGCCTTAGTTTCCCCATCTATAAAATGATCTGGAGAAGGAAAAGGCAAACCACTCCAGTATCTTTGCCAAGAAAATCCCAAATTGGGGTCACGAAAAGTCAGACATGACTGAAAATGACTTAACAACAACAAAAAATATAAAAAGTGAGAGGGTGAGCTTAATTAGGAAAGGATTCATGTCAGAGATGGTGCTTTCACTGAGTCTTGAAAGAGATTAGGAGTTTTAAGACTCAGAGGCTAGTGAGTCAACTAGCCTTTAGTAAGTGTCTACTACGTGCCAAGCATTGTGCTAAGTGCCAAAGATTCCAAGAAAGGTTGCAGGCAGCCAGGAGAGGCAACCTGCACCATACCTTCCTCCCACACCAAAACCCTGCCTTGCAGCTTTGGGAGAGAAACAACATATAAGGAGGCAAAGATATACTCATATTGCCAGTGGGCATCCATGGTTGACATCACACTTATCAGCTCCTTGCCTCGTTTCTGGATAGGATCACATTCCATTGAATACAACAAATATTTAAGTAATTTATTGAGTACCTACTATGTGCATATGTGCAAGTGCAAACTCTTCTAGTTTCTGTATGTGTGCACACACTATACAGACATGGAATTTATACATTTCTAAAACTAGAAAGGACCCTAGTGATCATTTAGACCAACTCCCTCATTTCATATATGAAGCACTTTAAATTCAGAGACATTAAAACACTTGCCTCCAAGGCCATGAAGTAACCAGGAATATAGCTGGGACTAGAGCCCCAGCCATCTGTGCTTTTTCCGCTAAATTGCATGATCTTCACAGGGGGACTCAAAAATTTATAAGTTTCCTATTATCACTATCATTCATGTCATAAAGAATGATATACTGGATACAGTTCTGGGGTTGAAGTCCAGATTTGGGTTCAAGACCCTCCTTTGGCCCTTGTTAGCTGTGGGACCATCAGCAAGTCATTTAACCTGAGAGTCAGGCAACACTCTCACATCCTAAGTTATAAGTGGGGTTGTGATCCATATGGAAGGAGGGAATCACAGCACAGTATGTTAATAAAAACTTATTGAATTGAACTAATATTAACCACTATGACTCACTTTAAGGGTTACAAAGTGCTTTATTCATGAAAACTCTATAAGGAAGGCAATGCAAATGTTATTTACCCCATTGTATGAGGGAGGAAACTGGGATACAGAGAGATTAAGTGATTTGCCCATGTTCAATTTGAACTTCCCTTCATACATTCCTGTGTTCTCCTCTAGTGTTAAATTCATCAAATGGGCTGATTATTAGCAAAGCAAGAAAAATACAAGGTTCTTTATCTTTTATATCTTGGGTTAGGTCATCATAGGGCTTAGGAATGATCACAACTGTCTTGGAACAATTCCACAGTGAAGGAGTCAGCAAACTGGTATTTGAGTACCTAGTGGGGGAAAAAACACCCAGAGCTTGTTCATTTTCTAACAGGTGTTGGAGTCTATGAAAGGTCAGATTCCAGCTCCCAGTCACATCCTGGGTTAGCCAGTTTTCAGGCTCACAAAAGCATTTCTGTTTAGCATAGAGCATGGTGGAAATAGAGTCCAAGTGCTTAAAATGGCGGTCTGATGGCTGGCTCCTCCTATCAATTAAATCCTTCATGGATGCCTGTCTAAATAAAGCATGATGAGTGCACAGCTGCAGAGAATGTGCAAAACAGCTGAAATTGGGAGGAATGTAGGTTTTCTTCTCTTACTTGTAAATGCAAAAGTCCAGCCCATGAATCCCTGTTCCTGACTTGCTATGCATGTTTCATGGACAGAGCTTTGCCATACTGAAAAACTAACAGACTCAAGACTCTTGCAGAAAAACTGGAAAATGGATAATTCTGGTTTTTCAACACCTGGAGATGAGTGGTTCCAGAGCTGATTTTTCTTTCTGTATATATTTGGTCAGGCCCAAAAGTTCTTTCTGATTTCATCTGCTTAAATGCTATTGCAACACATGGTACATTAGGTAATAAGGGTATAGAATCCAAATATAGGACTTCCATTAACATCTCTGATAAGAATAGATAGCTAGGGGTGGCAAGATGGTACAGTGAATAGAGCACTGGCCCTGGAGTCAGGAGGTTCAAATCTGACCTCACACACTGAACACTTACTAGCCATGTGACCTTGGGCAAGTCACTTAACCCCAATTGCCCTGCATCACCCCCCCCCTCCAAAAAGCAAAAAACAAAAAGGAATAGATAGTAGCTATAGAAATGTCAGCAGATGAGGCGGCCAGGTAGCACAGCAAGTAAGAGCACCGGCTCCAGTGTTGAGAAGACCTGGAGATAGAATCCGGGCTCAGATACTCAGCACCACACCCAGAAATAACTGGCCGTGTAATCTTGAGCAAGTTACTTAACCTCGATCGCTTTAAAAAAAAAAAAAAAAGAAAGAAATGTCAGCAGATCCCTTGTACTTTATATCTGTCATTATTCATAAACTCTTCTTTAGGCATCTGAAATCCAAGGTAACGAACAGAGTTATCATCATAGCATCGTGTATTTAGAGCTGGAAAGGATCTTAGAAATCATCTGGTCCAACCCCTTTATTTTATAGATGAGGAAACTGAGGTCAAGTCACACAAGTACTAAGTGGAAGAGCCAGGATTCAATTCTCAGATTCCAGATCTAGTGATCTGGATCTCACTGATCCAATGGATCACACTATCTCTCTTTACCCCCAAAGCATTAGATATCCCAAAAGATATAGTATAGTAGCTGAGGTTCCCCCTTATATGTGGGCTATCAGAAAACTACTTCTGATTTGAAGTTATTGGGGGGGGGGGCGGTGAGTTAACATCTACTCAAAATCATAGACCTTGAGCTCCCGTGGATGTGTTTATTTTTTTTACAAGGTCAACGGAGCTAAAAACAACAAATAACAAAACAACAACAAAAATTAAATCAAGCAGAAGAATAAAGCAAATGACAAGAAAAGATACTATTAATGAACTATGGGATATACTTACCTAAATGTTATCCTGCTGGCCTGAAGGGGAGGGCACACACTTAAAGACCACACATGCTCAGTGAATATACATGAAAGCTAAAACATACCATGAACATATATGCCCAGGGCACATGCAGGGGCAGGGGAGTGAGGCAGAGAAATTGGGATATCAAAGCCATGGCAACTCTCACCTTTGAAAGTACACTTATCAGTGTCCTTCAGTAACATCCCCACTTGCAGTGAGCCATTATATCATCTTTGATGGGCCACGTGTCATTTTTCCTAGGCATCTCTACTTGTCTTTTGGTCACTGAATTGTTCCCATTCATGTGTTAAAATCTTATAAGATCCATAACAGATACAATCAAAGTTCATTTTTTTCAACCACCCTCTGAGCATCCGTATTAAGCTGACCATAAAACTGATGTTCTCTAGCATCATTGAAAACACATCATGTGCAAAACCCCAATAGAATATGTATCTTTTATTGATGGGGAAGTGTAATGGTAATGAGAATTTGAAGGTCTTCTGTGCTTTGAAAGTAAACTCTCCCCCCTAATAGGTTGAACATAGTGACATGGAGCCTGTGGTGGGAGGATTTTGCTGAAGAGTGGAGCAGAGCCCATAGGAAGCTGGGAGTCAGAGCTAGAGAGACAGTGGGAGAGACAGGACACTGAGACAAGGAGATAGATAGGCATGTGAGTAAATATTGATCTTGTGTTGGTTTATGGGAAGGCTAAAGGATGCTGTGGCTCTCTGTGTTGTTATGGCTTATTAATTTGTTTGCTACTATGATGGAATTGGCTTTCTGGTTTTGGCATTTGGTTTTCTGGTATCTGACTAAATGTTTTGGTTCTGTCCTATCTATGGAGAGTCTGCTATATTTTGTTATTGAACACTATATGGGAATAATTATAGTCACGGTCAGTGCTGTAACTATTGCATTAGCACTACATGAAACTCTCCAGATGCTCTTATTTTGAGATGATACTGTAGTGATTGCAATAAGCCCAATACTACTGGTCTTCTCCATGAAGTCCAGAAAGTTATCGCATATTGCTTCCTCCTTCCCTTAAGAGCATCACCTCTTAAAACATTGAACTCCAACTCCCACCCTCAGCATCTGATTGCTTTCCCATATCACTTCTCTCCAGGCACTTTTATAGTTTATATAATATTATATATTATAGAATTAAATATATTATAGTTTTTTATAGCTTGCAGTCTTGGATGGTTTGCCCATCATTTCCCAAGTTCCTAGGGGGTCTGCTCTTGACCTCAACCTTGAAAAGGCTCATGGGAAGAAAAAGGAAATCAGGAAGCCAGTACAGGCTCATAGAGTTATGGTTGTGTGGCTGTGGTGAGATTCTCAGAGCTCATGAGTATCATTAAAGAATGGTGCAAAATTATGAAGAAGCATGAGCCAGTCAGAAGATGAGATGGTAACCTTCTCTTGTCCCCTCTGTGGAAAAATCAAGATTTCCTGGAACTAGTCAATGCCTTCATTTGTTGTTCCCTCTGATCCCCCCCCCCATATTTTCAATTTTGTAATTAACTTTACTTAATGTAAAGATTGTTACCCAATAAAACCAAGGTTGTTATGTGATGCATAGCTAGAGAAGTAAGGAGGATTTTCCCCTAAAAGAAGAGAGGGTTTTCTTAGTAAGAACCATACAGAGACACACATAGAAAGGTAAAAAAAAGCCAGTATGATATTTCAGAAGCGTCACAGTACAAACTGAGACCCCCTCAGACCTATTTTATTCTCTATATAAAAAAGACAGGGACCAGAAAGTAGCAGTGCTGGGGGTTGGGGAGGGAGGGGGATGGGGAAAGGACAAAAGGAGGGAAGAAATTGCCACTGTACCTTTAGTCATAAAGGCTTTCTGTTTCAAAAGCTAGTGTCTTAGTGAAACAGACTAAATCAGGTCTTTGTGTCTGCCCCTGCAGCCTAGCCCAAGATCTTCAACTATTCCCCAGTGGTTACCAACACTGCAATGCTATCAGCAGCATAGGTATGCTACTTAGGCATGAACTTCTCTATGAGCCCCCTCCAGTGTTTACAATTAAATCCACCATCATTTTTTTGTGTGTATGCACTTGAAGAAAATGTCCCTAAATCCACAACTAACTCAAAACCCAGTGAGTGACCAGAGTAATGCATTTGAATTTACCTTATCCTAGGGATGCTCTTGAGCTCCATATACAGTTTTATGTGCCAATATGCCAGCACTTCAAGACCTCTAGTTTCTCCCTTTTAATATTGTTTTGTACCATACCAAAGCACACAGTCACTATGTAGCCCTTCAGGCTAACAGTGATTGCAAGTATAATTGTAGTCATAGAGTTAGGAATGGCTATTTTGTTGTTGTCCGGTTGTTTTGGTCGTGCCTGACTCTTCATGATTCCATTTGGGGTTTTCTTGGCAGACACTGTAGTGGTTTTTCAGTTATTTCTCTAGTTTATTTTGCAGATGAGGAAACTGAGGCAAAAGAGGTTAAGTGACTTGCCCAGGCTCATACAGTTGGTAAGCCTTGGAAGTCAAATTTGAACTCAGGTCTTCCTGACTCGAAGGTCAGCACTCTATCCTTTGTGCCACCTAGGTGCCCAAGAGTGCCAGTGCAATCTATCCAATTAAAGCTCTTGATGATGTACCACCACAAGTCTCAGTGGGCCAAAGAGATCCATAAAGATTCTATGTCACCTTTACAAAGCATCAGAAAATGTTTGGTCAACCAATAATAAGAACTACACCTAAAATTTCCTTTTAAATGTCTTACTAGTGTACAGCTCAAATATTAAAAACAATTCAAAACATGACATATTCTGTAATGGGAAGAATGCAAGATTTACATCCAGAAGGGTTGAATCATAGTTCTACTGATAGCTCACCTTGGCAAATCACTTGGCTTCTCTGGGCCTTGGTTTTCCCATCTGCAAATGAAGGCTTTAAATTAAATGACCTCTAAGTTTCCTTCTGCTTCTAAGATTCTATGATCTGAATTTTCCCCAATTTAATACCAGCCCTTGGTCAACAGAAGCTGATAGATTTTTTACTTAAGGTAATTGACAGACAAAACCAAGGATCAATGTTCTTTTTTCTTTTTAGTTATTTCATTGAGTTACTGTGGGAACCGATCAGTACTACTCAAAGAGATTTTGAAGCATCTGACACTTTTCTAAAGAACAGATGATGTGGTAAATGCTGGAGCCTGGGGGAAAAAACCTCTCCCTTTGTCCAAACATTTAGGGGTGCCACGAAGGATGTCACAAACCTCAAAAGTTCTCTCCCTAGAAATTTCACAGCATGAAATTTCACCCTTGGAAATTCTAGACAGCAGTCTGGCATTATATGAATTTACTTTTGCCAGCAGGAAAAAAGGTTGTCATCTCTGAAAGGACTGAGAGTCTGACACAGAGTCACTCAGTCTCCTTGGCTTTCATCATGCATAAAAAGCACTTATGTTAACTCCAGGAGATGTTAAGAATAAATAATCAACAATCCTTGTAAAGCAGTATGAACAGAAAATACTATGTAAACAGCTAGTTAAAATAGAGTCAAAGCAAGATCTCAAGCAAGACTTAGAAATTCAACTTCATGGTCATAGTGTGAATCTGATAGCGTCAAATTTATTCTCCGTTATATCTTTAGTATGTATTATTATTAGAAATAATTATAACAATAGTGTTCATTGAATTCAATGCAGAATGTCAAGTTCCTTCCTGTTCATTTGTTTTGGAAGTTCCCTGTCGTGATGACAATCTTTCAGATATGTGATTACTGTTATTTCCCAGGCTGATTTAGACTCTGTGTGTGTGTTTGTATTTGTGTGTGTGTGCACATTTTTTTTATACAGAAGTTTCTGTCACACCACAGGTAGCGTTACCTCATTTAAACAGTCAATTAAAGCCTACTTTGGCAGTTAGCACATGACCCCTCCTCTTAAGATTTGGTTACCGTCACAGCAGGACTTTAATTTGATAAAGAGCTTTTGAGTTAATTAAACCTCATTCCCATTCTTGTTTTAAAGGTGTGTCTTCCCTGTTGAGAAAGCTCTGGCTTTGTTATTTTTAAAATGTTACAAAATGTTCTGTCCTTAAACAAGAAAAATGAGGTCTGTCATAGCCTGGCAAAGGTATGCCTGAAGTCTCAATTTCAGCATCAAGTCAATCTTTGACTAAGCCCCAAAACAAAGGAAAGAAAAAGAATCCTTTGCACTCATTCATGTGGAAGCCAGGGTTAAAAAAGTCAAATGAGAATTCTGTGCACTGGGCTCAATGCTGAAAGGAGACCAGACTGTCATATCAAACTCTATTTCTTCCATTTCTTCAAAGTAATCTGAGAGCCCAGATAGGTTGTATAAACAGAAGAGGAGGTTCCTGTGAGTTCACTGACTTAATGAAGCCCGTATGTTCAACTCATGAAATAAGTATTTAATCATGCTGATGAAATTCATTCAAACCTCAGCCACACACAGTGCTGCTGAAGTTCTGATAATGTCATACACAGCCTCAGAGTAGCTGTACTGGAGCAAAAGTGTGACTCAGAACGATGTTGGTGACATCTCACTTTGGTAAATGAGTTTATAAAGGATGTTTATGGCTCAGATAATGAACCACGAGAAGATGACATAGAGTGGCTGGTTGAGAGCATTTGGGGTATGTTCTGTCTAACATCTAACACATAATTAGGTGTTCAAAGCAGATTGATCACTCAAGAAATTTCTCAATACCTGTGAATGTTAACGTGACTGAATCAGAGAAGAGCCCAGTTAGCCCATTGCTCTTCAAATAAAACACAGAGTGCTCTAGAACTGTACAAGATCTAAACAGATGAAAAAAATAAACAAATGCAAAAAAATATTACCTTATTTCAGGTGTCCTGAAAGAATCTTTTCTTTTTTCTTTTTCTAAAAAAAATTTAGTCAAGGCGGCCAGGTTTGAATCCAGGTTCACTCAGCACCCACCCAGAAACACCTGGCCGGGTAACCTTGAGCAAGCTACTTAACCCCAATTGCTTTAAAAAAAAAAAAACTTTACTCCTTGGTCTGCCCCCTTCTACAAGCCCATATTGGAAAACTCCTTATAAAAAGCCATTAGTGTTATCAGAAGCAGAAAGACAGTACAATTGATCTGTGGAATAGAAAGGCAACAGCTGTAGACAATAAACCTGATGGATGGTTTCTTTCTTCTCCTCTTAGGCTGTCTACCAACCAACTACAAAGACTGATCAAGTCGAGGCTTCCTGGTCTTGCTAAGCAATCCCTTATTTTGCAATGCTGACCATATTGACAGGAGAAAGGAGAAAGCCAAGTGAGACCTTGTCGTGGCAGAGCAACAGAACTCTGGGAAATCTGGTCACTTGGATGACTTACCTTGTGTATACATGCTTTTGTGTGTTCTATGTGTCCCTGGGGACAGCTGCTATGCTGCAAACTTCTGCAAGGGTTAAGGCAGAACATTTGCCAAAGAGTGTGGGAAATGGTGGATGCATCTTTGTCAACACCTTCTAAGTTTTCATCTATTCTCTCAGGTACTGCAATACCCTGACAATTAAATTCCTTTTTGGAAGGGTTAGTCTAACATGTAATACAAATGATAATGTTGGGGGCGGAGTCAAGATGGCAGAGTAGAAGCACGACCTCCGAGCACCTCCAGCTTCCACCTGCCCCAATCAATGTAAAAAGGGGACTCTGAACAAACTTTGGAGCTGGAGAACCCACAAAATGACACAGAGAAGCGAACCTCCCGCTGAGGACAGCCCAGCAGACAGGCAGCAAGTGGGCAGCGCAGCTCTCTGGGAGCCAAGCCCAGGCCCCTGTGAGCCAGAGATTTTAGCCCCAGGGCAGGTCTGACCAGCTGAAGGCCAGAGGGACTCCAGATAAGCAGCAGCTGTGGCTGTTTCCAGAATTATCAACACATAGATGCTAAGGACAAAGTGAGAGGTCAGTGCAGTCTGGACTTTGGGACCCAGTAAGTGGGAGTGCATCGGCTTTTGCCCCCGGGGCGAGAAGCCACTGAGACCAGCACAGCCAGCCAGAACCTCTTGGCAGCTTCAGCTCCTGGCCTACAAAGTGTAGGGGGACCAAGCAACAAGTCTGAGGGGTAATCGCTCTTGCTTTAACTTGCTTGGATCTGGATTGCAGTCTAGGGTGGAGGTCCTGGGGCGTGTGTCCAGCTTGCTAGAGTGTGTGGAGGCCTCAGAGAGGGCACCCATCTAATACCTCTGGCAGCTGAGAAAACTCCAGAGTTTGGGAAAAAGCTCCACTGTCTGGTGGCAGAGTCTTACTGTGGCAAAAAGCCCAGGGGTCAAGTGACTGAGGGGCGATGTGACCAGGCAAAGGAGACAAAGCATACAGAAGATTCCAACATCAGACTCCTGTTTTGGGGGCAAAAAGGAGCAAAGCATGGAACAGGAGGAAGACAACAAAAGCTTCAAAGGAAAATAGGAGCTGGTTACAGGCCATAAAGGACCTTAAGAAACAGATAAGAGAAGTGGAGGAAAAATTGGGAAGAGAAATGAGAACTATGCAAGAAAATTATGAAATGAGAGTCAACAGTCTGACTGAGGAAAATAACACCTTAAAAAATAGGCTAACTCAAATGACAAAAGAGGCTCCAAAAGGCAATGAGGAGAAGAATGCCTTAAAAAGCCAAATTTACCAGATGGAAAAAGAATCTCAAAAACTCACTGAGGAGAATCATTCCTTCAGAATTAGATTGGAGCAAATGGAAGCTAATGACTTTATGAGAA
>NW_027185809.1:22482531-22506170 GCF_028583685.1 Petaurus breviceps papuanus
ATGAATACTATTTTACATGTAATTGCGAAATAAGATATACAGGCACTGGGGCATAGAGATCTACCATGCCCTACTGGAAAAGTCGAAAGGGGTATGGGAGAAAATATGGGAGAGAGCAGATTGGAGGAGGGGATATCCTGTGGGACTGCTATTTTGGGGTGGTGGGTAGGGGAAAAACGGGGAGAAAATTTGTAACTCAAAATCTGGCGGAAAAAATGGTATATCATCTGAAATATATATATATATATATAATATTTTAAAAAATAATACTAAAACAAATGAGAATGTTCCCAGTAGCCTATGAGGTAACCCAAACTTTTTTATATCCAGGGAAGGGAAAAGAATTCACTAACTATCTCATTTGAACATAAGACTACAACTAATTAGTCATGATCTCCAAACTTGATATAATCCGTTATAGAATCTTACAGTGTTAGAGGTGAAAGGGTCCTTGGAAATCATCCCTTTCATTTCACAGATTTTGAAACCAATGACCAAAGATAAGAATCAAATCACCTGAGCCACATAGGAAGGAAAAAAGCATTTATTTAATGCCAACTACGTACAAGGCCCTGTGCTAAGCAATTTACAAATATTTCATTTGATCCTCACAATAACCCTGGGAGGAAGGCACTATTGTTATCCTCATTTTATACTGGAGGAAACTGAGACAAACAGAAGCTAAGTGACTTGTTCGGGATCCCGTAGGTAGGAGCTGTATCCATCCAGATATGAACTCGGGTCTCCCTGATAGTGTTCTATCCACTGTAGCGTCTTGCTCTCTCTAAGCCTCCTTGTACAACAAGGGTTGTTACATATGTGCATTTCCTTCCCTGTGAAAGCTAGTGGTTGTTGCCACTCCTTTCCCTATGGCTGACAGGGAAGGAGGAAAAACATGGCAGCCGATTATTGTAAAAAGCAGCATGGTGTGCTAGAAGGAGTCCTGGATTTGGAGTTAAAATTCCAACTCTGCTGATTATTATCTATGTGAGACAATCTGCAAAAGGAGGAAATTGGATCATCCAATAGATGGTCTTTAAATTCTATGATTCAATCCTATGATTGGCAGTCCCATTTAACTTCTTAACATTCCTACTTTTCTTTCAGTTAGCTATCATCAAACTTTAAGAAGTTGTTTCTCATAAGAAAAGGTTAGAAGATTCTGGTTAATGGTTTGGCATTACAGGCTTTTTCTAAATTTGCTTTTGGAAGTTGTCCAAACCTGATCCCTCCCCCACTCCACTCTTGTCTGGATGTAAAATTATTTCTATCCAGGTAACCTAGGTGTGAACTGGACAGCGGGGGCCAGTGCAAAGTAAGATAATCTTCTTCTGTACTTCAAGGTTGCTCTCTTACAAAATTGCCAGTTATAACTCGGGCAGGGCAAGTAGGGCTTTGACCTAGCATGCTAAATTTAGTGGGCAGTAACATTTACAATCCTTCAGTAGTGTAGACACAATAGAGTTTAGAACAAAAAAATATCAACAATATTTCATCCTTACCCCTATAGCAGCAAAGACAATAAACTCCTTCTTGGTTCAGTTTTGCCTCCTTCCTTCCCCAACTCCATGAGTTTGTCCTAAGTATGATTTCAAGTTAAAGCTCTGGGAACTGATCCAACTAAACCAAACTGATCCAGTCTAAAGTCAGTAAGTCAGGATGACTGATAGAGGCTTCAGGGCTGTGATCCTGTGACCAGAAGTCTGGTGGAGCTTGGCTGAAAGGGCTATAGGGCTGTTGAGGAGAGGGACCTTTTAACAATACCTCATTGCCAATATACTTACAGCTTCTCTACTCTCTTTCATCCTTCTATCCTGGGTGGCCTTCCTATTCTCAGATTTTTTAAGGGTTTTTACTACTAGTTAGTTGTTGTTCAGTCATTTTTCAATTTTGTGTCTAGTTCTTTGTGAACTGGAATTTCTTGGCAAAGATACTGCAGTGGTTTGCCATTTCCTTCTCCAGATTATTTTACAGATGAAGAAACTGAGGCAAACAGAGTTATGTGACTTTCCCCAGGGTCACACCACTAGTACGTGTCTGAGGCCAGATTTGAACTCAGGAAGAAGAATCTTCCTGACTGAATACCCAGAGCTCTATCCACCACACCACCTAGCTGTCCTACTAGAAGTACTACTAGTAACTCCAGGGAAATATATAATGGTTTGAACCAACGTTAACCTATGGAAGAAGAAAACCCTATATTAGTGAAATAAAATTCAAAGCGACCTAGGCTTTTATCTTCCTTTGCTCACTAACTCATAGTCTAGTCACCTTCAAATTATGTTAGGATTTTTAGCCTTTTAGAATCTACTTCTTAGTCTTGTCTCTGGGTGTGGAGTCCCTGCTTAAGGATGGTACTTTCATTCGTGAAGTCCAAAATTTTCTTCCTGATATCAGAGTTCTCCAGAACTTGACCTTGCAGGCACCTCTTTCCCTACCTCCTGGGGATTTCTACAGCTCTGAAACCTTGGAAGTCATACTTTCACCCTGTCTCCCTGGCCAAGAAAGACACTTCCCTGAATGATAAATGTTTATTCACTAAATGCTAAATATTATGAGTTCGAAGATTCTTTCCTTTCTTTGGCTTCAGGCATTTTTATACTTAACTTACACTCACACTCCCTTTGCCCAACCTAAGCATCTCAGTGGCTCTGAACTCCAGAAATCCCATCATTCATTGATTTCAGCAAGCATGTTATGTTCCAGATACTATGCTAGGCCCCAAGAATACAAAGACAAAAACTATATATTCCATGCCCTCAAGGAGCTTACATTCTACTAAAGAACAACAACACACAGATCAATAAATCAATAAATATATAATGCTCTTCTAGAATCCTGTCATTACAACTTTACCAGGGAAGAACCCTCACATATATGGTCAAAATCAGAAAATTCCAACTAACAATAAAAGCATATTAATCAATCAATAACAATAACAATTTCTGTCTCAAGGTCCCTACTCAAGTTCTAATTTAATTCTCATTAGACCTGCAGAGTCAGGGCTTGTAGCCATTAAGGCCTCCTTCTGGCCTCTAATCCCTGCACTTGTGGTTTCTAAAAGGATGTATTCTTGCAGGCATGATCATCTTTCAGAACTGGAAGTTCCCCTTTGTGGTCTAATCTAATTGCAGGTTCACGTTGGCAAAATAGAAGCCCTGGGACTGGGTACAGAAAGAATATTCACTCTTTCAACATTTATTGATGATCTAGTGTGTGTAGCATACTGTCTGTGTTGGGTACTGGGAAAGATTTCTTAAAAAGGTTAGATAAGGAGCCATGGCTTTCCTTGGCATGTGAAACACTGTTAAAGACCTCAGCTTAAAAAGGCCAAGGTCTCCCACTGCATCCAGCGCCATATCAGTGGTCCTGATTTATATCTTGCTACTGGACCCAGATGGCTCTGGAGGCGAAAGTGAGGCTAGTGATTTTGCACAGGTCTGACTCACTTAAATCCAATGTCATGGCATCACCTCTTGATGTCATAGTCCTCTTTGAGAACAAAGGACAAACAACCACAAGAGAGCCTGCAATCTAATAAAAATGTCAGGCACAAACACATACAACTAGAAGATATAATATTAAGAGATAAATAATAAATCAATAGAAATATTAAAGCCCCTCTATCATTGCAGCTCAGAAACCTGTCTGTAACCTATAGAGTCAATGAAATTATAGATCTAGATCACTTTCTCCCCTCCACCTCCCAACATTCCCTCCAAAAGAGAGTTGTGAACGTATGATAAATAATCCATAAGCATCGGTAAAGCACCTACTATGTGCCAAGCACCTACTATGTATCACCACTATTTGGTGCAAGTGATACCAACATATAAATGAAATAGTTCATGTCCTCAAAGGGTGTTTATTCTATTGGAGGAAACAATGTCTCCACATACAAGTACGTATATAAGCAAAAGTATTATACACACACAAACACAGAACATAATTTGCATTATACAGACACTAGAGATTCAATGGGATAAGGAAAGGTCTACTGTTGAAGTACATCCTGATGTGGGCTTTCAAGGAAACTATGGATTCTAAAAGATTTAGCTGAAAGGGGCATTCCAGGCATGAAGGGAGAGCCTCCATATAAAGGGACCATGGTGGGGTCTCAGGAGGAACGTGGTTACCAACATGTGGGGACTGTGGAGGGCATCAAGGAAAGAAAGGGAGAACTTGAACACTGCAGTCAGAGACTCTCAGTTTGAACCCTGGGGCCATAGTTGTACTCCTTGGCCCCTGGGAAGTACATTTTAAAACATGGAGGTGATAGACTTACTTTCCTACTCTACTTTGCTCGGTGGTAGCTCTGATCCAATAGCTCTTAGGTTTGCAAACTTGTCTGGAATGAGCAGACAGAAAGCACATAGCCAATTCTGTTTGTCACCACTCTTCATATACATACATATATATGTATATGTATGTATGTGTATATATATATACATATATATATATATAGGAGGGGGGAGGGCAGAGCATTTGGGGTTGTGACTTGCCCAAGGTCACGCGGCTAGTGTTAAGTGTGTGAGGCCAGATTTGAAATCAGGTCCTTCTGACTTCAGGGCTGGTGCTCTATTCACTGCACCACCTAGCTGCCCCTTGTTACCACTCTTAAGCCAGCCTCCCCCCACCCTTGACTCTCCTTGGCTTGTTACCCTATTGTTCTCCGGCCAGAGACCTGACTGTCTTTAGATCCTGAGCTACAGTATACCAAAAAAAGATTTATCACAGATCAAATCCCCTCTTCTCTTGGATGCAACAGGTAATTGAAAATCTCATGCACAGAAACCACTGACATCTTCAAAACATGGAGAGTGGCTGTACATAATTTTTGAGCTTTTTATCAAGAATCATATGGATTTTGAAGAGAAGAAAGCACTCAGAAAATAAACTCTTTGATTTTGTACCCCCAAATTTCTATTTATAGAAGACTTTGAAAACAAAATGGCCTAAACATTTTGTTTTGTTTTGTTTTCCTTTTGGGTCTTGTATCATTCTTCATTGGACTAAAATGTTAACTCTGTTGCTCCTAGTCAGAACTACTTTCTGAATTTACACTCTTCATCTCCTTCTCACCTTCCTCACCACTGGTCTACCATTATATTGTTGCTCAGTTGTGTCTGACTCTTCATGAACTCATGGACTATAAGGTCCATGGGATTTTCTTAGGCAAGGATATGAGAGTGGTTTGCCATTTCCTTCTCCAGTGGATTAAGGCAAACAGAAATAAAGTGACTTGCCCACGGTCACATAGCAAGTAAGTACCTGAGTCCAGATTTGAACTCAGGTCTTCTTGACTCCAGGCCCAGTGCTCTACCCACTGAACCACCTAGCTGTCTCCAGGTCTATTATAGACACAGAATGCAGTATTTCTACATGACCTTTGATATCACCTAGTCCTAACCCCTTGCATTACAGATAAGAAAATTGAAACTGTGAGATGGAAAGAGACTTTTTCCCAGATCACATAGCTAGTAATTGATGGGTCTTGGGCTCAAAGCCCAGTGCCCTTTCTATCATACAATGTTTCTGAAGAATAGGAATCTAGTCCATTTCCTCATGATACCCAACACTCAGACAGGTGAGAGCAAGAAGCAATGAATGCTGGTGGTTGGATTGGTTATGGGAGAACCATCCAGAGAATTAGTTAAGGTTTTTTCCTGCTTTGTCTCAGACCATGCTAATTGTTTTGTTTTATTTTCAGAGAAGTCTAGGGCTCTAATGGTTGATTTGGACCTGTTTGCCTAGACAGTGGTCCATTCATCACATTTTGATTAAGCTTTCACAAAAGGCCTTTTCTCCAAAAGTAGAGATTGCCGAATTCATCAAAGCATATCCCATTTCCACAAAATTTCCTTTGACAAAGAAAAGAAAAACATTCCTAAATAACTCAGAGCTTTCATACTCACAATGTTTTAGCTCTTTTGGTTGGCAAGTAATCAGACATCCATCCAAGTAGGAACATCTTAGTTGTAGTTCTGTGCAAATAACAATTGAATACACAAGTAAACGTATGGTTTCTGATATCCTTTCTAGCTTTCATATCCTATGAGTCTATGACCTTATGATTCTATGAACAATGAGGAAACAACCTTAGACAATTTTCATTTGGGAAGGTAGGGAAAAGAAAAGTTGGCCATCTCCACTTTCTTGTTCTCCCTAACCCAAATCAGTGAGCTTGAATACTGTTGCTACATTTCAACATTTGGAGCTATAAGCATGATTTAAAAAGATCTTTTATTGGCTTGCCTAATATTAAGAGGTTTTAACTATGGCTTGGAAGTGGCTGTGTCTTTAATTTCCCACTTTTTTGAGCATGAGAGACAACAGATGGCTATTCCTACTGTGGTGTATTGGTACATCCAAGATAATAAAACAATAAAAAGAAGGCCTCCAGCATGGTGGCTAGAGAGGATCTATAAGAAAACATGCACATGAATTAAACAGGTTAAGAAGCCCTAGATAAGGTATATTCTATAACTGATAACCAGTGAATCACTAATTTATCAGAAGCATCAATTTTTGTATGTGGTAAAGTAGGTGCTTTTCTATTTTCTTTTTTAAAAGTCATTTTATTTTTAATTCATGGAATAAAACAAGCATTTCCATAACATAATATAATAAAAAGATGATTGCACATGAAATTGCAAATCTATTATGTACAACTTACTATTGCTTTCAAATATATAATTTATCATGCAAATTTCTTTTTTTTTCTTTTTTTTCTCCCCTCCTGGCTACCATTAGACACAAACAGGTGTGTATACATATATTTACACATACATACATACATGCATGCATGCATACACATATATATATATATACATATAACTATTTTATACATACTTCTATTTATCAGTTCTTTCTCTTTCTCTGAATACAGACTGCATCTTTCTTCATATTCCCTTATTGTTAATTTGAGTATTATTTATTCATTCAAAATCATTCTTAAAACAATATTGCTGCTACTGTATACAATGTTCTTTTGTTTCTGCTCATTTTGCTCTTCATTACTTCATGCAAGTCTTTCCATGTTTTTCTAAGCTCATTGACTTCATCATTTCTTATAGCTTAGCAGTATTCCATCATAATCGTATACTACAACTTGTTCTACTTTCTCAAGGTGGATCACTTGTTAAATGTGTTAGTTTATAAATTTCCATAGTTGCTAACTCCTATTTGGAGTCATGCCCATAATGACTTCTGTTAAACACATGAATGATATGCTAGAGGTTTGGTGCAAAAATATTCTAGTTTCCAAAAATAGTGCAGCATAAAGGTGGAATGTCTCTCCCAGCCTGAGGATATCTTGATGGAGCCATTGCCAACCGACCAGAGATAAAAGCTCTCAGGGAGGCAACTTGAGAAAAAAAAATAGAGAGATCACAATTTTCTTGTTTATGGGGCTGAGCTCCAGAGCAAATGCACTTTTTTTTAGAAAGTTCCCTCTCCATCTATCATACAGCAAAAAGAAACTTCACAGTCTAAATCAAATGTACAGTCCAGTGACATGTAGAGCAGGGGGCCTTAAGATCTGCTTCCCTCCTATTGCAGGAAACTTTAATTCACTGGTTTCTCCTTCAGATAGTTGGAAGGTGAGTGGCAGCCAAAGATTTATTGGCTCTTGTGAAGAAAATAAGTCAGGAGAAAAACTTGACCTGACAGTTTGGAGATACTCTTGCCATAAATAACCAACTGATCTGGACAACCAGCAAAGCCATTAGTGAGATCTGAGTGCCTGCTGCTGAGATTCAAGTGCCGTGTAAAACGCTAAAGGTGCCACTCAAATGGATGTGACCATTGACTAATGCCATCATCTCTCCAGCGGAATGCATAGGAGGCCGAAGAGACAAATGAAACTCCTTTCATCTTCGTCATTTCATGCTCCTGCTAAATTACACACAATAATACGAAACCTGTTTGTCATGGGGGGAGAGGGGAAGAGGAGGGAGTGGGGGGAAAATGACTCCCTTGCTTTGGAGCCATAAATCATTGGAGAAGTGAGAACTCCAATGAAGTTGAAATTTCTGCCTGGAAACTCCCAGAGGATGAGCCGGGGGTGTCATCAATCACCAGGACCCTTCAGATGATTACCAGACTTACTGGGCTGAGAGCAGAGGTAGTGATGCTTAAGGAAATTCTTTTTTTTTCCATTGTTTTTTTTTATTTTTTTTCAAATGCTTTATTAACTTCTGATTTACATCATTCATTTCCACCAGATTTTGAGTTACAAATTTTCTCCCCGTTTTTCCCCTACCCACTGCCCCAAAATAGCAGTCCCACAGGATATCCCCTACTCCAATCTGCTCTCTCCCATATTTTCTCCCATACCCCTTTTGACTTTTCCAATAGGGAATAGTAGATCTCTATGCCCCAGTGCCTGTATATCTTATTTCCCAATTACATGTAAAATAGTATTAATTATAATATATATGTATATATATATATATTTGAAATTTGATTTTAAAACTTTGAATTAAAGATTCATTCCCTCCCTCCCTTGTCATCCACCCTTACTGAGAAGAAAAGCAGTTCAATATATGTTGGATATGTGTGGCTAATGCAAAACAATAACATAGCAGATAATATTGTAAAAGACTGACTATATTTCCCTCCCTCCTATCCCAATTTTCACTTGTCCTATTCTCTACTTTGATCCTGTCCCTTTTCAAAAGTGGATGCTTCCAACTTCCCTCCTCCCAAGCCTGCCCTCCCTTCCATCATCCCCCCTCTCATCCCCTCCCCCCCCTACTCTCCTGTAGGGTGAGATACCCTACTTAGTGTGTATTTCATTCCCTCCTCAAGCCAACTTCAATGGGAATAAGGTTGACCCATTCCCTTTTGCCTTCCTATTCTTCCCCTCCATTGTAACCATTTTCCCTTGCCTCTTCTTTATCAGATAGTTTACCCCATTCTGTCTCTCCCCATCTCCTCTCATTATATTCTGCTCTCAGCTCTTAATTTCACCTTTTAAGTATCATCTGTTCCTGTTAAATTGGTCCTGTGCCCTCTATCTGTGTATACCTGTAAACATATATACACACATTCACATGTGTTCATATGCTCATATAACCTCATATATATATATACATATTTCTATTCCCTTCAACTACTGAGAAAAGTTTCACCAGTTACAATTATTGTTTTTCCATGTAGGAATGTTAATAGTTCAACTTTGATAAGTTCCTTATGATTTCTTTACCCTGTTTACCTTCTCATGCTTGTCTTGCTTCTTGTATCTGAATGTCATATTTTCTATTCAACTCTGGTTTCTTTCAGCAAGAATGCTTGAAAGTCCTCTATTCCACTGAATGACCATATTTTCCCCTGAAACATGATACTCAGTTTTTCTGGGTAGGTAACTCTTGGTTTTAATCCCAGCTCCTTTGCCCTCCAGAATATCATATTCCAAGCCCTTCGATCCCTCAGTGTAGAAGCTGCCAGATCCTGGGTTATCCTGATTGTGTCTCTACAATATTCAAATTGTTTCTTCCTGGCTGCTTGTAATATTCTCTCCTTAATCTGGGAATTCCAGAACTTGGCTATAATATTCCTAGGAGTTTTCTTTTTGGGATCTTTTTTAGGAGGTGATCAGTGGATTCCTTCAACTTCTATTTTTCCCTCTGGTTCTAAAATATCAGGGCAGTTTTCTTTGAGAACTTCCTGGAGGATGATTTCTAGGTTCTTACTTTGATCGTGGCTTTCAGGTAGTCCAATAATTTTTAAATGATCTCTCCTGGATCTATTTTCCAGGTCAGTGGTTTTTCCCATGAGATATTTCACATTGCCTTCTATTCTTTCATTTGTTTGGATCTGTTTAACAGCATCTTGATATCTCATAAACTCATTAGCTTCCATTTATTCCAATCTAATTCTGAAGCAATGATTCTCCTGATTGAGCTTTTGAGATTCTTTTTACAACTGGCAAATTTGGCTTTTTAAGGCATTCTTCTCCTCATTGCCTTTTTGAGCCTCTTTTGCCATCTGAGTTAGTCTATTTTTTTAAGACATGATTTTCCTCAGTCAGGCTGTTGACTCTCATTTTGTAATTTTCATGCATCATTCTCATTTCTCTTCCCAATTTTTCCTCCACCTCTCTTATCTGCTTCTTAAGGTCCTCTATGGCCTGTAACCAGCTCATATTTTCCTTTGAAGCTTTTGGTGCAGGAGTTCTGACTTCACTGTCTTCCTCCTCTTCCATGCTTTGCTCCTTTTTGTCCCCAAAATAGAAATGTAATGTTGGAATCTTCTGTCTGCTTTGTTTCCTTTGCCAGGTCATGTCTCCCCTCAGTCACTTGACCCCTGGGCTGTTTGCCACAGTAGGAGTCTGCCACCAGACAGGGGAGCTTTCTTCCCAAACGCTGGGGTTTTCTCAGCTGCTGGAGGTATTAGATGGGTGCCCTCTCTGAGGTCTCCACAAGCTCTGGCAAGCTGGACACACTCCCCATGACCTCCACCCTAGACTGCAATACAGATCCAAGCAGGTTAAACCAAGAGTGATTACCCCTCAGACTGGTGCTTGGTCCCCCTACTCTCTGCAGGCCAGGAGATGAAGCTGCCCAGAGGGGCTGGCTGACTGTGCTGGCATCTCAGCGGCTTCTCCCTCTGGGGGCAAAAGCCACGCACTCCCACTTACTGGGTCCCAAAGTCCAGAATGCACTGACCTCTCACTTTGTCCTTAGCATCTATGTGTTGATAATTCTGGATCACCACAGCTGCTGCCAATCTGGAGTCCCTTCAGCTGGTGGCTGGTCAGGTTCGCCCTGGGGCTAAAGCCTTGGTGTGGGGCTGGGCTGGGCTCCCAGAGCACTGTGCTAGCCAATTCCTGCCAGCCTGCTCTCAGTGGGAAGTTAGCTTCTCTGTGTCATTTTGTGGGTTCTGCAGCTCCAAAGTTTGTTCAGAGTCCCCTTTTTTTATGTGGATTGGGGTAGGTGGGAGCTGGAACAGGCGGGAGGTTCTGCTTCTACTCCGCCATCTTGACTCCGCTCCTCTGCTTAAGCAAATTCCCTAAGACCATCACCTAGAGTGACAATGATTTTTTGTCCTTTACTCTTAAAGGAAATGAAGGATAGGAGTCAAGTCTGCTCCACTAACCTTAGAATCTTTGTCTAAGAGCTTGGTGTAATGGCAATTTCCTTTGTTTCATGTAGACTGAACAACTGAGAGTTTTCCTGACTGATAACAGGATTCAATGAAAGTCAGAGGCTGTCTCATAATCAGATTATAGATGTAATCTGGATGTAAATTAATAAATAAGCATTTATTAAGGACCTGATATTGCATGAGACACAGGAAATACAAAAACAAAAATGTCCCTGTGTTCAATCAACTTACATTTTGTTGTGGGAAACAAAGGTTACACATGTAAGTAAATGAAAAATATATAGCTAATGCTTACAAAGTAATGGGGGTGAGAAAGAGGTGGTGTTATCAGTCAGTAGGATCAGGAAAAGCTTCCTGAGAGAGTTGGAACTTGAGTTGAGCCAGGAAAGAAACTAGGGATGCTCATGGGCAGAGGTGAGGAGGGAGTGCATTCCAGGCATGGCAGGACAGACTGGGCAAAGCCAGGAAGAAAAAAGATGGAGATTCTTATGTGAAGAAGAACAAGTTGGCCAGTTTGATTAGACTGTAGAATACATGAATGGCAGTAAAGAATGGGTAATAAATCAGGAAAAATAAGCTTGGGCCAGAATGGGAATAGCTTTAAATGCCAAAGAGAGACATTTGTACTTTGAGTAAGGGTATAATATGGCCACAACTGTCTTATAGGAATATTACTTTGGCAAATTATTGAAGATAGATTGGAAAGAGGAGACATTGAAGATAAGATCAATCAGGAAGATATTGCAATAGTTTGGATGAAAAAAACGATAAAAGGCTAAAAGTAGTGAAAAGAATTTTTTTCTTTTTCAAGGTTTTTGGTGAACCTGATTGTCCTCACATAAATGGCTGGCTTCAAGTGATACCTCTGATACTTAATAACTGTCTAATTCCTCTGAGCCTCATCTGTAAAAGGGGGATCATGATATACATTGAGGCAGCTAGGTTCCATGATGGATAGAATGCTAGACTTGGAGTCAAAAAGACTGAGTTCCAGTCCAGCTTCTAACACTTACTAGCTATGTGCAAATTATTTCCCCTTTTTTGCTTTAATTTTCTCAGCTATAAAATGGGGGTAATAATAGAACTTACCTTCCAAGGTTCTTGTGAAGAGAACCTTGAAGAGAAGATATTTGTAAAATGCTTGGCACATAATAAGTAAGTAGATGTTTGTTTAATTCCTTCCTTCAATTGCTCTAAGTATTAAAACATCATTTCTTGTGTCAAGCCAAAATCTACTCCTTTCTAGCCTCTTTTCATAGGTATAGAGTAATACAGAACTGCTTTAGGGTCTAGGGAGGTTGGGGTGTTTACCTTCTAGTTCTAGATTTTATTCCCTCAGACTGAGTTCAGTCCTAGGAAACCTGAACTCCAAAAAGAGAACTTTTTCCTCTTTCCTTGCACTTTCTGGCTCTTTATATTCCCACTTTCTGGAGAATTGATTAAGGCTTAGGTTTGGCTCAAATTCAGTATTTCCCCCAAAAGAAATAGAAAGATACTCAATGTACAATGTAGATCATGTGTAAGACAGCTATTTTATTTCCTCTACAGAAAAGAAATGCTTGGAGTAGAAGCAGGACCTCCGAGCGGCTCTGGCTTCCACCTTCCCCAATCCATGTAAAAAGGGGACTCTGAACAAACTTTGGAGCTGCAGAACACACAAAATAACAGAGAGAAGCTAACCTCCCACTGACGACAGCCTGGCAGGCCAGCAGGAATCGGCCAGCAGAGTTCTCTGAGAGCCGAGTAGAGGCCCCTCTGAGCCAGAGGTTTTAGCCCTAGGGAGCGTTTGAGCAGCCACAGGCCGGAGGGACTCCAGATCAGCAGCAGCTGTGGCCATTTCCAGAATTATTAACACATAGATGCTAAGAACAAAGTGAGAGGCCAGCGCAGCCTGGACTTTGGGACCTAGCAAGTGGGAGTGCATCGGCTTTTGCCACCGGGGTGAGAAGCCACTGAGACGCCCAGCACAGCCAGCCAGTGCCTCTTGGCAGCTTCAGCTCCTGGCCTGCAGAGTGTAGGGAGACCAAGCACCAGTCTGAGGGGTGATCACTCTTGCTTTAACCTGCTTGGATCTGAATTGCAGTCTAGGGTGGAGGTCATAGGGGGGGTGTCCAGCTTGCCAGAGCGTGTGGAGACCTGAGAGAGGGCACCCATCTAATACCTCTGGCAGCTGAGAAAACCCCAGTGTTTGGGAAGAAAGCTCCCCTGTCTGGTGGCAGACTCCTACTGTGGCAAACAGCCCAGGGGTCAAGTGACTGAGGGGAGACATGACCAGGCAAAGGAAACAAAGCAGACAGAAGATTCCAACATTAGACTCCTGTTTTGGGGACAAAAAGGAGCAAAGCATGGAAGAAGAGGAAGACAGTGAAGTCAGAACTCCTGCACCAAAAGCTTCAAAGGAAAAGACGAGCTGGTTACAGGCCATAGAGGACCTTAAGAAGCAGATAAGAGAGGTGGAGGAAAAATTGGGAAGAGAAATGAGAATGATGCAAGAAAATTACGAAATGAGAGTCAACAGCCTGACTGAGGAAAATCATGTCTTAAAAAAATAGACTAACTCAAATGGCAAAAGAGGCTCAAAAAAGCAATGAAGAGAAGAATGACTTAAAAAGCCAAATTTGCCAGATGGAAAAAGAATCTCAAAAGCTTAATGAGGAGAATCATTGCTTCAGAATTAGAATGGAGCAAATGGAAGCTAATGACTTTATGAGATATCGAGACACTGTTAAACAGATCCAAACAAATGAAAGAATAGAAGGCAATGTGAAATATCTCATGGGAAAAACCACTGACCTGGAAAATTGATCCAGGAGAGATCATTTAAAAATTATTGGACTACCTGAAAGCCACGATCAAAGTAAGAACCTAGAAATCATCCTCCAGGAAGTTCTCAAAGAAAACTGCCCTGATGTTTTAGAACCAGAGGGAAAAATAGAGGTTGAAAGAATCCACCAATCACCTCCAGAAAAAGAACCCACAAAGAAAATTCTTAGGAATATTATAGCCAGGTTCCAGAATTCCCACATTAAGGAGAGAATATTACAAGCAGCAAGGAAGAAACAATTTGAGTACTGTGGAAACACAATCAGGATAACCCAGGATCTGGCAGCTTCTACACTGAGGGATCGAAGGGCTTGGAATATGATATTCTGGAGGTCAAAGGAGCTGGGATTAAAACCAAGAGTCACCTACCCAGCAAAATTGAGTATCATGTTTCAGGGGAATATATGGTCATTCAGTGGAATAGAGGACTTTCAGGCATTCTTGATGAAAAAAAAAAACAGATTTGAATGGAAAATATGACATTCAGATACAAGAAGCATGAGAGGGTAAACAGGGAAAAGAAATCATAAGGAACTTATCAAAGTTGAACTATCAACATTCCTACATGGAAAAACAATAATTGTAACTGATGACACTTTTACAGGTATACATAGATAGAGGGCACAGGACCAATTTAATAGGAAGGGATGATACTTAAAAGGTGAAATTAAGAGGTGAGAGAGGAATATAATGAGAGGAGATGGGGAGAGACAGAATGGGGTAAACTATCTCTTATAGAAGAGGCAAGGGAATATGGTTACAATGGAGGGGAAGAATAGGAAGGCAAAAGTCAACCTTATTCTCATTGAATTTGGCTTGGGGAGGGAATGAAATACACACTAAATAGGGTATGTAACCCTATAGGAGAGTAGGGGGGAAGGGGATGAGAGAGGGGATGATGTAAGGGAGGGCAGGTTGTGGGGGAAGGAAGTTGAAAAGGGACGGGATCAAAGTAGAGAATAGAACAAGTGGGAGGTGGGATAGGAGGGAGGGAAATATAGTCAGTCTTTTGTTTTTGTTTTTGTTATTGTTTTGCATTAGCCACACATGTACAACCTATACTGAACTGCTTATCTTCCCAGTGAGGGTGGGTGACAAGGGAAGAAGGGAATGAATCTGGAATTCAAAGTTTTAAAATAAAATATTTAAATATACACACACACACACACATACTATTATTAATACTATTTCATATGTAATTCGGAAATAAGATATACAGGCACTGGGGCATAGAGATCCACCATGCCCTACTGGAAAAGTTGAAAGGGGTATAGGAGAAAATATGGGAGAGAGCAGATTGGAGGAGGGGATATCCTGTGGGACTGCTGTTTTGGGGCAGTGGGTAGGGGAAAAACGGGGAGAAAATTGTAACTCAAAATCTGGAGGAAATGAATGATGTAAATCAGATGTTAATAAAGCATTTGAAAATGAAAAAAAAAGAAAAAAATGCTTAACACAGAAGACTCATAGCTGTCCACTGACAAAGCCTTAAGAATGAAGCAATAAATTATAACTACTATTATACTCTCCTGGGAGGTTAATCCTTAAAAAAAACATCAAAGCCTTTAGCATGACTGCTAAATCGACATTTCACCTTCCACTCAGCTCTGTAATCTCTTTTTCAAAATCCATGCCATCTGCCAAACCTGGCCAGGTTTAAGATCTTCCTCCATGAAGCACTGTAGAGGCCATGGGGAGGCCACTCCTGAGCTGTAGCTGGCACCAGCTGATGGACCCAAAAGATCCCAACCTCTTGAACTCAAAAGGTTACTTCTAAGACTGGAAATGCCCTTCTCAGATCTGCTCTTCATTCACTTATGTTCAGGGAGAGAAACACAAAACAGAAGTCTAAACTTTAGCTCACCTAGCTGAGTTCCTGGTCTAGTTGCCATGAGAAGATCTGAGAAAAGTCACCTTCTATCAGACCTCAGGGGAAACCATAGGCAAAAATTATTTCATGCTGCCTGTTCAGGAGACAGGAAGAGACCCAAACGACAGATTCCGTCTTCTTAAGGTCTAATGAATGGGTAGCTTGGTGGTACTACCCAAAATGCTGTGAGCCTCAGATATTTACTATCTGACCCTGGACAAGTCAATTAACCTTGTTTGCCTCAGTTTCCTCATCTATAAAAGGAGCTAAAGCAGATTTTTCTTTGTTAAAAAAAACCCAAATGAAGAATTAGACACAACTGAAAAATGACTGAACAACAGTAGCTCATGCATCTTGGTTTTCTCTTAAGCTAAACATACCCATTCCTGTCAATAGTCAGTTACCATCATAAATAAGCTCACTGAGTCATAGACTTAGATTTGGAAGGAATCTTAGAGATCATCTATTCCAAATTCCTTCTTTTACAGATAAGGAAACTGGAATGATGAAGAAACTTGGTTGAAATCATGCAGATAATAAAAGGGCCAATAAAAACCTCTTAAGAACAAATCTTCTGTTCAGCAGCCAATCAAAAAAACAAAAACAAAAAAAACCCTCTCTCTTGTGCCTGTTCTTTTCTGTCCTTAGGGACAGAAGTATTGGAGATATCTGTGACCTTGTGAGCTTTGAAGGACAAGAGTGAGCCAACAGAGGTCCAAGAACCAGATTCCATATCAGAGTTTGCAGGAAGCCAAGGCCAGTGCACCAACATAACTTGAAGAGTGACCTGCTTGACCCAGCCCAGAAATGAATAAACAACAAATTGCTGCCACCAGGAAGTGACTCATTCAGCTTCTATGCCACATTCAGAAGGGAACTTGAGGCGGCAATTGCTTTGTAGTACTCACTCTTAAGTGTGAGCTTACTCTCCCCAGGGGCTAAGGTAATAGTGGGGAGAATATGTCCTGGCTTGAGGTAAATGTTTTGTAACTTCTGTTTTTGCTACACCTTCTCGGTAAATATCCCCTTTTTTAAAGAGGATAATAATTTATATTAATTGATTAAATGATGGTAGGTGATATTTGATAGGTAAATATGTGCTCTGCCTGATTCAATTTCCCACCTGGACTTGAGAGCATCATCAAATATTCTTTGATGGTTTACTACTGACATCCCTAAACTGCAACTGGGTGTGCATTCAAAGGGCAGAAATTAATCAAATTTCTCTTTTGTTTCTGTCTTGTCTAGGTACAGACTGAAGGAAGCCATGTTGTAAGCCTCTGGGTGGGGAGAGAGGCCTTAGTCCTGTAGTACTAAATGTGACTGATGATTAATATTTAAGCCCATATTCCTGAATTCAATTGCCACCTCTAACACTGATTGTGTAGCTATAGGCAAATTGTTATAACTCTGAGCTGCAAATTATCTGTAAAAATGGTGAAAGTCACATATGTTACTAGTGTCACAAGTTTTCTGTGAGGAAAATGTTTTCTAAACTTTAACTCACGTTTACAAAACATGTCACTGACACTGGGGCTAACACACTGGAGGGGGGGCTTGAGCTGATAGCAATGAAAGAAGATACCCACAACCCATCAGACACCCCTAGAACTCTGAAGGGTAAATGTAACTAGTCAGCCCTCTGGGGGCAGGTAAGTGGCATAGTGGATAGACCATTGGACTTGGAGACTAGAAGAGGTGAGTTTAAATTTTACCCCAGACAGTTAGCTATACAACTCTGGGAAAGTCACTTAATCTCCATTTGCCTCAGTTTCTTCACCTGTAAAATGGTGATGATAATAGCACTTATCTCACAGGGATGTTGTGAAAATAAAATGAGATTATATATAAAGTGCTTTACAAACCTTAAAGCACTATATAAGTCCTAGTTATTATTATTTTTATTATTGTTGTTGTCAGGGAAAGTAGGAGTTGCAATAATGACCCCTAGAAACTGCACAAAGACAAAAATATAGTCCCCACCCTCATGGAGTTAACAATATGAAAATAACTATGTACAACCAGAATGTATACAGAATAGACAGCAATCTGTGAGAGAAGTCTTTGGAGGTTAGAGTGAGGAAGGATATGGGAACTGGGATTTGAAGAAGGTGGGATTTGAACTGGGTCTTAAAGAAAGCCATAGAAGCTAGGAGGTAGAGGTAAGGAATAGCATTCCAAGTATGGGGGGATAGCCAAGTACAAGGGAATGGAGTAGGAGAGTGAGAAGTAGAGATCTCCTAAATATATAAAAGCATATTCTATGGCAGAGAGATTACATGAGAGGGAGGAGAAGGGTACAAGCATTTATTAAAGACCTACTATATGCCAGGCACTGCGCTAAGATACTTTATAAATATAAGGAAAATTTGACTTCTTGGGGAAATGTTCATGAGAACCTTTCATGAGATCACGAGATTTCTCCTCATGGGAACCAATGCAGAACTTCTGGGACCATCAGGGATTTCCACAACACCTATATTTCCACAACTAACTATTTCCACAACTTCTTTGGTTCCTCATCTTTACCTCTCCCATGTACTTATTTTCCATAGTTTTTAGATAACTGAAAATTCAGATGCCTAGTATTTGATCTAGGAGAGTTTAATCAAGTAACATAAATAAGAGAAGTAATGCAAATAATATAAGTACAAAAATATGTTGAGGAAAAGATATGAGCCAAGGATTATATTGGAGGGTAGTAGAGATGGGTGAGGTTACTTGGGGGGAAATGTACTTGGGAGGCTGAACTGTAATTTAAGGGGAGGAATGTGGTCAGAAGACAGGAGAGAAGGGATTTTGTTATGTGGATCTTCTATCTGACCCTGGGTAGTTGCAATGCCTATGCCTCAAATAGCTTCACTGACCCACTAAGTCTTTTTGGACCTCAGTCAACACTGTACTTTCTGCCTTAAAACTCTGTAATTTCTCTTTAACTTTTCTCATGGACACAGTCTTCTCTCCCCTTCCCTGTTTGCTGGAAACAGGTCCCTTTGTTCATTCGCATTTCTCCCTGCTCTAGGTATGAGTTTTCCCTTCAGTTCCTGACATCTGAAGCATCTTTTCTGTGTCTGATCACCTATTAGGTAATCTTAGCTAAAAATTTATTCTTTCTCCTTTACCCCTTAATTTCTCTCTCCTCCAGCTACTTTCTCTCTCTTGCTTTTTTCCCCTCCAAAATGAAATCATTATTTTATAGAGCAGTGGGGGACAGACTACAGAGGAAATATGCACTGCAAAATAAACACAAATGGTGCTCTCTCTGACTTGTCCAGACCTAGCACGGCTGTGGCAACGTAACGAGCCCAGCTGTTGACTTGAGCACAGCCCAACCACTTTAGGACAGAGTCATGGTCCTAAAAGCTACTACATTGTGTGCTAGGTATTTCAAGGGCACTGTTAGCATTAGATCATAATGGTGGTTAGTCAGGGTAAGACCTGTTCAATCAGCCCAAATCCTTCTCCCTGCCAGGGCTGAGGAATCTTCTGTCAGAGGACAGAGCAGGTATTCATTCCAGAGAAAGAAGGAGCTATGCAAACTCTGCACTGCCTAGGGTGTTTCATAAACCAAGACAGTTCTTGGCTATTGTTTGAGAGAAAGCAGGGGATTGCCCTTTTCAACCTCTCTTCTGTCTTTAATACCCCTTCTCCTTTAGGGGAAATTAATGCCTCATTTCAGCCTCCTGGCTTCCCTGGCTTCTTTCAGTTCTCAACTAACATTCCTCCTTGTGCAGAAAGTGTTTCCCCATCCCCTTTAATCTTAGTCCCTTCCCTCTGAGATGATCTCCTATTTATCCTGCATCCATCTTGTTTGCACAGTTGTTTGCATTCTGTCTCCCCCATCAGACTGTGGGTTCCTTGTGAGCAAGAACTGTCTTTTGCCTTCTTTGTATCCACGGTGCTTAGCACAGTGACTGGGCATGTAGTAGGTTCTTTGTTTCTTTGTTATTTTTGGAGGAGGGAAGGCAGGGCAACTGGGGTTGTTACTTGCCCAAAATCACACAGCTAGTAAGTGTTAAGTGTCTGAGGCTGGATTTTAACTCAGGTCCTCCTACCTCTAGGGCTGGTGCTGTATTCACTGTGCCACCTAGCTGCCCCTTTTTGGTTTGGGGTTTTTTTTTTGGAGGGACGTTGTAGGTTCTTGCTCACTGACATAATGACAACTTTTGCCTGCTGAACCAGGGTGAGTGGGAAATAATAATCCCAAACACCAAAGTGTTTAATGAAAAGAAAAATCCCTGTAAATCTGCATAATTGGAAAAGAGATGTGTGTGGTAGTTATTTGGTAGTACTCTTAATTAGTTTGTTTTCAGTAACTCCTGGGAACGAGTAAGAATAGCAAAATGGCCCTGTCAACGGCTCTATCTATACCAAATCCTCAAGCAAAGTTATCCTTCACATAGGAGCCTAGAGGCGCCGATTGCACAACAGGCACTGATCCCGCTGCTGTTCAGCTGTGTGAATCAATCATCCTCCTTCCAGATCTCATCATTCAGCAGTTGTGGGACCTCATCTATTTTTAAAGCACCAGGAAGCTAGTGGCAGAGGGCATGCCCGGCCACCTCCAGGGGAGAGGTGTTGCTGCAGAAATGAACTGTGGATGGTCAGGACAACGGAACCTTGGCCTCAAGGTGAAATCCAATGCAGCTGTCCAGGAATGAAGTCACACGATCTTCTACTTCCAAACAGTGAAAATAAATGCATGACAAGTAGGAAGGGAAGGAACCTGGAATGTCATGAAAAGTCTGAGTACTTCGATGAATGGTGAGTTAACCAGTTAATCAGTCAGTGTGTTTTCCAAGACAAGACTATCCTCTCCCTCACCCCATCCCCAGGAAAAAAAAAAGACAAAACAAAACAAAATGATGTAGTCTCCGCTAAAACACAACTGCAGTAGCTAAGGTTGCATGGAAGAGTCCTTGGGTCCTCCAATGCTAGCGGAATGCAAACTCTGCAAGATCCTAGGAAGCTGGAAAAACTTTGAGTGAGGGAGAGGTTGGAAGAGGAGGCACTAGCAACTGACTGTGTCTGTCACTGCAGAAACAGTCAAATTAAGTTTGAAAAGACTTGCCAGATGGTGAATGTTTTCAAACACAAGTTATGAAACTGTCTACTAAGATTTAGAGGGGTTGTGATCTGTAGAAGTGAAGGGAGTACCCACAATGACAAGATATGTAAGTAATATAGCAGCATGGTGGGTAGTAGCAGAATTAAATTATAGTAGATGGATTTGGAGGCATAACAGCAAAGACTGAACTAAAATTAGGAGCCCTGAAAGCCAGTCTAAATAATGCTCCCATGCCCCACCTCTTCACTCTCCCCACCTCCACAACCTAAACCTAGCCAGAAAACTTTTTTTTTTTCCTAAATGGCATTTTCTGTGTCTTCTTCATTTTCTCTGTTCCAAAGGGCCATCTATAACTCTTTTGGCTCTTCTGATTTTAAAGTTCTTTTCTAACTTTGTTTACGTGTGTGTGGGGGGGGGGGTAAGTCTTTAGATCTAAACATAGCAGGTGACTCTGAAGCCTTTTTATATCTATGAGGTACTAACCTCACTACAACATTCTGAAGTCAGTCGTTATTATTAGCCTGTTTCGTAAGTGCAGGGCCAGGGCCAGGTCCAGAAAGGTCATGTAATTTGCCCAAGGTTACAGGAGTCAGGGCCTTGACCAAGACTCAGACTTACTACCTCTATATACCCTGTTGTTAGTTTGGGGGAGGTTTTTAGTTTCTTTTTCATGAGATTGACAAACCATGTCCCTGTCCTGAAAGCATTCCCTACTTTGGTTACATTGGCAGGTATCCAGGAGTAACAAAATTAAGTGCAGCAAGTATTCATGCCCCTCCTTTCATTCTGTGATCCAGCTCAGTTGGTCAACTTAATATTCCTCATACACAACACCCCCTCTCAACTGCGCATCTCTGCACTGGCTGCCCCCCTCCCCCATGCCTGGAATGCTCTGCCCCCTCACCTCTAACTAGATTCTCTGAAGACTCAGCTCAGATCCCACCTTCTATGGACACCTTTCCTAGCCCCCTTGAATGAATCTCCATCCTCCCTATGCCTTCTCTCTGAGAGGATTTTCTATCTAATCTGTATAAGTATATACTTGTTTATATGTTGTCTTTCCCATTCAAATTCAAACCTGAAGATAGGGTGAGTAAAACCAGTTCTTAGCACAATCCCTGTTCCATAGTAAGAACTTAATAAGTTAAAGGCAGCTAGGCTACACATTGGAGAAAGAACTTTACATTTAGGAAGATAGGTGGCACAGTGGACTGAGTACTGGACTTGGAGTCAGGAAGGTCCAAGTTGAAATCTGACCTCAGGTACTTAATAGCTGTGGGACCCTGGACAAGTCACTTAACCTATGATTGCCTCGGTTTTCTCATCTCCAAAAAGTGGAAGAAAGCAGCACCTACCTCCCAGGATTGTTGTGAATTTCTGTTGCTGTTGCTCAGTCGTTTTCAGTTATATATGACTCTTTGGGACCACATTTGGGGTTTTCTTGGCAATGATAGTAGAGTGGTTTGCCATTTCCTGCTCCAGCTCATTTTTACATATGAGGAACTGAGGAAAATAAGGTTAAGTGACTTATCCAGGGTCATACAGCTAGTAAGTATCTGAGGCCAGAGTTGAACTCAGGTCTTCCTGACTCCAGGCCTGGCACTTTACTGTGTTACCTGTATTAGATGACCTCTAAGATTTCTTCGGGTCCTAAAGCTATTATCCTTCAAAGTTCTGGCCCCCTGCAATGGAATGAATTTTGAGTTTTAACTTGGAAGGCCAAAGCTCTAATACCCTCACAGTTAAATAAACAAAAGTCTTAAGAAGAATATGTTGTACATGCCATGTAATATAAAGAAGTTCTGCTCACATGTAGCATGGATATATATCTAATTTGAGATTTGGTCAGTTCCCTCTGAGGGAGACTGAGATTTCTGCCTTTGTGTAGGGAAGCAGGAAGAGGGATATGGTTCCCTAGCCTATCTCCAAGTGAGTCATTGAGCTAGAATTTTACCTCTTTACCATACCTCAAAAATTAGTAGTATAGAGGTAAAATACTTTGGGTCCAAAATAAATGCCACTCAAAGAATTGGAAATTGTGGGGATGCCCATCAATTGGATAATGGCTCAATAAGTTGTGGTATATGAATGTAATGGAATACTATTGTTCTATAAGAAATGATGAGCAGGCTATTTAAAAAAAAACTGGAAAGACTTCTATGAACTGATGCTGAGTGAAGTAAGCAGAACCAGGAGAACACTGTACACAATGACAACAACATTGTGCAATGATCAACCATGATAGATTTAGCTCTTCACAGAGGTACAATGATCCAAGACAATTCTGAAAGACTCATGATGGAGAATGCTGTCAACAGTCAGAGAAAATACTCTGAGGACAGTCAAAGCATACTCTTTTTGCTTTTTTATTTTTTCTTTCTCCTAGTTTTTTCCTTTTGTTCAGATTTTTCTTTCACAACATGACTAATGCTGTGAAATATGTTTGACATGATCGTACATGTATATCCTGTACCAGTTTGCTTGCTGTCTTGGGGAGGGGGGGAGGGAAAGAAGGGAGGGAGAAAATTTTGGAATTCTCTACAAAAATGAATGCTGAAAACTATTTTTTCATATAATTTGAAAAAATTAAATACTATTAAGTGAAGAAAGCGATAAAGAAAGAAAGAAAGAAGGAAGGAAGGAAGGAAGGAAGGAAGGAAGGAAGGAAGGAAGGAAGGAAGGAAGGAAGGAAGGAAGGAAGGAAGGAAGGAGAGAAGGAAGGAAGAAAGAAAGAAAGAAAGAAAGAAAGAAAGAAAGAAAGAAAGAAAG
>NW_027185809.1:22506180-22506771 GCF_028583685.1 Petaurus breviceps papuanus
AAGAAAGAAAGAAAGAAAGAAAGAAAGAAAGAAAGAAAGAAAGAAAGGAAGGAAGGAAGGAAGGAAGGAAGGAAGGAAGGAAGGAAGGAAGGAAGGAAGGAAGGAAGGAAAGAAGGAAGGAAGGAGGTAAGGAAAGAAAAAAGAAAGAAGGAAGGAAGGAAGGAAGAAAGAAAGAAGGAAGGAAAGAAAAATACCACTTCTATGATTGCTCTTAATTTGTTCCGTGAAGTTTGGATTCAGTTAAAGGGCCACACTTGAGGACCTAGAGGGCCATGTGTGGCCTTGAGGTTCCCCACCCCTGTGACTTAAACCAAGTGGGTGGAATTGTTGCACGAAAAAAAGAAAGGAAAGGGAAAGAGAAAGGAGGGGAGGGGAGGGGAGGGAAAGGGGAAGGAAAGGGGAAGGGGAAGGGAAAGGGAAAGGGAAGGGAAGGGAAAAGGAAAGGGAAAGAGAAAGGCAAAGGAAAAGGGAGGGGAGGGGAGGGAAAGGGGAAAGAAAGGGGAAGGGGAAGGGAAAGGGAAAGGGAAAAGGAAAGGCAAAGGCAAAGGGAAAGGGAGGGAAGGGAAGGGAAGGGAAGGGAAGGGAAGGGAA
>NW_027185809.1:22507171-22838557 GCF_028583685.1 Petaurus breviceps papuanus
ATGAAGGAGGTAAGGAAAGAAAGAAAGAAAGAAAGAAAGAAAGAAAGAAAGAAAGAAAGAAAGAAAGAAAGGAAGGAAGGAAGGAAGGAAGGAAGGAAGGAAGAAAAGAAGGAAGGAAGGAGGTAAGGAAAGAAAAAAGAAACAAGGAAGGAAGGAAGAAAGAAAGAAAGAAAGAAAGAAGGAAGGAAAGAAAAATACCACTTCTATGATTGCTCTTAATTTGTTCTGTGAAGTTTGGATTCAGTTAAAGGGCCACACTTGAGGACCTAGAGGGCCATGTGTGGCCTTGAGGTTCCCCACCCCTGTGACTTAAACCAAGTGGGTGGAATTGTTGCACGAAAAAAAGAAAGGAAAGGGAAAGAGAAAGGAGGGGAGGGGAGGGGAGGGAAAGGGGAAGGAAAGGGGAAGGGGAAGGGAAAGGGAAAGGGAAGGGAAGGGAAAAGGAAAGGGAAAGAGAAAGGCAAAGGAAAAGGGAGGGGAGGGGAGGGAAAGGGGAAAGAAAGGGGAAGGGGAAGGGAAGGGGAAGAGGGGAAGGAAAGGGAAGGGCAAGGAGGGGGAGGGAAAAGGGAAAGGGGGAGGGAAAGGGAAAGGGAAAGGGAAAGGGAAAGGGAGAGGGAAAGGGAGGGGAGGGGAGGAGAGGGAAGGGAAGGGAAAGGGGAAGGGAAGGGAAAGGGAAAGGGAAGTTCCCACTGAATTTGGGGAAAATATCTCATAATTATGCTTACTCAATGCTGATTGCAGAGGTGTACTATATAGAGTAGTGATGCCTGTGACATTTACCAGCTGTGTGACTCTTAATTTGCATATTCCTTAAGAAAACAATCCAGGACTTATCTACTAAATCACAAAAGCTGGCAAAATTATAGTATGTTATTGATTAAAATTGTGGTTTAAATTTGATTAAAACAAGTACATTTATTGGAATGTTACTGGTGCTTTTCTGGTGCCAAGATGGTAGAGTCAGGAAGGAACTTAAATCCTTCCAAATTCTCCTCCAAACAACTAGAAACCCATCTCAGAATTTATCTAGGAGCAGGGAAGCAGCTTATCAGCCCAGCAGGAAAGGTCCATATTACTGGGGTGGGAGAGGAGTAAGGTCTAAGAGTAGCAGCAGCAACAGCCAGCCTCACAGCAGGGGGCATCATGCAAGCCAGCAGCCCCCTAGACAAGTGAGCAGTCTGTGCAGCACAGCAAGGCCCCGCAGCAATCCCAACCCCAGCACAAGCCACCAGCTAGGTCTTGAACTCATTGCTGACCAGTAGTAATGCCCTGACTTGGCCAAGAGTGAGACGTTGCCCCTAGGGCCCACCAGCAGAGAGACCCTGTTTCCACAGCAACCAGCAGCAGGGCCCCACCCCTCAGGCACATCATCAATAAGACCTCTAGGACCAGCCACCAGAAAGACTGTTATCAAAGAAACCCAGAAGCAAGACCCCACCCTGAAGCAGGCTAGCAGTTAAACCCCACACAAAGGGGAGGCAACAGGGAGGCCCCACCCCAGTACAAGCTAGAAGGGAAGCCTACCTTCTAGAGAAAGCAAGCAACTAAGCCCTAAGGTCCAGTGAAAGCCAGCAGTAAGACCCAAAGTCCCAGCACAAAAAGCTTGGAACAGTGTAGGACCAGAGCCCAACTCTCACATAAAAACACCAAGTCACAAAAAAAGGCAGAAAAAAAGAGCTTGAATATAGAGTTACTATGGTGATAGAGAGGATCAAGGCATAAACTTACAAAAGGACAATAGTGTCAAAATGGCTGCATGTAAAGTCTCAAAGAAAAATGTAATTTGGTCTCAGGCCCAAAAAGAATTACTGGACAAGCTCAAAAAGGATTTTTAAAAGTAGAGAAGTAGAAGAAAAATTGAGAAAAGAAATGAGAGTAATGCAAGAGAATCATGAAAAGGGAGTCAATAGCATGGGAAAAGATACACAAAAACTTGCTGAGGAAATAATTCCCTAAAAAATAGAATTAGCCAAATGGAAAAGGAAGTAAAAAAAACTCATTAAAGAAAATAATTTCTTTCTTTCTTTCTTTTTTGCTTTTGGAGGGCATTTGGGGTTACGTGACTTGCCAAAGTCACATAGCTAGTGTGTCTGAGTCTGTCAAGTTAGTGTCAAGTATCTGAGGCTGGATTTGAACTCAGGTCCTCCTCACTCCAGGGCTGGTGCTTTATTCACTGCACCACCTAGCTGCCCCAAGAAAATAATTTCTTAAAAATTAGAATTGAAGAAGTAGAAATTAATGACTTTATGAGATATCAAGATACAATAAAACAAGATCAAAAAAGTAAAATAAAATTGAAGAAAATTGGAAAAGCAACCAACTTAGAAAATAGATCTGGGAGAGATAATATAAGAATTATTGGACTACCTGAAAGCTGATTTAAAAAAAAAAGAGGGGTGACTAGGTGGTACAGTGAATAGAGCACCAGCCCTGGAGTCAGGAGGACCTGAGTTCAAATCTGGCCTCAGACACTTAACACAAAAAGTAGCCATGTGACCTTGGGCAAGTCACTCAACCCCCATTGGCCTCCAAAAAGAAAAAAACAAAAACAAACAAAAAAGCCTGGACAATATCTTTCAAGAAATGATCACAGAAAAATGTCCTGATATATTACAACCAGAGTTCCAGAGATCACAAATCAAGGAGAAAGTATTGCAAGCAGCCAAAAAGAAATATTTTAAATATCATGGAGCTACAGTCAGGATTACACAGGATTTGGCAGCTTCCACTTTAAATAACAGGAGAGCTTGGAATATGATATACCAGAAAGCAAAGGAATTAGGATTATGACCAAGAATAACCTACCCAGAAAACTTGAATATAATCTTTTTGGGGAAAATGGATGATGAAGAAAGCAGAAGACTCTCAAGCATTTTTAATTAAAAGACCAGAACTGAAGAAAAATTTGACCTCCAAATACAAGGTTCAAGGAAAACACAGAAAGGTAAAAAAGAAACAAGAAAAAGAAAACATAAACTCAATAAAGTTAAAATTTATCTTTCTATATGATAAGATAATATTTGTAACTCTTAACAACTTTTATGAGAGCAATTAGGAGTATATGTAGACAGAGGGTGTAGATATAAGGTAACTTTGATGGAGTGATACCCCAAAAAAAGAAAATAAAGAGAAAAAGAATTGCACTGGAAGAAGGAGGGGGAAGATTGAATGCAGTAAATTATTCCACATAAAAGAGGCATGAAAGAGCTATTGTAATGGAGGAGATGGGGGAAAGGGGTGGTGGGCAAAGGTTAAACCTTACTCTCATCAAAACTGGTTCATGGAGGGAATAACATATACTCAGTTGGACACAGAAATCTATCTTACCCTATAAGGAAGTAAAAAGGAACAAGGATCATAGAAGGGTGAGGGGGAACTGATAAAAGGGGAACATACTGGGGAAGGGGGTAATCAGAAGTAAAACACTTGTAAGAAGGGAAAAGGTGGGAGGTAAAAGAGACAGGGGGATAACCAAGCAAATAATAGCATGGAGGGCAATTTGAATTAGATGAACTTACCCATAAAATGGGAGCAGATAGCAGAATGGATTAAAAAACAGAATCCTACAATATGTTGTTTACAAAAAACACATTTGAAGCAGAGAAGGCATGCAGGGTAAAGGTAAGGGACAGGAGCAGAATGCATTATGCTTCAGCTGAAGAAAAGAAAGCAGGGGTAGCAATCATGATCTCAGACAAAGGAAAAGCAAAAAAATAGATATAATTAAAAGAGATAAGGAAGGAAACTACCAATATTAAACATATATGCAACAAATGGTATACCACTAAATTTTTGAAGGAGAAGTTGAATGAGTTATAGGAGGAGATAGATAATAAAACTATACTAGTGGGGAACCTCAACTTTTCCCTCCCAGAACTACATAAATCTAACTAAAAACAGACAAGAAAGCAGTTAAAGGAGGTGAATGAAATTATAGAAAAGTTAGATATGATAGATCTCTGGAGAAAACTGAATGGGGATAGAAAAGAACACACCTTTTTCTCAGCAGTACAAGGCACCTACACAAAATTGACCATGTATTAGGACATAAAAACCACATAGCCAAATGCAGAAAAGCATAATTAGTAAATGCATCTTTTTCAGATCATAATGCAATAAAAAATTGCATTCAGTAATGGACAATGGAAAGAGAAATTAAAAATTAATTGGAAATTAAATAATCTAATCCTAAAAGAACAAGTGGGTCAAAGAAACCATAGAAATAATCAATAATTTCATTAAAGAAAATGACAACAATGAGACAACATACCAAAATTTATGGAATGCTGACAAAAATAAGGGAAAATTTATATCTCTAATTGCTTACATCAATAAAAGAGAAGAAAAAAATATCAGATCAATGAATGAAATGTGCAACTAAAAAAACCTAGAAAAAAATTAAAAATTCTCAATTAAACACCAAATTGGAACTACTGAAAATCAAAGGAGCAATTAATAAAATTGAAAGTAAGAAAACCAGGGGCAGACAGGTGGCACAGTGAGTAAGAGTGCTGGCCCCAGCATCAGGAGACCTGGGATTGGTTCCAGCCTCAGATACTTGGCACCCACACAAAATAACTGGCCATGTAACCTTGAGCAAGTTACTTAACCCCAATTGCTTTAAAAAAAAAAAAGAAAGAAAGTAAAAAACCATTGAATTAATAAATAAAACTAGAAGTTGCTTTTATGAAAACAAAACGATAAAATAAATAATTGGTTAATTTGATTTAAAAAAAGAAAGAAGAAAACCAAATTACTATTATCAAAAATGAAAGGAGTGAAGTCACCACCAATGAATAAGAAATCAAAACAATAATTAGGAGCTATTTTTCCCAACTGTGTGCCAATAAATTTGATGATTTTAGTGAAATGGATGAATATTTACCAAAAAAATAGAAATTACCCAGATTAACAGAAGAGGAAATAAAATACTTAAATAACCCCATTTCGGAAAAAGAAATTGAACAAACCATCAATGAACTCCCTAATAAAAAATCTCCAGGACCAGATAAATTTGCAGATGAATGCTATCAAACATTTAAAGAACAACTAATTCCAACACCATATAAACTATTTGGGAAAATAGACAAAGGAGTCCTACCAAATTCTTTTTATAGTGCTGATATCTAAATCAGGAAGAGCCAGAATAGAGAAAGAAAAATATAGACCAATTTCCCTAATGAATATAGATGCAAAAGTTTTAAAAAATGTTAGCAGAGATTACAGCAACATATATAAAGGATAATACACTATAACCAGTTAGATTTTATACTAGGAATGCAGGCTTGGTTCAATATTAGGAAAACTATCAGAATAATTGACCATATCAGCAACAAAACTAACAGAAATCACATGATTCTCTCAATAGATGCAGAAAAAGCATTTGACAACATACAACACCCATTTCTATTAAAAACACGAGAGAGTATAGAAAAAAATGGAGTGTTCCTTAAAATGATAGGTACCATCTATCTAAAATCATCAGTAAGCATTATATGTAATGAGGATAAGCTAGAAACATTTCCAATAAGTTTGGAGATGAAACAAGGATATCCATTATCACCATTGTTATTCAATAGTATACTAGAAATGTCAGTTCTAGCAATAAGAGAAGAAAAAGAAATTGTAGGAATTAGAATAGTTAAAATAACTGTAGACAATATAAAATACTTGGGAGTCTATCTGCCAAGACAAACCCAGAAACTACATGAACACAACTATAAAACACTTTTCACACAGAATGAGATCTAAACAATTGGAAAAATATGAACTGCTCATAGGGAGGCCAAGCCAATATGATAAAAGAGAATTCTACCTAAATTAATCTACTTATTTAGTGTCTTGCTAATCAAACCTTTAAAAATTATTTTATAGAGCTACAAAAAAATTAACACAATTCATCTAAAAGAACAAAAGCTCAAGAATATCAAGGGAATCAATGTGGGTGGGGCAGGGATACAAATAAAGATGGTCTAGCTATACCAGATCTCAAGCTGTATTATAAAGTGGTAATTATCAAAATAATCTGGTATGGTTAAAAAATAGAATGGTGGCCGAATTTGCTAGATGGAAAAAGAATCTCAAAATCTCACTGAGGAGAATCATTGCTTCAGAATTAGATTGGAGCAAATGGAAGCTAATGACTTTATGAGAAATTAAGATGCTGTTAAACAGATCCAAACAAATGAAAGAATAGAAGGCAATGTGAAATATCTCATGGGAAAAACCACTGACCTGGAAAATAGATACAGGAGAGATCATTTAAAAATTATTGGACTACTTGAAAGCCATGATCAAAAAAAGAACCCAGAAATCATCCTGCAAGAAATTCTCAAGGAAAACTGCCCTGATGTTTTAGAACCAGAGGGCAAAATAGAGGTTGAAAGAACCCATCAATCACCTCCTGAAAAAGATCCTAAAAAGAAAACTCCTAGGAATATTATAGCCAGGTTCCAGAATTCCCAGATCAAGGAGAAAATATTACAAGAAGCCAGAAATAAACAATTTGAATACTGTGGAAACACAATCAGGATAACTCAGGATCTGGCAGCTTCTACAATGAGGGATCAAAAGGCTTGGAATATGATATTCCAAAGGGCAAAGGAGCTGGGATTAAAACCAAGAATCACCTACCCAGCAAAACTGAGTATCATGTTTCAGGGGAAAATATGGTCATTCAGTGGAAAAGAGGACTTTCAAACATTCTTGATGAAAAAAACAGAGTTGAATAGAAAATTTGACACTAAGACACAAGAAGCAAGAGAAGCATGAGAAGATAAACAGGGAAAAGAAATCATAAGGAACATATCAAAGTTGAACTATTAACATTCCTCCATGGAAAAACAATAATTGAACCTGATGAAACTTTTCTTAGTATGAAAATAGTTGAAGGGAATAGAAATACATATGTCTATATCAGAGGGTATATGGGCGTATGAATACATATGTGAATGTGTGTATATATGTCTGTAGGTATAGATAGAGGGCATAGGACCAATTTAATAGGAAGGGATGATACTTAAAAGGTCTAATTAAGACGTGAGAGGAATATAATGAGAGGAGATGGGGAGAGACAGAATGAGGTAAACTATCTCATATAGAAGAGGCAAGGGAAAATGGTTACAATGGAGAGGAAGAATAGGAAGGCAAAAGGGAATGGGTCAACCTTATTCTCATTGAATTTGGCTTGGGGAGGGAATGAAATACACACTAAATAGGGTATTTCACCCTCCAGGAGAATAGGGGGGAAGGGGATGAGAGGGGGGATGATGGAAGGGAGGGCAGGCTGGGGGGGAGGGAAGTTGGAAGCACCCACTTTTGAAAAGGGACAGGATCAAAGTAGAGAATAGAACAAGTGGGAGGTGGGATAGGAGGGAGGGAAATATAGTCAGTCTTTTACCATATATCTATCATGTTAATGTTTTGTATTAGCCACCATTTACAACCTATAGTGGACTGCTTATCTTCCCAGTAAGGGTGGGTGACAAGGACAGAAGGAATGAATCTAGAATTCAAAGTTTTAAAATCAAATGTTTAAAATCATATATATACTATTATTAATATTATTTTACATGTAATTGGGAAATAAGATATACAGGCACTAGGTCAGAGAGATCCACCATGCCCTACTGGAAAAGTCAAAGGGGGTATGGGAGAAGATATGGGAGAGAGCAGATTGGAGGAGGGGTTATCCTGTGGGACTGCTATTTTGAGGTGGTGGGTAGGGGAAAAACGGGGAGAAAATTTGTAACTCAAAACCTGGCAGAAACGAATGACATAAATCAAAAGTTAATAAAGCATTAGAAAAATGAAAAAATAAAAATTTAAAAAATAGAATGATGGATCAGTGGAATAGATTAAGTACAAATTACATCATAGTAAATGACCATAGTAGTCTAGTATGCGACAAACCCAAAGATCCAACCTTTTGAAACAAAAATTCATTATTTGACAAAAACTGCTGTGGAAACTGGAAAACAGTATGGCAGAAACTAGGTATAGACCAACATCTCACACCATATACCAAGATAAAATCAAAATAGATATGTAATTTACACATAAATAATATACCATAAGGAAATTAAGGGAGCATGGAGTAGTTTATCTGTCAGATTTATGAATAAAGCAAGAATTTAGGACCAAAAAATAGAGAGCATTGCAAAATACAAAGTAAATAATTTTAATTCAATATAATTTAAAAGTTTTTGCACAAACAACTAATGTAACCAAAATTATAAGGAAAGCAAAAAACTGGGGAAAATTTTTGCAACAAGTATCTCTGATAAAGGCCTCATTTCTCAAATATATAGAGAACTGAACCAAATTTATAAAAAAAGTTCAAGTCATCCCTCAATTGATAAATGGTTAAAAGAGATGAAATAGGCAGTTTTCAGAAGAAGAAATTAAAGCTTATCTATAAGTTATATGAAAAAATACACTGAATCACTGTTGATCAGAAAATTGCAAATTAAAACAACTCTGAAGTACTACCTATCAGAGTGACTAATATAACAGAAAAGGAAAATATTGGATGCTGAAGGGGATGTAGGAAATCTGAGATACCAATGCATTATTGGTGGAGTTGTAAACTGATTCATCCATTCTGGAGAGCAATTTGGAACACTGCCCAAAGGGCTACAAAACTGTGCATACTATTTGATTCAGCAATACCACTGCAAGGTCTATATCCCAAAGACATCCAAAAAAAGGGAAAAGGATCTATTTGTACAAAAATATTTATAGCAGTTCTTTTTGTGGTGACTAAGACTTGGGAGTCAAAAGGATACCCATTAATTGGGGAATGGCTGAACAAGCTGTGGTATATAATGGTAATGGAATATTACTGTGCTATAAGAAATGACAAACAGGATGATTTCAGAAAAACCTGGAAAGACTTACATGAACTGATGCATAGTGAAGTGAATGGAACCAGGAGGACACTGTACACAGTAACACCAATATTGTTCTATGAAGAACTATCAATGACTTAACTATATCTCCGTAAAATGATCCAAGACAATCCCAAAGGACTAACAATGAAACATGCCTCCAGAGAAAGAATTGATATTGATTGAATACAGACTGAAGCATGCCATTTTCACCTTTTTTCCTTTCTTTTTTTCTTTTATTTGATTCTTCTTGTACAAAATGAATAATATGGAAAGGCTTTACATAATTACAAAAAAAAATTAAAAACAATCACATTTGATTTTAAGCCCATAAGAGGGTAGGATTCCATTATCTGGAAGGAGTTTTTCATAATACAAAGGCTAAATCAGCATCTTATGTTTTTGTTTTAAATTAATTTATTTTATACTTTATTTGTTCTGCAGTTACGCATAAAAGCAATTTTAAACATTTTTTTTATTTTGAGTTCCAAATTCTCTCCCTCCTTTTTTCTCCCCCCTCATTAAGAAGGCAAGCAATTTTATATAGGTTTTACATGTGCAGTCAGGCAAAATAGATTTCCATATTAGAAACCACAGACCAAAAAAAAAGTAAATAAAAATAAAGTTTTTTTTTAAAGTATGCTTTAATCTACATTCATACTCCATCAAGTTCTATCTCTGAAGATGGATAGCATTTTCATCATAAATCCTTCAGAACTGTCTTGGATAATTGTATAGCTGAGAATAGCTAAGTCATTCACAGCTGATTCCCTAATTGATGGGCATCCCCTCAATTTCTAATTCTTTACCATCACTAAAAGTGCTACTATAAATATTTTGTACATCCAGGTCCTTTTCTTTTTTTGTTTTTTTTCTCTCTCTGGGATATAAACCTATGAATGGTATTGCTGGGTCAAAGGGTATGCATGTTCTTTAGGCATAGTTCCAAATTGTCCTACAGAATGGTTGAATCAGTCCACGACTAGAGTTACAATCCATGACCAGCACCTTGTACAAAGGAGGCCAGGAGATACATGTCTGAATCTCCAATAAAATCACCAAGCTCATATACAAAGAATTCCATGAAATCTAATGTCTCTGATGAGTCATTCTTTCTTTGCTATCATTCACTAGATAACTCCAGTGAGTTCTCTTTTCAAGTCCTGCCTTTAAGTGTAGGCTTAAGGTACTGGGTCCAAGAAAGCCAACTTGTTCCTACAGAATGGAGGTGGCACATTAGAATGCTAGCCAGATAGAGTGCTAGGCCTAGAGTCAAGAAGGCCTGAGTTCTAATCCAACTTCAGACACTTACTATCTGTCTGACTCTGAGTAAGTCATTTACCTGTTTGATTCAATTTCCTCGTCGGCAGAAGGAGGATAATGAGAGCACCTTCCTTCCAAGGCTGTAAGATAATATTTTTAAAGTGCCATGTAAATGAATATGGAAAAAGAGTTGCTATGTACTGGAGGAAGCTCCAGGATCTCAGAATGCTGTGGGGTTTTGTGTTTCAATGCAGTGAGGGTATTCAGAGGTACAGATCTGGCAAGAAGACAAGAGGATCATAGATTTAGAGCTGGGATTTCAGAGGCCATCTATTTGAACCCATTCATTTTATAAATGAGGATACAGAGGCCCAAAGGGGTTAAATGACCAGCCTAAGATCACACAGGTAACAAATAGATAGAGAACGACAAAGAAAGAGGAGTCCTAAGGTGCTCCTGAGCTGCCATGGGTAGAGAACCAGGTAATCCAATGCTGTGGGATGTTTTCTACTGCGTAAGTGATGCTGTCATTGCAGCCTAGACTCGAGATAATTTTGGCCAGACATGGTGGCAAATGCCTGTAATCCCTGCTGCTAGGATGATGAAACCAGTAGGTTGCTTGAGCTCAGGAGTTCTGAACCATAATATGACTAAAACTAATTGGGTAACTTCACTAAGTCTGGCACCACTATGGTGAGCCCCTGGGAGCCACCAGGCTGCCTATGGAGGGGCAAACTATCTGAAATCAGAAACAGAGCAGGTTAAAGTTTCTGTGCTAATCAATAGTAGGACTGAACCCACAACTGGCCACTGTACTTTAAAACCCAGGGAAAGAGAGACCCTGTCTGCCTCAAAATGATAATAAAACAGAAACAACAATAATTTTTGCTTCTTCTTTGTCTGTGTTTATTCCCTCATTTTTTCTTACTCATCTTATTACAATACCTAAAATTTCTAGAACTATCAAATGGGACATGTGTGAAGCATTTACAAACCTTAAAGAGGAATGTAAATTGCTATTAACAATATATCAAATGTAACACTGACCACCCTGGCCCTCACTCCTTGAAGGCCAATTAGGTAACATTTCACCATTTTGCCCCTCCCCTAGGGTTCTCTGCTACCCTTAAGAGAACTGAGGAGTGTCTAGCGGTGCACGGAAGATGTTAGCTGCCTATGACTTGTACCTTTCACCTATCCTTGTTTGTCATGTTGCTTTTTGATCCTTCAATGTTAGCTCTTCCTGTGTTTGTGAATCGGAATAGATTATCTACCAGCTATAGGGAACATGAGCTGGGGTTAGATCCTCCTCCTGATGATGGGTTATTGCCATACTAATCAGTATAAGAGGACTTACAGTTTCAGACATTTGGTATAAATACTTAGCTTGGGGTCAAGAGCTGATTTGCTCATCTATGTTCAGAAGCACCACAGGTTTATGATAGTCTTCTTATACAAATATCAAGCTGGAAGGAGGAGCTTAGACTTTCGGGGTAGGGGTTCTCATTGTTTCTTCTGTTACATTTGTAACAGGGTATGGCATGCCCACGTGGGAAATGCCAGGACCTGCTTTTTTGGAAGACAGAACTGGCATTTCCCAGGGAATACCTCCCTCTTGGGTGATGTGGGCATGTGCCAAACCCATTACATATCTTTAGAGCTTTACTGGTATGTTTTTTGGGGAATCTGGATCCCTCTAGGTCCCAACACACTTTCATCTCATCCAGAAAACTCCACCTACATTCAATAGAGACTTTCCCCTCACATTTTCAATGGTACCGTATTAGAACTGTACAATATTCTGTCTTTCTAGGGTATTTTGGCCACTATCAACCATGCAAGAACCCTTGTAGAGCCTCTTCAGCTTGGGAGGAAAGATTGGAGAAGGAATAGAAGAGATTTTAGAGAATGATTTGACCTTGATTTAATCAGATACTCAAAGTTTTCCTTCTTAGTGTTTTTAAGGTTAAGAATCCAAGTACCATCTCAAAGAAAAGACAAAAACAAGGAGAAATGATGTGAATTTGAAGGGCAAACAGTGTGCATTGGAAGACTGGAGTAGAGGGGAGGAAAAGATATCATGAATTGAAATTAACTCAAAACAACAGGGATAGACTGAACAAGATCATCTCCCAGAGAGGGAGAACATGATCATGGTGATGGGCAATGCCAAGAATCGAATTCAATGATCTTAATCTTCGGATGATTACAATTGATCCCACACAACACAGGGATAGTTATGAAAATGATGACTTACATCACCAAGAGCCTTTTTCTCTCCCTTTTTTCCCTTCCAGACTTAAAATTTCCTTGGAAACAGTGAAGAATGTTTATTTAAATACTGGTATCCTGAGCAAAAATGTCAGACTTCTTAATTTACCAAATGTATACAAACCAATTTCCAGACAAGAATAGGTCTCCACTTTTACTTTTACTCCAATCAATGACTGCTCAAGAAGTAACCACACGTCTATAAATATATTGATGTATCATATCCTCTTGCTAGTTTCTTAGCTTTAATTCAGTTACACCATGTGTGAAACTTTTTCTATCTTTCTTAATGTTATTTTTAATTTTTTGTTATTCTTAACTTGACCAAAAAACCCCCAAATATGAGCATTTCTATATACAAAGAACAGAAAAGGAAAATAGTACATGAAACCACAGATCTCCATTATGAACAGTTTGTTGTTTTTTAAAAAATATATACTATATTGAGCACATTAATTCCAAGGCTACTCCTCTTGTCTATATTTCCCTCTGAGCCTTATTTTCTGTTCTCTTCTGGGCATCTTTCAAATCCTTCACTGATACTCTTTACTCGCTGTTGCTGTCCAGTCATTCATTGTGTCTGACTCATCATGACCCCGTTAGAACACAGCATGCCAATACTGTCCTTGGGGTTTTCTTGGCAAAGATACTGGAGTGGTTTACCATTTCCTTCTCCAGTGGGTTAAGGAAAACAGAAGTTAAGTGACTTTCCCAGGATCACATAGCTAGTATATTGTCTGAGATCAGATTTTGAAATCAGGTCTTCCTGACTCCAGGTCCGGTGTTCTATTCATTGAGCCACTTCACTACCTACTCCCTGGAATTCTTGATAGCCTCATCAACTACCTCTAAGACCATCCACTCTAGGGCCCCTCTATACTGGCTGCCTTACCTGACCCAACCATTTCAGATAGGTTTCAGCCATTCTTCACTTCCTAACCATCCTCTCCACAGCCTTGCCTACCTGTCACACTCTGATCTCCATACTCTTCACACTCCCTGATCTCCAGTTCTGAAATCAGGATCAAATCAGCTCTGCCATTAGTCCTAGAAAGGGCATGTCAGTCTGCCCTTGTTAGGGCCTCATTCAAAATTCCTGTAACTTTCCAGAGCAAAGTTCTTCTCCCTGGCCATCACTCCCCCATATGTAATATCACTCCATTAGCAAGCTCCTAGAGTGCAAAAGCTATCTTTGTTTTTGGATTTGTATCTCCAGTGGTTAATGCAGTGCTAGACACATAGTAAGTGCTTAATAAATGCTTTTTAATTTTTCTTAGTATTCAATTCTTTATCTTTTTCCTTTTTTTGCCTTTTGGAGGGCAATTGGGGTTAAGTAACTTGCCCAAGGTTACACAGCTAGTTTTGTGTGTGTGTGTGTGGGGGGATGTTAAGTGTCTGAGGCCAGAACCGAACTCGGGTCCTCCTGACTCCAGGGCCAGAGCTTTATTTACTGCGCCACCTAGCTGCCCTTCCTTTTGTTTCTTTCTTTACATTTTCCTTCCTTCCTTTATCCCTCTCTCCCTTCCTTCTTTCCTCCCTTCCTATAACAGGCTGAATTCTCTTCAGCCCACATTTCAGCAAAAGAAAGAGTGGGGGACAGGAGTTCAAGTTGTGGGTTCCTTAAGCCAAGGTCATGACCCTCCAAAAGAAGGACTGGAGGAAGGAGTGGGCATACATCAGAAGGGAAAGTCTCTCTTCTGAGCCAGTCCTTGGGCAAAGACAGGAATGATCTGGGAGGATTTCCCTAAAGTGGGGTATGGTAGAAGGAGGAAAAGGCAGTACTTTTTAGTCAACTCTTATACAACACTACCTGAAGACTTCATAGTGATGGAAAGGAGGAAAGAAAAAAGAAAAAGGAAGAAAAGGAAGCAAGGAAAAATGGAAGGAGAAAAGAAGGAAGAGAGGAAATCATGGCCAGATTTATTGGTTTGTCTAGGCTTAAGAAAATGATTGCAAAAATGTTCATAATGCAAATTAAAGTACTCACTCTTATTTTTTTCCCCAGGGTATTAGTTAATTATTTACCAGAACACCCTCCCCTTTTGTATGGGTAAGGAAAATGAGCATAGGATACTGCACATACTCAGACACTGTTGATGTGGCAGATGATTTTGCTAAACTGTTCCCCCACCACCACCACTTCTTTTTTTTTTTAAAGCAATTGGGGTTAAGTAACTTGCTCAAGGTTACACGGCCAGTTATTATTATTTCTGGGTGTGGTGCTGAGTATCTGAGCCCGGATTTGATCCAGGTCATCCCGACACTTGAGCCGGTGCTCTTACTCGCTGAGCCACCTGGCCGCCCCACCACCACTTCTTTTTATATTCTTTGTAACAAGGGGTGGCTTGCTAGGTAAGGGCAAGAAAGGGATATCTCCAGAAATGAAAGTTATATAAAAAATTAAATATTAACACAAGGGATTTTGTTATTGTTATTGTTTTAATTCAAACTCTTTATTTTAAAAATAAAAATTAGGGAAATAGAGATCAAGTAACATATCCAAGGTCACATAAACGTTAAGTGTCAGAGCAGGGATTTGAACCCTGGCTATCTGACTCCAAATCCAGTTCTCCTTTCATTACACTAGATAGCCTCTTGTAACCATAGCCTTTTCCCTGCCTCCTCTCCCTGGCCTAGTCCCTTAGTCAATGTATATAATTGGAAGCTTAGAACCACCACTCTGATCTAAATTCAGTATGTTTCTCAATAATGACCTCTTAGGCTCATGCTCCCACCTAGGATTTCCCACTATGAACATCAGAATAACTTGGGTCAAAGTCTCTACCCCCCTGCTGCCCCCACCCCTCAAAGACATTGGCTCTCACATAGGTACTCAGGCTAACAATAAAACTTTGATGTATCTGTGAGCTCATTGATGTAGCTATATTGAAGATTGCAATCCATCCGATCCATCCATACTTTCTTACCCTGTTTGTTGTCCATGTCTATCCTGGAGAATTCTCACCTTGGTCCCAGATGTCTTGATTAATACAAAGTTTTTAAAGAGGAGGAAAAAAACAGGGCCAATACATCCAAAATTACATGGTTGCCAGTGTTTTCCCTTCCCCGGGTCAGCTGATCACTCACCTTATCACTCCACACACCTTCACCCAACAATATAAGGTACCATCTATGACATCCCTTTTAAGGTAAGCTGTTCATAGCTTCCTCCTGTGGTTTTAATTATCTTCCTTCCAAAGTTGTCAACCTTCTATTCAAGTCCCACATACAGACTTGATAATACTGGTGGACAGTGGTGAATGGGATAAAATGAACTGAAAAGATTTGCCTGGCTGTTCTTTTTTCTTTCTTTTTTGTTTAGTATTTTATTTTTTCCCAATTACATGTAAAAATAATTTTTAACATTTGTTTCTAAAACTTTGAGTTCCAAATTCTCTCCCTTCCTCTTTTCCCACCCCCTCCTCATTGAGAAGGAAAGCAATTTGATATAGGTTGTATATGTGTAGTCATGTAACACATATTGTCACATTAATCATGTTGTGAAAGAAAGCAGAATAAAAAAATTACTAAAGAAAAATAAAGTAAAAAAGTATGCTTCAATCTGTGTTCAGAACCATCAGTTCCTTCTCTGAGGATGGATAGCATTTTTCATCATAAGTGATTCACAGTTATCTTGGATTATTGTATAGCTGAGAATAGCTAAGTCATTCACAGCTGATCATCTTACAACGTTGCTGTTATCTTGTATGTAGTACATGTCACTTTGTACCAACTTCTGTTAGTCTTTCCAGGTTTATCTGAGAATATCTTGCTCATTATTTCTTTTTTATTTATGTATCTATCTATTTTCTTATTTTTCAAATGCTTTAACTTCTGATTTACATCATTCATTTTTGCCAGATTTTGAGTTACAAATTTTCTCCCCGTTTTTCCCCTACCCACCACCTCAAAATAGCAGTCCCACAGGATATCGCCTCCTCCAATCTGCTCTCTCCCATACCTCTTTTGACATTTCAAGTAGGGCATGGTGGATCTCTATGCTCCAGTGCCTGTATATCTTATTTCCAAATTACATGTAAAATACAATTAATAATAGTGTAAATATATATATTTAAACATTTGATTTTAAAACTTTGAATTCCAGATTCATTCCCTTCCTACCTTGCCACTCACCCTTACTGGGAAGATAAGCAGTTCACTATAGGTTGTACATGTGTAGCTAATGCAAAACATTAACATAGTAGATATATTGTAAAAGACTGACTATATTTCCCTCCCTCCTATCCCACCTCCCACTTGTTTTATTCTTTACTTTGATCCCGTCCCTTTTCAAAAGTGGGTGCTTCCAACTTCCCTCCCCCCCAGCCTGCCCTCCCTTCCATCATCCCCCCTCTCATCCCCTTCCCCCCTATTCTCCTGGAGGGTGAAATACCCTATTTAGTGTGTATTTCATTCCCTCCCCAAGCCAAATTCAATGAGAATAAGGTTGACCCATTCCCTTTTGCCTTCCTATTCTTCCCCTCCATTGTAACCATTTTCCCTTGCCTCTTCTATATGAGATAGTTTACCCCATTCTGTCTCTCCCCAACTCCTCTCATTATATTTCTCTCTCACCTCTTAATTTCACCTTGTAAGAATCATCCCTTCTTATTAAATTGGTCCTATGCCCTCTATCTATGTATACCTGTAAACAAATATACACACATTCACATATGTATTCATATGCCCATATGTCCTCATGTGTAGACACACACACATATATATGTATATTTCTATTCCCTTCAGCTATTTTCATACTGAGAAAAGTTTCATCAGTTACAATTATTGTTTTTCCATGTAGGAATGTTAATAGTTCAACTTTGATAAGTTCCTTATGATTTCTTTTCCCTGTTTACCTTTTCATGCTTCTCTTGCTTCTTGTATCTGAATGTCAAATTTTCTATTCAACTCTGGTTTTTTCATCAAGAATGCTTGAAAGTCCTCTATTCCACTGAATGACCATATTTTCCCCTGAAACATGATACTCAGTTTTGCTGGGTAGGTGATTCTTGGTTTTAATCCCAGCTCCTTTGACCTCCAGAATATCACATCCCAAGCCCTTTGATCAATCAGTGTAGAAGCTGCCAGATCCTGGGTTATCCTGATTGTGTTTCCACAATATTCAAATTGTTTCTTTCTGACAGCTTGTAATATTCTCTCCTTGATCTTGGAATTCCAGAACCTGGCTATAATATTCCTAGGAATTTTCTTTTTGGGATCTTTTTCAGGAGGTGATCAGTGGATTCTTTCAACCTCTATTTTACCCTTTGGTTCTAAAACATCAGGGCAGTTTTCCTTGAGGATTTCTTGGAGGATGATTTCTAGCTTCTTTCTTTGATCATAGCTTTCAGGTAGTCCAATAATTTTTAAATGATCTCTCCTGGATCTATTTTCCAGGTCAGTGGTTTTTCCCATGAGATATTTCACATTGCCTTCTATTCTTTCATTTGTTTTGATCTGTTTAACAGCATCTTGATTTCTCATAAAGTCATTAGCTTCCATTTGCTCCATTCTAATTCTGAAGCAATGATTCTCCTCATTGAGCTTTTGAGGTTCTTTTTCCATCTGGCAAATTTGGCTTTTTAAGGCATTGTTCTCCTCATTGCCTTTTGGAGCCTCTTTTGCCATTTGAGGTAGTCTATTTTTTAAGGTGTTATTTTCCTCAGTCAGGCTCTCATTTCGTAATTTTCTTGCATCGTTCTCATTTCTCTTCCCAATTTTTCCTCCACTTTTCTTATCTGCTTCTTAAGGTCTTCTATGGCCTGTAACCAGCTCGTATTTTCCTTTGAAGCTTTTGGTGCAGGAGTTCTGATTTCACTGTCTTCCTCCTGATCCATGCTTTGATCTTTTTTGTTCCCAAAATAGGAGTCTAATGTTGGGTTCTTCTGTTTGCTTTGTTTCCTTTGCCTGGTCATGTTGCCACTCAATTACTTGACTTTTGGGCTTTTTGCCACAGTAGGACTCTGCTACCAGATAGGGAAGCTTCGTCCCAAACGCTGGGGTTTTCTCAGCTGCCAGAGGTATTAGTTGTGTGCCCTTGCTGAAGCCTCCACACACTCTGGCAAGGTGGACACACCCCAGGACCTTAACCCTAGATGGCAATCCAGATCCAAACAGGTTAAAGCAAGAGCGATTACCCCTCAGACTGGTTGCTTGGTCCCCCTACACTCTGCAGGCCAGGAGCTGAAGCATGTGGGGACAGTGTGGTACTCAGGGGCTTCTCACCCCAGGGGCAAAAGCCGAAGCACTCCCAACTACTGGGTCCCAAAGTCCACAGTGCACTGACCTCTCACTTTGTCCTTAGCATCTATGTGTTGATAATTCTTGACCGCCACAGTTGCTGGTGATTTGGAGTCCCTCCAGTTAGAGGCTGTTCAGGCCCACCCTGGGGCTAAAACCTCAGCGTGGGGCTGGGCTTGGCTCCCAGAGTGCTGCGCTGGCCGATTCCTGCTGGCCTGTTGGCTGTCCTCAGCAGGAGGTTAGCTTCTCTGTGTCATTTTGTGTGTTCTGTAGCTCCAAAGTTTGTTCAGAGTCCCCTTTTACATGAATTGGGGAGGGTGGAAGCTGCAGCCGCGCAGAGGACCTGCTTCTACTCCTCCATCTTGACTCCACCCCATTATTTCTCATAGTACAATAGCATTCCATCATATTCATATACCACAACTTGTTGAGACTTTCCCCAATGGATGGGAATCCCCTCAATTTCCAGTTCACTGCCACCAAAAAAGAGCTGCTATAAATATTTTTGTACACATAGGTCCTTTTCCTTTTTGTTTTTTAAAAAATCTCTTTGGGGATACAGACCCAGTAGTGGTATTGCTAGGTTTTATAATTTTATGGTTTTATAGCCATTTGGGCATAGTTCCATATTGCTCTATTGAATGGTTAAATCAGGTAACAACTCCACCAACAATTCATTAATGTCTCATTTTTCCCACATTCCATCCAACATTAGTCGTTTATCTTTGCTGTCCTATTAGCCAATCTAATAGGCATGAGGTAGTACCTCAAAATTATTTTAATTTGCATTTCTCCAATCAATAATAATTGAGAGCATTTTTTCATATGGCTCTAGATAACTTTGATTACTTCATCTGAAAACTGATCGTATCTTTTTATCATTTATCAATTGGGGAATGGCTCTTACTTCTATAAATTTGACTCAGTTTTCTATATGTTTGAGAAATGAGTAGGCTGCTCTTTTCAAAGCCAAAGTAAAACTAAAAAGAGCTGGAATGGTACCACAAGACAGTGGAGAAGAATAGTTCCAACCTACTTGTTCAACCTTATTCTATAATGCTTCCTTTTATATATCCTACATTCTAGCTAGTCTAACCAACTAGCTATTCCTTGGGAGGGAAAATCTATATCCTGCTTTTATGTATTTATACAGGCTATCCACCATACTAGAATGCATTCCATTCTCATCTCCACCACTCAAAATCCTTGTCTTTATTCAAGGCTAAGCTTAGGTCCCATCTTCTCTTATACTCCCAGTGCCTGTCCTGCCTCAAGTTACTTTGTTTTTTACTTAGTGGTGTACTTACATACCACCCCTCGGTGGAATGAGAGCTCCTTGATAACAGTAACTATCATGTTTATCTTTGTATTGTATTCTAGCACAAAGCACAAACATAGTGGGTACTTAATGATTTTTGTTGTAGTTGTTGAGTTCAATAGTGATGTTAGTGATCAGGGCACTGAACTTGAAACAAGGAAAACCTGGGTTCAAATTCCACTTGAGCAGCTTACTATGTCTGATGATTGAACAAATCAATTAACCTCTCCGTTTTTATTTCTTCATCTGTAAAATTAGGGATTAGACTCAATGGTCTCCAGGGTTCCTTCCACCTCAAATCTATGATCTTATGAATTGATGGAGCAGAACTGATAACATCAATGAAATCTAAAGTCTTAATGGGAAGGCAGAGGATGATATCAGAAGAAGAAATTCTAAGATGAGATTGTTACAACATCAGGAAACCCCCGTACTGCCAAGTTGGGCTTGTATCAAGCAAAGTAATAGAATACATTAAACTTTTTTTTGCATCTCCCTTCCACTTTCCCTTTCAGAATTGTTTCTCCCTTTCAATGTCTAATACCTCCTGTGATCTCATACTACTCATATTATTGTAGAGGCAGTAGAATATAGTGAAAAGGCACTGGAATTTGGAGTCAGGAGGCCTGAGTTCAAATTACAGTTCAAATCACCTATGTAACCTGGAGCATGCTAATCTTTGAGGCACAGTTTCCTAACCTCTACAAAATAAATGATTTAGATCTAGAAAGTTTGAAGTATATTGGGCCTAAAGTCAGAAAACCTTAGATACTTACTAGTTTTTTGACCTTGGGCAAGTCACTTAACTTCTATTTGCTTTAGTTCCATGAACTATATAAAATGGAGATAATAATAGCACTTAACTCCCAGTGTTATTGTGAGGATAAAATGAGAAAATGTTTCCAAAGTATTTAGCATAGTACCTGGCACATAGTATGTATTTAACAAATGCTTGTTTCCTTTTCTCCTTTATCCCTAGATAGCAAGGTCACTTCCTGTCCTAAATCTATGATCTTATATATTACATCCTGGGGAAGAAGACTCCTTAATAGGAAAATGCCTCATCCAAAGGCAAGAATCTTTAAGGGGGGAATTTGAGGCACTGTGGTACTAAGAATCAGGCAAGAGATCATTCTCAGTCACACTACATGGGTAAGCACCCCTCTTGCAGTGGTTCTCCCTGCTGAGTTGCTTGTAGCCAGGAATAGCAGCCATTCTCTGTAGACTTAATGAGAGCAGGCTTAAACATAAATAACTATTCATTCTTCCATCTACATGTGTCACACTTAAAGTTTGTATCTCTTCTGCCATAAAATTAGTACCTCATTCAGCAGTTGAAGAGTCTGGGTTCTGGAATATTTTGTCAGGGAGACTTCTGCAAAGGGAAAGGGAGGGACTTTCTTTCCTCTTGCCCCACATCTGCCATGTCATTGAAGTTAATGGGCCAGTTGGAGATAATTCCTACAGCTGGAAGCAGAGAAACACACCTGAGAACAGAGAGACAGATAAAAAGTGATGGTAACCTGAGAGAGGAAACAGGTTCAAAGTATGTGACCCCTCCCAGATGAGCAGAGTGCCAGTTACTGAGACAAGTTGGAGCAGACTCGGGCATCACAGCTGAATGGTTTACCCAGCAGAGATGCTATAGCTAAAGGAAATTAGATGAGGGTTTCATAAAAAGAGAAAAACTTTTAGCTCATGCCAGCAGTTGTGAGTTAATCTGTGCCATACATGTATCTATATATGTGCATCAGTACAATTGTACTCTAAGTATGAGTCCAGTGAATTCATGTGTATTTGTGGGATAGCTGTATTTGGGAAAATATTCATCAACTGTTCTTACTGTATCGCTTTAGTAAATACCCTTGCTAAAAGTTAATTAGAGCAGTTAGGTGGCACAGCAGACAGAGCACTGAGTTTGGAATCAGGAGGATTCATCTTCATGAGTTCAAATATGGCCTCAGATTCTTATTAGTTGTGTGGCCCTGGGCAAGTCACTTAACCTTAGTTAAAAGGAAACCTCAATTTCCTCATCTGTCAAATAAGCTGGAGAGGGAAATGGCAAACCACCTGCATATCTTTTCCAAGAAAACACAGAATGGGGTCATGAAGAGTCAAACATTACTGAAAAACAAACAAACAAAAAAGTTAATTGATATACTGACTGATTGTTAAGGAAAAGCACACTGATGAGGGCTTGTAAGCTATAGTTATCTCTAGTTAGAAATTATTCCATATAATAGAGTTAGCCTTTCCAGAAGCAGCTATGTAGAACACTAAGCTTGGAGTCAGAAAGATCTGAGTTCAAGTCTTATACACTTATACACATATAACTACTTGAGCCTGAGCTCATTTAACCTCCACCACTTTTTCCTCAACTGTAAAATGAGGATCATAATCTCACCTACTCACAGGTTTTGATCAAATGAGTAATATCTATAAAACGTCTAGCACAGTATCTGGCACATAGTAGGTACTTAATAAATGCTTATGCTTAGAACTCTAGGTGGTAGCCACTATCTTGGGACTCATTTCAGAAGTCTGAGTACAAGTTTGGGGGAATCCTCTGGATTGGAGAATACAGAGATGGCCTTCTGGTGTTTACTCGTTATTGCCTGTCATCTTAAGCTTATCCTGTTGGAAAAAATTGAGGGAGTGTGGTGGTTCTCTTCAACTCTGACATTTTGTGGGAGGCAGTCAGTGGGTTTGGGGCTATCTAAACCTAAATGGTTTAATTCCTTTAATCTCTCCGGTACCCAAATCCACACTACAGGAATGGGGCCAAACTAAACCACAAGGAAAACAAAATTTCAGTGACCTGATGAGGGTATAATGGGTAGGTAAGGGAACAGAAGGCCAACAGTTGGAAAGAGCAATTGTTCAGATGGAGCAAATGTGCTGTGAAATCAGCCCTTGGAAAATCATCTGGAGAAATCCAAAAACAATACCCCACCCTCCCCCAGCAGTGCTCCAAAGGGGAACCTCTCTATCTCTCCTCAGTAAGGAGCCCGGAAAACAGCAGCAGGAGAGAGGTCCCGGGTTCTCACTGACTCTGCCCTTGTTTATTTACAAACCAGATATCATTTCCCACCTCCATGGATCCCTCCCAGATGTCAGCCTTGTTTGCTGAACAAGCTGAAAGTATCCATCACTCTCTTCACAGCTGCTGCCATAGCAGGCAGCCCTCGCAAATCAAATGGAAAGACAATTAAGTCCACTCCTAAGTACAGGAGAACTGTGGGCCTGGTTCCAGGCTCAAACTGGGCTCTGGAGCATATGTATCTCTCCCAAATAAGCTACTGTTTGTGCTGCATGGGTGGGAGGCCTAAAGAAACCCCCAGTGAAATTGTGATTTATCATCTTTCCTACATAACACCAGAAAGGGAGGAAATGGGGGAGAGAATGATAGAAGAGCAGGAAAGACTTAATAGTAAAGAGAATGATCATTGAGCGCCAGCTCTGCAAACTTCCAGGAAAGACCTGGTCTGCCATGCTTGCTTCCCTCTCTGTCCTAAAAGCCCTAGAAGCAGCAGCAGGAGAGCAGCTGATCTCTTCCTACAGAACGCCAGGGGTTTCCCCAATCCTCTATAGCAGCCCTGCAAGGAGCTATCACGTAAAGGGTAATTATGATAATTGCTCCTACAGATGCTGTTTGGAGCTCATGAGTAATCCTGGGATTAGTTGCTATGTGACTAGCAGGGCGTTTGATAGGGGCGATATAGGGCCCAGAAGGACTGAGGGACTTGATCAAGAAGTAAAGATTCCTGTCTCCTAACCCCAGTTCTGACCTATACATTCTCCTGTGGTCTCTAATAAGTCACTTGACCTCTCCATAACTTGGTTCTCCCATAGAAAATAAGAGTGGGGGTGGGGGTGAAAGGTAGAAGGGAGGGGTGTGGTGTAATGGGAATTAAGTCAGCTAATATTTGTAAACTGCTTTGCAAAAGCAACCATTAATGGATATTACAGAAGCCCTCTTCTCCCTATGGCTCTGAAGTAGCCTAATAATCCAACAGAATTCCATACTTTTCCTCTGGGGCCTATTTTGGCCCTAGGCACTATCATTAGTGTGGTTTTGAGTATAACACTGAGGGGACTTGAAATGATTATGGGATGCAAGTCCTGGCATACTAGCAATATATCATCAAGAGTGGCCACAGGGCAATCATAGGATTGTGCTGTACCAAAGGTCGGCAACCTTTTAAAAGCAGCATGCCAAATTTTCTCATTCTAATTTAAGTTTTTGCATGCCAGCAATACACCCCTGACTGCTCCTCCCTCTACCTCCCCATCTTCCAGGTCTAGAAAAGCCCACATAAACCAAAATATAATTGCATTGTAGATGTGTAGTCAGCGAGACTTGGGTGGGAACCTTTAAAAAAAAATAACTGGAAACTTTCGGGGAATTGTAGTTTAAGAAATGGAAAAAAGAAACTGTGAAAGGAGGAACAATTTCCAGAAAGAGGAAGGAACCACTAAGTTCTTCCTCTTGTCTTCTAGTCTTCTTTTGTGGACTTTGCCCCAGGATTTGGAACTCTAGGTCCCAGTTTCTTCATCTATAAAAAGACGACTGGCCTTTGTAGTTCAATCATTTTTCAGTCATGTCCTCGGAACAACACTATGAAGTAGGTACTACTGGGATCTCCATTTTTCAGCTGACGAAAAAGGCAGAGATTAGATTACTTTGCCCGGAGTGACACAGCTATTAAGTGTCTGATGAACTCAGGTCTTCCTGACCCCAGGCCCAAAGCTTTATCCACTGTGCCACCAACAGGTTTCGGCCATATCAGGCCACTCTATGCAGTTGATACTTCCCTTTCCTGAGGCAGGTATGACAAAAGATTTACATGGAGCCCCCAGTTGTTGAAGGGGCTTCAGAACAGGAAAGACTGAGTGATTTTCTCCCTTCTTTGAATTCTTATAGGACCTGTATTATCTGTACCCAACAGTGGACATTCCAAACCTGGGTTGGCTACTTACTACCCATATCCCCATGGGCAAATTCTCTCTATGTATGTTGGATCTGAGGCTCCCACATATGTGCCTACCATTTGAAGGCTAAGAAACATCATTCCCCTCTCTATCCAGCAAAACCCTATTCTTTTTTGCCTTGGACATCATGCATCCCCTATACAATCTGAAAGTTTTCCATAAGTGACTAGTTGGTGTAGTAGATTGAGTGTTGGACTAGGAGTCAGGAAGACTCAATTCCAAATCCAGCCTTAGACACTTACTAGATTAATATTGGTCTACCTCATTTTCCTCACCTATAAAATGGGGATAATAACAGCACCTATCTAGGGCAGCTAGATAGTGCAGTGAATAGAACACTAGCCCTGGAGTCAGGAGGACCTGGGTTCAAATCCAGACACTTGACACTTACTAGTTGTGTGACCTTGGGCGAGTCACTTAATTCCAATTGCCTTGCCTTCCTCCCTCCAAAAAAATTATTTAAATTTTTAAAAAATAATAGCACCTATCTCTCAGGGTTGTTGTGAGGATAAAATGAAATAATATTTATAAAGTACTCTGCAAACCTTAAAATGCCAAATCAATGTTAGCTATTCTTATTATCATTATAATTTTTCCCTTTGTTTCTGGGGGGTTTGTGAGCCTCAATTTCCACATCTTCAAAATGCAGCTCAAAAATCACTCTTCCACAAAATAAAAAGAGCACCAGCCCTGGAGTCAGTCAGGAGGACCTGAGTTCAAGTTCGACCTCAGACACTTGATACACTTACTAGCTGTGTGACCTTGGGCAAGACACTTAACCCCAATTGCCTTGCCTTCCCCCTCCAAAAAAAAAAAAACACTCTCCCTCCCTAATGGAACTGTTATGAGGAAAACATTTTATAAACTTTAAAATACTATATAAATGTTAATTTTTACAAATAGTAAAAATACCATATAGATATTAGCCATTATGACTACTCATTTGGCAATCTTTGGTAATTTGGTAATCTTTGCATTACCATTTAATTTCTCAAGCATAAAGGCTTTGTCTGCACCTGGACTGGAAACTCTGTGGGTTGTGTCTTTTCCTTCTTTATTCTTTGCAGCACCCATGCTCATAGTAAATCCTCAGTGAATTCAGGAATGTCAGGGATGATAGGGATGGGTACAGAGTGAATTCATAGTCACCGGAAGACTAATCATAAGGAGCATTTCCTGTCCCAAAGCAGACGCAGGAAGAGGTAGGCCCTGAAACATGGGCCTGAAATGTTGTTCACTGCCTAGAAATCTGACCATTGAGCAGCAGCCAGGAAACTTTAGAGGAGACAGTGAAAATGCATCCTGTGTGTCTGGCTCTGTTAAGTTAGTTCTGGCTCTGGCCTCAACCCTTCCTGCTGCTAGTTAGATCAGAGAGCAAGGGGAAGGTGTCACTTTTGGAAAAAGACATCTCAACATCTACCACTGGCCAGAAAGTTAGTGTCATAGCAACTGGCCAAATAAAGAGGAGAAATTGGTTTTAATTTGGGGAAGGAGAGCTCAGGCCAAGCCTAGAATTGAGGGATTCCAGAGGCAGTATTTGGCAAGGGGGTAGACGTCTTGATGAGCTTTTTGGAGTTCCTATTTTCTTGAAGACACTGGGGAAGGGAAAAAGCAGCAACAACACTTTCTCCTCTGGGGGAAAACCTCTTAAAGCAGAGGTCTACTTTCTACCCTGGAAAACAGGGAATGCCTGGTTAGGGAATGAGCTTATATGGAACCTTCAGCTGCCAGGGTATGGATTCCCTGCTGTTTTCATCTTAAATCAGTTGTAATAGTACCAGTTGTAACAATCCTTCAGGGTGGAGAGATATTTTACTGGCAGGAAAAGAAACCCCAGGAAGCCAGAGTTTGTTTCTTCTTTCTCTCTGTTTTTCTTTCTTCTTTCTCTTCCTTCCTTTCCCTTTCTTTTTTTCTTTCTTTCTTTCTTTCTCTCTTTCTTTCTTTCCTTCTTCCTTTCTTTTTCTTTCTTTCTTTCCCTGTCTCTCTGTATCTCTATCTGTGTCTCTGTCCCTCTCTGTCTCTGTCTATTTCTGTCTCTGCATCAGATTCTCAAATAATGATTCATTTTTTATTGTTAACTCAAGGTGGGTGGCTGAAAGAATCCCATGGAACATACTGAAAATCAGTTAAGTGCATTTGTCCAGCCTCATAGCACAGAATTAAAATTGCACATTGTGGTCCTATTACCTCCACAACCAACTGGAAAACAAACATTAAAAAAAGAATATCATTCCTTGCACTACTTTAGTGGACCTATGTAAATAGATGTGCCAAAAGTTTGCAGAAAGAGAAGAGTCTCTGCCCAAAGAGGCATGCATTTTGCATGTTTGTCACCAGTTCTTTGCTAGGAATTTTTATATACATACATACATACATACATCCAATATATAATCTTTCTTTTTTTTTACTTCCTTGTGGGATTATATTGCTAGATTAAAAGATATGAAGCATTAATAATAATAGCTAAGCTTTACATATCACTTACTATGTGCCAGGCACTGTCCTAAAAACCTTACAATTATAATCTCATTTGATCCTCACAACAACCCTGGGAAGTAGGTGATGTTATCATCCCATTTTATCCCTGGTCTGGGAATAAAGCAGAGGTGGACACCTCATCCTTTCCTATGTACTCTTTATGAAGCCTTTTGTGGTCCACTACCTCATTGGGCAGAGGTTTCCAAAAACATTGGCGGTGACAGCTGGGAAATGTAAAGAACATATGTGTTGATTTGACTCCAACCTTTCTATTTTTTTAAAAGTGTTATTGATATCTTTTGTTTTTATCTCACACTCATTTCCATATGCTGCTCTCTCACTACAGAATCAAACCCTCCCTCACAGCAAAGAAAGACTGAAATAGTAAGAGAGTGAAAACATTTGACAGTGTCTACAACATTCTGCCTTCTTTTTTACTCATCCCTCTACTAAAATATGGGCCATATGTTTCATTATTTGTTCTTTGAAAACATTATGGGTTTTTTTTTTAGCAAATCAGAGCCCCTTCCCAATTTTAGTGATTTTTTTTTATCTATGTTGTTATCATTTTTACATTGTTCTGGTTCTGCTCATTTCAGTCTGCACCAGGACATACAGATTTTTCCATGCTTCTCTGGATTCCTCACATTTGTCATTTCTTCTGACAAATGGTATTCCCCAGTTCCCCATTTGATGATATGTGTTTTGTTACCAGTTCTTTGTTATGAATCTACTTATCTATCCATTATTCATCCATTCACATATCTATCTATCTATCTGTCTGTCTGTCTGTATGTCTATACACCCATCCAACCATCTAGCTAGCTAGCTAACTAGCTAGCTGATCTTTCTGATTCTTTTTTTTTTACTTCTTTGGGGGTCTATAAACAGTGAAAGGATCATTAGATTAAAAGGTATTAAGAATTAATAATAATTGCTAGAAATGTATATAGTGCTTACTATGTGCTAGGCATTGTGCTAAGCATTTTACAATTATTATCTTATTTGAGCTTCACAACAACCCTGGGAGGTAGGTACTGTTATTATTCCTATTTTACAGATGAGGAAACTGAGTCAAACAGAGGTTAAGGGACTAGTCATTTTTATCAAATAATTTCAAATTGTTTTCCTGAATGGTTGGACCAATTCATAGCTCCACCAACAGAGTGCCTATCCTGACAATAATGACTTTTTTGGGTCATCTTTCAAAATTTGCATGAAGTAAGGGTTATTTTGATATGCATTTCTCGTTTATTAGTGACTTGGAGCATGTTTTTATATGGTTGGCAATACTTTGCAATTCTTTTGAAAACTGTTTGTTTAAATCCTTTGACCAATGACTCAAGATATTTCCAGGAAAACTCCCAGAATGATCCTGGTATAAGTACAAAAGCCACAATTGTGGGAAAGGTCATGAATTTGTAACCACTGGCTAAGCTGGCTCATATAGTCATAAAATCATAGGACTGAAGATTTAAATCTAGAAGGGACAGTAGAAGCCATTGAGTCCAGCTACCTCATTTTACAGATAAAGAAACTGAGGCCAGAAAGGTTAAATCACTTGTCCAAGGTCATACAACCAGTAAGTGTCTACAGCAGGGTCTCAACCTAAGTCTTCCTGACTCAGTGTCTGATTCCCTACCCACTATGAAACACTGCCTCTCAGGTCAGTTTTTCTGTTCCCAGCATTGCTGTATTTGAACAAACATTTCCTAAAATCTCTCCCAGTGCTAACATTTAGTGATTCCATGATGCTGTGTCAGGAAGTGATAATGACACCTTAATAAGATGAAGTAACTATAGGACTGACCAAATAAAATACAGAAGGAATCAGTGCTGAAGCCATATAATAAAAAAGGCATCGCAGGATTAATTTGCAAGCTATCTAAAAAAGGGAAAGATTCCTCCCAAATGAACCACCAACCAACATGACTATTTTTCCATTTCTATCTTTATGAGAAATCTAGAAAGCTAGCCTCAAAGCCAGGAAGACCTGGGTTCAAATACTGCCACTCACCATATCTGTATCTATACATCTATATCTATATCTATGTGTGTGTACATGTATGTATAGGTGTATATGTTTATGTATACATATTTATGTATGCATATTTGTATATGTATACACACATATATCATTATACGTGTGCATATGTAATACTGACTATATTTCTCCCGGGCAAATCACTTAACCCTCAGATCTAAGCAACACTATAAAACCAAGTTGCAGAGAAGGTACTGAACTGATAAAGTGAATTTCCTCACCCAAGATTTCCTTGGATCAATAGAATCCCAAGTTTAGTCCCTATTCCTGATGTTCACACAACAAACAAAGTTACAAAAGCTTTATTTGTTGATGTTTTACAAGCTACTCAATTATTATTCTACTTCATCATTTCTGCCAAGGAGAATGTGCCTTAAGGAGATTTCCAAACAATCGATTGACAAGTATTATTACATACCTACTATGTACCAAGCACATGTACTATGTAGCTTACTATGTAGTATCTCCAGGTACTATGGAGACAAGTTCAAAGAATGAAAAAAATCACTAGTCTCAAGAACCTTATATGGGAAAGGCAAACAAGTACATATCAAAAAAATATATGTAGCATAAATACAAAGTTAATAAATATACATGCATGCAAAGTAGTTAAATACAAGGTAATTTGGGTAAGAGGGCACTATCAATTAGGGTTATTGGGAAAGGCTGCATCTTAAAAGAAAGGACTCTGTTAGGTGGAGGTAAGGAGGGAGTGCATTCCAGGCATATGGACAGACAATGCAAAAGCAAAGAGAGGGAAGATGGAGGGTCATGTATGAAGAATAGAGACAGTGAGAGGCTCTGTGTTTACTGTTCCAACCCATACTTAGCAGGTCAGGCCCCTAGGGTATGACTGCTATACCGCTACACACATGGTTTTAGGAATGCCCTTGAGGGACAGTGGGGTTCTTTTAATTCTATTAGCTGAATATCTCATTCTTGTTTGTGTCACCTACAAATTGTCTGCATTGTTCCTTCACTGAAGATTACTTCCCAATATAATTACAATTTCAATATTGTACATTGATCAGCTATATTAATTATCCTCATAGAGGACTATTTACTAAGTAGATATAATATGACTGGAAGGACCAACATCCCCCTAAATTGGGTTACACTCTTTTCTATGGGCAGTTAGGTGGTGCAATGACTGGATGGACCACTGGGCTTGGAATTAGGAAGACTCATCTTCATGAGTTCAAATCCTGCCTCAGACATTTACTAACTGTGTGACCCTGGACAAGTCACTTAACCTTATTTGCCTTGGTTTCCTCATCTGTCAAGTGAGCTGGAGAAGGAAATGGCAAAGCACTCTAGTATCTGCCAAGAAAAGCCTAAATGCGGTCAAAGAGTTGGACATGGCTGAAATAACTCAACAACAAACAACTCTCTTTTATACCTCATGCCTGTGAAGAGTAGACTCATACATAAAGTACAAATAAACATCTGGCCCATATGAGTTCACTTCTGTGTATGGATGGCATGGCCACTGCACCAGTCATTCTGGATATAGGGTTAATTGATCACTGGGTTGGGCCATGAAAATCACATTCTTCTTCTCAGGATTGTGATGACTCCCGAGGCTTTGTGGCTGACACTATGGCAATCCCTGTCATGGGCTTTTCTCACCTTTCCAATTTTCTGAGGTGGTTTTGTCTGCACATCCCAAGACGATTGGGATAACCCAGGATGCAGTGGATGGCCTTGACATCTTAGATGTCTGACCAAGCTCTAAGCATTCCATAGCACCTGCTATAGCCGTCTTCATGAACAAATTGTTCTCATCTGCTCATTCCTCTAAGGGGTGGAGGAGTTTTTACATGCTTGGGGTAGACAACCCCCTAACAGTTACCTTAAACCTGATTCAGCCCATTTGCTAAGACCATTTACCAAGTTACAGCTACTGCACATGCTACAGCTTCTGGGAACCACAGGTGAAAATTGGGCAAATCAGGTGGATACAAAAGGTACATGAGCAACCCTGAAAAGGGCTTAGCAAGCCCGCACACCAGAAGTGCAGGTTCCTTGAATACCCCATATGCCCCATACATTAGATAATGAAGGCTTGAACTAAGATGGCAGTTTTGTGAATAGAAAGAATGGTTATATGGAAGAAATGAAAATATAAGAAGAGAAAAGATAGGCTTTCCCAATTAAAAAAAATCTATGTTCAAACTAGAGGCAGAAGGTTATAAAAGAGAGAGGAATAGAAGCAAAGTCAGAAAGACCTGGGTTCAAATTCTACTTTGACAAATATTATCTGACACATAACCTGTCACTTAAACTCTCAGTGCTCTGACAACTTTAAATCTTTAAGTTGCAGAAAAGGTACTGGCCAGCATTGGGGAAGGGGGGAGGGGAAATTTCTTCTCTATCAAATGGACTTCCCTTCACCAATGAGATCAGGTCTATTCCCTAGAAATGGCAAGATTTGGCAACTAATTTTACATATCTGGACTTTATAGAAAAAAAAGGGAGGTGAAAGCAGTAAAGTTAACCAGAATATTTCAAAGGATCTCCTTTTCTCATTATCTCATTATCAAGGTTTATTCTCATTTAAATTTCAAATGCAACAATGTTGTGATAAGTCTGACAGGGAAGAGAATGGTTATCAATAAGTACTTGTTACTGAACGAAATAGAGTTAATTGTTTGTTTGGTTTTTTTGGAGGAGGGAGGGTAGGGCAATTGGGGTTAAGTGACTTGCCCAAGGTCACAAGGCTAGGTTTGTGTGTGTGTGTGTGTGTGTGTGTGTGAAGTGCCTGAGGCTGTATACAAAACCAGGTCCTCCTGACTCCAGGGCTGGTGCTCTACTCACTGCTCCACCTAGCCGCCCCAAAATAGAGTTAATTGTAATGAACCAATGTCCTTCTACCTGGAATATATTTTCCATGTCAAATTATCTATTCAGTCTTTTCATCAGGAATGCTTGAAAGTCCATTATTTCATTGAATGTCTACTTTTCCCCCCCCAAGAATTATATTTATTTTTCTGGGTAGGTGACTCTTGGTTGTAATCCTAGATCTTTTGCCCTCCAGAATATCACATTTCAAGCCCTCTGATCCTTTAATGTAGAAGCTGTTAAGTCTTGTGTTATCCTGATTCTGGTTTCACGATATGTGAATTGTTTCTTTTTGGGTGCTTGCAGTATATTCTCCTTGATCTGGAAGGTCTGAAATTTAGCTATGATATTCCTGGGAGCTGTCATTTTAGGATCTCTTTCAGGAGGTTATATATTCTTTCCATTTCTAATTTACCCTCTGGTTCTGGAATATCAGGGCAGTTTTCCTTCATTATTTCTTGAAAGATGATGTCTAGACTCTTTTTTTGATCATTACTATCAGGTAGTCCAATAATTCTTAAATTGCCTCTCCTGGATCTATTTTCCAGGTCAGTTGTTTTTCCAATGAGATATTTCATATTTTCTTCTATTTTTAAAAATTCTTTTGGTTTTGTTTTATTGTTTCTTGATTTCTCGTAAAGTCATTAGCTTCCATTTGCTCCATTATGATTGTTAAGGAATTATTTTCATCAGTGAGCTTTTGCACCATTTTTCATTTGGCCAATTCTGCTTTTTAAGACATTATTCTTCTCAATGGCTTTTTGGACCTCTTTTACCATTTGCCTAGTCTGTTTTTTAAGGTGTTATTTTCTTCAGTATTTTTAATGTCTCCTTTACCAAGCTGTTGACTCATTTTTCATAATTTTCTTACATCACTCTCATTTCTCTTCCCAGTTTTTTTTCTCTACCTCTCCTTATTTGATTTTCAAAATTCTTTTTGAACTCTTCCATGGCCTGAGACCAATTCACATTTTTCTTTGTGGCTTTGGATGCAGAAATTTTGACTTTGTTATTTTCTTCTCAGTGTATATTTTGATCTTCCTTGTCACCATAGTAACTTTCTATGGTGTAATTGCAAGCAAAGTAAGACTTTGCTGCTTGTTTCAGCTATTCAAGTGCCTTTGGGCCTCACCTTTGATTGTATCAAGTATTTGTTGGAAACACTATATACATTGTGTTGCCTTTAGTAGGCCTAAAGGAGTTTGGAGACGTTCCCTAACCCTAATAGACCTACTGTTATCACATGGAGCCCATAGTGGGAGGAGTGTGCTGAAAGAGCAGAACAGGAAGGGTGGAAGAGGAAGGACAGAACAGGAAGGAGTAAAGCAGAGAAAAGTTCAAGCATGAGCTGGGACCAAGCATAACTGAGAGGGAGAATGTTTATGATGTCAGCACTCTGTTCTGTCCATTTTGTCTGTTGAAATTGGACTTTACTACTGATATAGAAGTCCTAAAAGAAGACTTTACTGCTGTTACAGAAGTCCTGAAAGAAGACTTTACTGCTGTTACAGAAGTCCTGGGACTTTACTGTTGATTTGTGTTGGATTTCTCAGACAGAAACTTTGCCTGTTAGTTTGTGTTACTCTTCAGAGAGAAAGTGAATTGAGATGATAGTGCCAACAATGTATGTAACTATTGTTATGGTTCTGTTAAGCTTTGTCTTCCTAGAAACAGAAACTTTGAAGAACAGTCCCTGTAAGCTGAGGTATCAAACAGGAGTAGAGAGCTGCCTAAAGGTGAATCCAGGTAAGAACTGGGAGCAGTAAGTCTGGAAGAGGAGCCATGGGATTTGGAATTCAGGAGATAAGATGAAAAAGGACTTTGCTTGGGTACTCTGCATTGACTTATAGGATTGTAACTTATTATGACCTAGGGGTGGATGATGTTTGTACTTTCTGCTACCCCTTAATGATTATAGGCTTAAGGATGATTGGAAGCCAGCCTCCAGTTAAGATGAAAGAAGACTTTACTTGGATACTCTATATTGATTGAGGAGATTGTGACTTAATGAACAGTATGTTCTGTTTAAGACTATGTGACTACCTTAGTAATAAATTGTTATGTTATATTGTTGTGAATGTTGTACTTTATTTTCTTGAATGTTTTGCTTTAGTTTATTGCTGAATAAATAGAGACTTCACTATGTGATTAGATCCTTAAAGTTATTCACAGCAGCAGTCCTCAGGAGAGTTACTCATGACTGGCTTTACATATGGTCAGAATTTTTCCTGTTGTTTGCTCATTTTTCCAGCCTATCTCTTGACTTTTAATTCTGTGATAAAGTGGGCTCTGCTTCCGAAGTGGAAAGGCATTGGCCCAATCTTCAGGTTTTCTGTGCAGCCATTTTCAGAGGTAATTCTGGAGACTGTAAGTTTTGGCTTTTCCAAGATGGTATGATCTAGGGAGAGGTATGTTACTACTCTCTTGTACTGTACACTGCTTTGTGAGTGACCACAATCACTCTTTTGAACCCTGGAATTGTTACCAAGGTCCCTGCTTCCCTGTGGCCACAAGCTCTGCTGTACTAATATTCCTTCTTGCACTGGGACTAAGACCCAGGACTGTGACCCAGATCCAAGCTTAGGCAATGCAAGAGCCCTTCCCTTGATACCAACAAAGAGACCCTTGTAAATTTTCTCCTGACCTGTTGTCTGATCCCTTTACCATCTATGGCATGAGAGGTCTGGAAACTGCCAATGCTGCCATCCTAAGGCCTGCTCCTGGTTTGCTGGGAGCCATTCTGAGCTGGATTGTGCTCCTCTCTCACCCTGGTGCAATAGACCTTTCCTGCTGACATTCCAAGTGATGTTGGGTTGAAAAATTGTTTCACTCTGTCTTTTTGTGGGTTTTGCTGCTCTAGAATTTGTTTATAGTCATTATTTAAAGGTAGTTGGAGAGATTTTGGGGAGAACTCAGGAGTCCCTGCCTTTACTCCACCATCTTGGTTTCAGCCCTTTTCATAGAGAATAGCAATTGTTGCTTTGACTTATAAAGCTTTTGAAACTCTGTTTCTGGCAGTTACAGAATTAGACTCAATTTGACTTGAAATGCCTAATTCTTCAAAGATGGCTTACCGTCAAAAAACCTGTCATGTGAAAATCTCATATTTTAGACACATTGACAATGTATAGCCAAAGTCAGAATTCTAAACATAGAGAGGAATTTAAAAGCCAATGCATCCTTTAAGTCTTGGGACATATGAAAACATATGTTTTGATTAAAATGTTTTTAAACAGTGAAGAAGACCATGACACTAGACCTGGTTTTGGTTAGCAATAGAGGCAGCTAGTAGTATAGTGGATAAAGTATTGGGAAAACTCAATTTTCCTGAATTCAAACCCAGATCCAGACACTTACTAGCTGTATGTCCCTGGGTAAATGATTAATCTCTTCCTACCTCAATTTCCTCAACCATAAAATGAGAATAATAATAGTTCTTGCATCATAGGGTGGTTGTGAGGATCAAATGATATAATATTTGTAAAAATAACCTCTCAGCCCATAGATGTACTAAGTACAGTATCTGACATATAATAGGAGCTATATAAAAACTTATTCTCTACCTTCTCCCTTAGGTATAAAGGAAAGGTTAGAAGGATGTTGGAAGAAGGTTGGAAGGATGAATTAAAAAGAGACAATAAGGATAGGTCAAAGAACTGAAACTCATAGTTAAGATAAAAGAGTATGATTGAGTCAAAAAGAGACTAGGAGGGGGTGGCTAGGTGGCATAGTGAATAGAGCACCAGCTCTGGAGTCAGGAGGACCTGAATTCAAATCCAGCCTCAGACACTTAACACAAAAACTACCCATGTGACCTTGGGCAAGTCACTTAACCCCAATTGCAAAAAAAAAAAAGAAAGAAAAAAGAAAGAAAGAAAGAAAGAAAGAAAGAAAGAAAGAAAGAAAGAAAGAAAGAAAGAAAGAAAGAAGGAAAGAAGGAAAGAAGGAAAGAAAGAATAGGAGATGTGGAAGAATAGGAACTTATGGTTCAGAGTGGAATTTCAAAGTTTCAGATCTTGGCAATTACAAAATTGCATAAGATAATGAGATCTAACCTGTGAGTATGTCAGTGAGTAACTAAAGTTGGCTGGAGGGGCAGCTAGGTGGCACCGTGAATAGAGCACCTGCCCTGGAGTCAGGAGAAGCTGAGTTCAAATCTGACCTCAAACATTTGACATTTACTAGCTGTGTGACCTTGGGCAAGTCACTTAACCCCAACTGCCTTGCCTTCCCCCTCCAAAAAAAAAAGTGGGTTGGAGAAAGAGTCATGGAACTTAGGGAATTGACTCATTGGAGTCATGGAACTTAGGGAATTGTGGGATCAACCTGCTAAAACATTTGTAAACATATATATATATATATATATATATATATATATATGTATATAAAAGTTTCTGAAGATGACGCCAAATGAATGATAAGGGGGGGAAATGAAGATTGTGAAGAGTTAGGCATTGAAGTCATTAAGAAAGTTCAGAGAGGGGCAGGCCAAGAAACGACGGCACTGCACTCAGGGGCAGGCCAGGAAGTGATGGCACAGGGTGGGCCAGGAGGAGGCCTGACCAAAGAGGGGAGCAAGTCATCCCACCAACCACAATGGCCACTACCAGACCTTTCACCAAAGGGCTAGGACTGGAAAGAGCAAGGTCAGAACCAAATGCAGGGCCCCTGTCCAGGACAGCAAATACTCATGGGACTACCACTCCATTGCCCAGAAAATTAAAAAAAAAACCCTTATCAGGACTTCCAAGGACCAGGATATTAGAGTGAACCCAGCCTGCTCCAACCCCCCTACCCCCCAAAACATACTAACTATTGCCCCAGGGGAAAACCCTCAACAGTAAAGGCTTGGGAACCCTAAAGTAAGGGCATGGCTAGGGCCCTGCCTCAAAATGGGTAGAAAGCAGACTACAAAGACTCTGGAGTCCTACTATCCTCAGAGGGAGGAACCAAACTCAGAGGGAGACAATGTGGACTCCACACCCACAGTTGAAAGATCCACAGGAAACGGGTCCCAAGCACAGAAAGCTCCCTTAGATGAGCTCAAAAGGAACTTTGAAAACCAAATGAGAGAGATAGAAGACAAAATGGATAATTTTTTAAAAAGCAAAATAGCAGAAATAGAAAAACATTATAATGAAGAAAACAGCTCCTTAAAAAGAAAAGTATATGATATGGAAAAAGAGCTCCAAAAACTAACCAAGGAAAATGATTTGCTAAAAACCAGAATCAACCAAATTGAAACAAATAACTCTATGAGGAACCAAGAATTAGTCAAATAAAACAACAAGAATGAAAAATTAGAAAAAGAGGTAAAATATTTCAATGGAAAATTAACTGACCTGGAAAACAGAACCAGGAGAGATAACCTGAGAATCATAGGCCTACCAGAAATTCATGATGAAAAAAAATAAGCCTGGACAACATTCTCCAAGAGCTCATTAAGGAAAACTGCCCTGAGATACTAGAACCTGAGGGTAAAATAGAAATTGAGAGAATCCACCGGACACCTGCTGAAAGAGATCCCAAACTGAAAAGTCCTCGAAATGTTGTGGCCAAACTCCAGAACTACCAGGTAAAAGATAAAATACTTCAAGTGGCCAGAAAGAAACAAATCAAATATTGAGGAACCACAGTGAGGATTGCACAGAATTTGAGAGGTTGGAGGCAGTGGAATTCAATTTTCCGTAAGGTAAAAGAGCTTGGGTTATAAGCAAGGATCACCTACCCAGCGAGACTGAGCATATTCTTCCAGGCAAAGAGATGGTCATTCAATGATATAACAGATTTCCAGACCTTCCTGATGAAAAAGCCAGAGCTCAATGGAAAATTCAACCTTCAATTATGAGATGCAAGAGTGAAATAGAAAGGTAAACAAGGAAAACAGACACATACACACACACACACACACACACACACACACACACACCCTGATATTTAATGAGCAAACTGTCTATAGACAAGTAGAGGGTTTGAGTATAAATTACACAAAATGATGATTTAAAAAATCTTATTAAGGGCTACCAAGGGACTGCAATGGAAGAAGAGGAATGAATGAAGTGGAAAAGGCTAAATTATGCCACACAAAGAGGCATAAAAACAATATAGCAGAGGAAAAGGGAGGGAGATGAATATTACATAAGCTTTTCCCTCATTGGGTCTAGTGCAAGGAGGAAATAACAACCAGTTAAGCATAGGACTCTATGGAGAAGAGACGCAAAAAGTATCATATTAGAGGCAAAGAGGGGAGGGAAAGGAGATTCGCATGAGATTTGTTCTGTCACTCTTGGCGTGAAGAAGAAATAACATACTTCATTAGTATAAAAATATCCTACAGGCAGTAGGAGGGGGAAAGGGCTACAAAAGGGGGGGTGATTAGTAGGGAGGGAGGAAGTAAGGGAGAAGGGGAGGAAAAAGGAGGGGGCTGAAAAGGGAACACTGAGGGAGGGAGTGGTCAAAAGGAAAACTATTAAGGAGGGGAAGGGAGAAGGGGAGAAAAAATATAAGCATTAACAGGGGAGGGAATAGGATGGAGGGAAAGAAACAGATAATAATCCTAATTGTGAATGTGAATGGAATGAACTCTCCCATAAAACGGAGGAGGATAGCAGAATGGATTAAAAATCATAATCCTACAATATTCTGTTTACAAGAAACACATCTGAAACAGAGGGATACACACAGTGTAAAGGTAAAAGGCTAGAGTAAAATATATCATGCCTCAGCTAAAGTAAAAAAAGCAGGGGTAGCAATCCTTATCTCAGATAAAGCAAAACCAAAAATTGATCTAATTAAAAGAGATAAGGAAGGAAACTATATCCTGCTAAAAGGCACCATCAAGAATGAAGCTTTATAATTACTTAACATACATGCACCAAGTGGTATAACATGCAAATTCCTAGAGGAGAAGGTAAGGGAATTAGAGGAAGAAATGGATAGCAAAACTATACTAGTGGGAGACCTTAATCTCCCCCATCTGAACTTGATAAATCCAACCTCAAAATAAACAAGAAAGAAGTTAAGGAGGTGAACAGGATTTTAGAGAGGGTAGGTATGATAGATCTCTGGAGAAAACTGAATGGGGATAAAAAGGAATATACCTTCTTCTCAGCAGTTCATGGCACATATTCAAAAATTGACCATGTTCTAGGGCATAAAAACCTCACAATTCTATGCAGTAAGGCAGAAATATTAAACGCATCATTCTCAGATCATGATGCAATAAAAATTATATGCAATAAAGGGCCAGGGAAAGACAGACTAAAAACTAACTGGAAATTAAACAATTTGATCCTAAAGAATGAGTGGGTCAAACAAGAAATTATAGAAACAATCAGTAATTTCATTCAAGAAAATGACAATAATGAGACAACATACCAAAATTTATGGGATGTAGCAAAGGCAGTTCTTAGAGGAAGTTTTATATCCCTGAGTGCATACGTGAATAAATTAGAGAAAAGGGAGGTAAATGAAATTGGGCATGCAATTAAAAAAGCTAGAAAAAAAACAAATTGAAAATCCCCAATTACATACTAAATTAGAAATATTGAAAACCAAAGGAGAGATTAATAAAATTGAAATTAAGAAAACTATTGAATTAATAAATAAAACTAAGAGATGGTTTTATGAAAAAAAAACAATAAAATTGATAGACCCTTAGTCAATATATTAAAAAAAAGAAAGAAGAAAATCAAATTATGAGTATCAAAAATGAAAACCACCAATGAAGAGGAAATTAAAACAATAAATAGGAATTATTTTGCCCAGTTGTATGCACATGAATTTGACAATCTTAGGGAAATGGATGAATATTTACAAAAATATAGGTCGCCCAAATTAACTGAAGAGGAAGTAAATTACTTAAATAACCCCATCTCAGAAAAAGAAATCGAACAAGTCATCAGTGAACCCCCTAGGAAAAAATCTCCAGAGCCAGATGGATTTACTAGTGAATTCTATCAAACATTTAAAGAACAATTGTTTCCAGTACTCTACAAAATATTCGGGAAAATTCGTGAAGGAGTTGTACCAAATTCTTTTTATGACACCAATATAGTACTGATACCTAAATCAGGAAGAGATAAAACAGAGAAAGAAAATTTTAGACCAATCTCCCTCATGAATATAGATGCAAAAATTCTAAATAAAATATTAGCAAAAACACTACAGCAACTTATCACAAGAATAATACACTTTGATCAGGTAGGATTTATTCCAGGAATGCAAGGATGGTTTAATATTAGGAAAACCATCAGTATAATTGATCATATCAAAAATAAAACTAGCAAAAAATACATGATTATCTCAACAGATACAGAAAAAGCTTTTGACAAAATACAACATCCATTCCTATTAAAAACACTAGAAAGAATAGGAATAAATGGAGCCTTCCTTAAAATAATAGGTAGCATCTATTTAAAGCCATCAGCAAGTATTATATATAATGGGGAGAAGCTAGAAGCATTTCCCATAAGATCAGGGGTGAAACAAAAGTTGTCCACTATCACCCCTATTATTCAATCTGGTACTAGAAATGTTAGCAGTAGCAATTAGAGAAGAAAAAGAAATCAAAAGAATCAAATTAGGCAAAGAAGAGACCAAGCTATCACTCTTTGCAGATGATATGATGATACACTTAGAAAATCCTAGAGAATCAAGTAAAAAAACTACTTGAGACAATAAATAAATTTGGCAAAGTTGCAGGATATAAAATAAACCCACATAAATCCTCGGCATTCCTGTATATTTCTAATGAAAGTCAACAGCAAGAGATAGAGAAAACCAATTTAAAGTTACTGTAGACATTATAAAATATTTGGGAATCTACCTGCCAAAACAAACCCAGGACCTATATGACCACAACTACAAAACACTTTCCATACAAATAAAGTCAGATCTAACTATTTGGAAAGACATCAATTGCTCGTGGCTGGGTCGAGCTAATATAATAAAAACGACAATTTTACCTAAATTAAATTATATATTTAGTGCCATACCAATCAATTTACCAAAAAACTACATTATAGAGCTAGAAAAAATAGTAAAAAAAATTCATTTGGAAGAACAAAAGGTCCAGAATATGAAGGGAATAAATGAAAAGAAATGCTAGGGATGGTGGACTAGCTATACCAGATTTTAATCTGTACTATAAAGCAGCAGTCCTCAAAACTACTTGGTACTGGCTGAGGAATAAAGTAGTGGATCAATGGAAGAGATTGGGTACACGAGACTCAGCAGCCAATGACTGTAGTAATCTACTGTTTGATAAACCCAAAGACCCCAGTCTTTGGGATAAGAACTCACTATTTGTCAAAAAACTGCTGGGAAAACTGGAATATAGTATGGCAGAAACTGGGCATAGACCATTACCTAACACCATATACCAAAATCAAGTCTAAATGGGTGCATGATCTAGGTATAAAGGCTGATACTCTTAAGCAATCTGGGAAAGCAAGGAATAGTTTATCTGTCAGATTTGTGGAGAGGGGAACACTTTATGATCAAACAAGAATTAGAAGGCAATATAAAATGCAATATGGATAATTTTGATTACATTAAATTGAAAAGCTTCTTACAAAGAAAGCCAATGTAACCAGGATTAAGAGGGAAGTGGAAAATTGGGAAAGAATTTTTATAAACTATGTCATTGATAAAGGGCTCATTTCTAAACTATACAGAGAATTGAGCCAAATGTATAAGAATACAAGTCATTCCCCAATTGATAAATGGTCAAAGGATATGAACAGGCAGTTTACAGAGGAAGAAATTAAAGATATTTATAAGCATATGAAAAAATGTTCTAAATCACTATTGATTAGAGAAATGCAAATGAAAACAACTCTGGGGTACCACATCTCACCAGTCAGATTGGCTAAGATGACAAAACAGGAAAATGACAAATGCTGGAGAGGATGTGGGAAAATTGGAACACTAATGCATTGCTGGTGGAGTTGTGGACTGATCCAACCATTCTGGAAAGCAATCTGGAATTATGCCCAAAGGGCTATAAATAATTTCATACCCTTTGACCCAGAAATATGACTTCTAGGGTTGTATCCCAAAGAGATCATAGAAGTGGGAAAAAGACCCATATGTACAAAAATATTTATAGCAGCTTTTTTTGTGGTAGCAAAGAAATGGAAATTAAGGGGGTTCCCATCAATTGGGAAATGGCTGAACAAGATGTGGTATATGCATGTTATGGAGTATTATTGTGCAATAAGAAAAGAGGAGCAGATGGACTTCATATTTACCTGGAGAGGTTTATACGAACTGATGCTGAGTGAGAAGGGTAGAGCCAGGAGGAATTTGTACACAATTATAGACACAACATATGTGTGAAGACCAACTTTGATAAACTGGACCCTTCTCAGCAATCCAGAGTCATAAGTCAACCTGAAAAGACTCATGATGGAGGGAGATGTGTACATCCAGAGAAAGAACTGAGATTAAACCCAGATTGAAGCAAACTACCTGCCCTTTTTCGTTTTCTTGTTTGGTTCTGTTTCCTCTTTCCCATTCTTCATTCCATCTGTTACAATCCTTCTTTATAACCTGACTGATGCCTAATGTGAAAGTATTTGCAGATACTATACGTGATTGTATGCCTCCATGGTGGGGGAGGGGGGAGAAGGGAGGGAGAGAAAATTTGAAACTCAAGGAACTGTGGTAATGAATCTTGTAAACTAAAAGTAAACAAATTAATAAAGACCAAAAAAAAGTTCAGAGAATAACTTGGGCATCCTACAGAAATACTGCATGAGTTATTGCCTATTATTTCCTACAAGCAATATACAATATGTGTATATATGGTTATTGCCTAGGAGCAATGCACAATATGTAAATATATATGGTTTTATAAATAAATGTGGACATTCCTCAGAAATTGACTATGCATGTAGGTTTTCTAAAGCATATGTTTATATATTGTTTATGTATTTTACATATTGTGGGGTGTAGGATGTCTTCACGGAAGATGGTGGTGTGATGGCGGCTGAGCCCTTTTCAGGGCTACTTTCCACCTTTGGTGTCTACCTGTGGCACCCAATTGTCACCTGTGGTTCCAAGAAGCATGCACAGTAGCCACACACCTGGTGAACTATTTCAGCAGATGGGCTAACCAAAACTGAGGGTAACCAAGGGATCTTTCTCTCTTTTTTTAGTTTACATCATTCATTTCTACAAGATTTTGAGTTATAAATTTTCTCCCCATTTTCCCCCTACCCACCACCCCAAACAGCGATCCCACTGAATGTCCCCTCCCCCAATCTGCTCTTTCCCATATCTTCCTCCATCCCCCCTGCAACTTTCCAGTAAGGCATAGTGGATCTTTATGCCCCAGTTCCTGTATATCTTATTTTCCAGTTACATGTAAAATAATAATAATTATATATATATATATGTGTGTGTGTGTGTGTATATATATATTTAAACATTTGATTTTAAAACTTTGAATTCCAGATTATTTCAATTCCTCCCTCATCACCCACCCTTACTGGGAAGATAAGCAGTTCACTATAGGTTGTACATGTGTAGCTATAAAAAACATTTCCATAGTGGATATTTTGTGAACAATTGACTATATTTCCCTCCATCCCATCCAACCCCCCACTTGTTTTATTCTCTACTTTGATCCTGTCCCTTTTAAAAACTGGGTGCTTCCAACTTCCCTCCCCTAAAACCTGCCCTCCCTTCCATCATCCCCCCTCTCATCCCCTTCCTCCCTACTCTCCTGTAGGGTGACATACCCTATTTAGTGTGTATTTCATTCCCTCCCCAAGCCAAATTCAATGAGAATAAGGTTGACCCATTCCCTTTGGCCTTCCTGTTCTTCCCCTCCATTGTAACAGTTTTTCCTTGCCTCTTCTATATGAGATAATTTGCCCTATTCTGTCTCTCCCCATCTCCTCTCACCATATTCCCCTCTCACCTCTTTTTTTTAAGCAATTGGGGTTATGTAACTTGCTCAAGGTTACATGGCCAGTTATTTCTGGGTGTGGTGCTAAGTATCTGAGCCCAGATTCAATCCCCCAGGTCATCCCGGACACTGGGGTCGGTGCTCTTACTTGCTGGGCTGCCTGGCCGCCCCCTCTCTCACCTCTTAATTTAACCTTTTAAGTATCATCCCTTCCTATTAAATTGATATGTAGTCATGCACCCATATACCCTCCTATATAGACATATATATGTATGTATACATATATATGTATATACAAACTTTAATTCCCTTCAACTATTCTCATACTGAGAAAAATTTCATAAGTTACAATTATCATTTTTCCATGTAGGAATGTAAATAGTTCAACTTTGATAAGTTACTTATGATTTCTTTTCCCTGTTTACCTTCTCATGCTTCTCTTGCTTCTTGTATCTCAATGTCAAATTGTCTATTCAACTCTGTTTTTTTTTTTTTCAGCAAGAATGCATGAAAATCCTCTATTCCACTGAATAGCCGTATTTTCCCCGGAAACATGGTACTCAGTTTTGCTGGGTAGGTGATTCTTGGTTTTAATCCCAGCTCCTTTGACCTCTGGAATATCATATTCCAAGCCCTTTGATCCCTCATTGTGGAAGCTGCCAGATCCTGGGTTATCCTGATTGTGTTTCCACAATATTCAAATTGTTTCTTCCTGGCTGCTTGTAATATTCTCTCCTTGATCTGGGATTTCTGAAGCCTGGCTATAATATTCCTAGGAGTTTTCTTTTTGGGGGATCTTTTTCAGGAGGTGATCAGTGGATTCGTTCAACCTCTGTTTTGCCATCTAGTTCTAAAACATCAGGGCAGTTTTCTTTGAGAACTTCCTGGAGGATGATTTCTAGGTTCTTACTTTGATCATAGCTTTCAGGTAGTCCAATAATTTTTAAATGTTCTCTCCTGGATCTGTTTTCCAGGTCAGTGGTTTTTCCCATGAGATATTTCACATTGCCTTCTATTCTTTCATTTGTTTGGATCTGTTTAATAGCATCTTGATTGCTCATAAAGTCATTAGCTTCCATTTGCTCCAATCTAATTCTGAAGCAACGATTCTCCTCATTGAGTTTTTGAGATTCTTTTTCCATCTTTCAAATTTGGCTTTTTAAGGCATTCTTCTCCTCATTGCCTTTTTGAGCCTCTTTTGCCATTTGAGTTAGTCTATTTTTTTAAGGTGTGATTTTCTTCAGTCAGGCTATTGACTCTCATTTGGTAATTTTCTTGTATCATTCTCATTTCTTTCCCCGATTTTTCCTCCACTTCTCTTATCTGCTTCTTAAGGTCCTCTATGGCCTGTAACCAGCTTGTATTTTTCTTAGAAGCTTTTGGTGCAGGAATTCTGACTTCATTGTCTTCCTCCTGTTCCATGCTTTGCTCCTTTTTGTCCCCAAAATAGGAGTCTAATGTTGGAATCTTCTGTCTGCTTTGCTTCCTTTGCTTGGTCATGTCTCCCCTCAGTCACTTGACCCCTGGGCTTTTTGCCATAGTAGGACTCTGCCACCAGACAGGGGAGCTTTTGTCCCAAATGCTGGGTTTTTATCAGCTGCTGGAGGTATTAGATGGGTGCCCTCTCTGAGGTCTCCACACGCTCTGACAAGCTGGACACGCAGTCCAGGACCTCCACCCTAGACTGCAATTCAGATCCAAGTTAAAGCAAGAGCAATTACCCCTCAGACTGGTGCTTGATCCCCCTACACTCTGCAGGCCAGGAGCTGAAGCTGCCATGTGGTGCTGGCTGGCTGTGTGTAATATAATGCCCAGGAAAGGCAACTTCCCAAGGTTCAAAATACCAGCACAGGTATTCTCCATTTTATTCAGTGACAAATTAAGAACAGAGAAGATCAAAATATGACATCATTCAAAATACAGCATTTACTAAGTGTGATTAAATAATCTCCAAGTACTACCCCACCCCAGGACCTTCCATTCATTCAATCAATTACAAAGTCCCTGTTCTAAATACTACTACACCCTTAGGCTGTACCTTCATTTAGTCCCATCACAAAGCCCCTCTTCTCAAATGGAGATTAGTTTCCAATCATAAGTAAAGTACATTCATTTGTTCAATCATAGAACACAAAAAGGTCAAAGGTTCCCCACCCCTGGATCACAATTGAATCTACCCCAGAGTTACAACAAGTTTAAGCACAGCACTCAATACCCAAATGGAGGTCTTTTCTTCATCTTGACAGGAGGCAAGTTCTCAGCAATCTTTGTTCCTGGGGAGACAAAGCTTAGAAAGGCCACAAGATACATTGCCAGTCTCTTCATTAATTAATCCTCTGTCTGCAGAACAGTCCTAGGACCCCTGAAAACATTAGCAAAACCCTCTCCCAGGATTTCTGTAAACATACAACAAGAAAATCCTTCTTCAGGGCTTCAGAGCCAACAGCAAGGTTCCAAGAATTCTGCAACAACAGCACTGTCCTTCACCAGTGGACAGTATTCACTCTCTGTCTGCAGGACAGTCTCAGGAGCTCTTAACCAACAGCCAGCTTCCAGAACTTCTTCAACAACAGGACTGTCTTTCACCAGTGGACAAATCTGGCAAAACAACATCAAAACAGACAAAGTACCAGCAAAACAGCCATGTCTCCTCAGTCCTTGGCAGCTCTGGGGGCAGGTCTCAAAAGTCCAGGGCAATTCAAAGTGGCCCTCAGCAATCCTCTCAGTCTCTCTCTGCCTCCACAAGGGTGCTGCTTCCAAAAAAGTTCTTCTGCCTCTCTCTGTGTCCCTCCAAATCTACATCACCAGCTCCTCCCAGTTCAGGACTTTCTTTTCACGTCAACAAATAAGTCCATCCCACAGGTGGGATTAACAAGCTCTGGGTTTTAACACAATCAAACCAAAAACCAAGCCAATACAGGAGAATCTTTAAACGCCATTACTATAACACTGTGCCAGGTGTTTCAGGGGCTTCTCACCCTGGGGGCAAAAGCCACTCACTCCCATGAACTCCCACTTACTGGGTCCCAAAGTCCAGACTGCACTGACCTTCACTTTGTCCTTCAAATCTACATGTTGACAAATCTGAAAAAGGCCACAGCTGCTGCTGATCTGGAGTCCCTCCAGCCAGCGGCTGGTCAGACCCAACCTGGGGCTAAAGGCTTGGTGTGGGGCTGGGCTTGGCTCCCACAGTGCTGTGATGGCTGGTTCCTGCTGGCCTGCTGGGCTGTCCTCAGTGGGAGGTTAGATTCTCTGTGTCATTTTGTGGGTTCTGCAGCTCCAAAGTTTGTTTAGAGTCCCCTTTTACATGGACTGGGGAAGGTGGAAGCCAGAGCCACAGGGAGGTCCTGCTTCTATGCCACCATCTTGACTCCGCCCCCCACTATGTATCCTCCATTATTGTTAATTGTGAAAAAAGGAAACAAATTATGTCCCCAAAGATTCAACAATAACTAAAAAATTGCATTATAAGCATAAAATGGGGGACAGCTAGGTGTGTAGTGAATAGAGCATGGGCCCTGGAGTCAGGAGGACCTGAATTCAAATCTGGCCTCAGACACTTAACACTTACTAGCTGTGTGACCTTGGGCAAATCACTTAACCCCAATTGTCTGCCTTCACCCCTCTAAAAAGACTAAAAAAAAAACCATATAATGGAATATTGATGTATCATATGAATTTGAATTTAAGACAACCATAAATCAGGCTATGTTTCTCTTTGCCTATTACAACTAAAGCAGTATCTTTCATTCATTTTAAGAAGTAGTATTCTACAAAGTATAAGATTGAAAATTACAAAGCAGGGAGGCTAGGTGGCTTGGTGAATAGAGCATCGGCCCTGGAGTCAGGAGGACCTGGGTTCAAGTACAGCCTCAGACACTTAACACAAAAAATAGCCATGTGACCTTGGGCAAGTCACTTAACCCCAATTGCCCTCCAAAAACCAAAAAGAAAAAAAAAAGAAAATTACACAGCAAGGTGGCATAATAGATAAGATAAAAGTGTTAAAATTGGAACCAGGAAGACCTGCATTGGAATTCTACCTCTGACTCTGTGTGACTACAGACAAGTTGATTAACCTCTCCGGGCCTCAGGGCAACAAAATGCACCACTCTATGTTGTGCAGGGGTTGGAATAGTAAGGCTGATGCTGTTTGGCTTAATTGTTTCTCAAGAATTTATCGTGTTGATGGTTTATTTGTGTATTTGTTTAGATTTTTCCACTATGCTGACAAAATTCATCAAAAAAAATAAACTCCCAAATGTCCAACAACAAACTCCTTAGCTATATGTTGAATGTCCCCAGAGCACCAAATTACCATTTATTCCAGAAGCAACTGCCCCATAAATAACCCTTCTGCTCAAAAAGAAACCTTGGCTGTGGGCTAGGGACCTAGAGTCCTGAGCACCCACGGTGGGTAGGTACCCAGCAGGGACATGTGCTGGTACAGAAATTAGAGATGATGTAAAAAGAATGGGGCCCCTTCAGTGAGGTCTTGGTTTATCCTATCTTTGCCATCTCTCAGGCTTCTTCTGACAATGGGTTCACTTCACACATAATCACACTATGCCATCTGGCCCACATAATTCAGATTATCCTTGGTTCTTTTCTTAGCACTGGGACTTGCTTCCTGGGGCTGCTGTAAGCACATGGAGTAAGTGTCCAGAGCTCCTGTCTACTTGTTATAAACTCTTCAGCTCCAAGGCAAAACTTGGGGATTTTTGCATTAAGGAATAATAAAGACTTCACTCCTATTAAGGCACATTCACAACTTGTTCTGAATAACAATCAACACAAGAAAATGGCTTTATTCAAAACCCCATGGGTCTTCAAAATGGGTTTTTCTAAAAGAACAGCAGGTTTTCAACAATATTGAAGAGAAAACATCATGGGCAATTTTGAAATTAACTTAAAGTAGTTAATAATTATTTCATGCATCCATCTTTCTGCCTCAAAAACCTTCACTGGGGGGCAGCTAGGTGGTGCAGTGAGTAAAGTGCCAGCCCAGGAGTCAGGAGAGCCTGAGTTCGGTTCTGGCCTCAGACACTTAATACTCACACAAAAAAACTAGCCGTGTAACCTTGGGCAAGTGTAGCACCAAGCACCCCAGCGTCCCCAGGGTCACTGCCAACACAGGTTCTTAGATCTGCTTTGATAAAGGAAAGCAACTCAAAATGGGTTAACAAGCTTACTTTAATCAGTCAAATATGTATCGTTTACCTAGTTCAGGGGAAAAAGGTCAGCACCCCGAACTTCAGAATATACAGACAGAATTATCAAGTAGACAGGTTTCCAAATTGTCCAACCATTACATCCATACCAAATCAACATCTGGGTTTTTCAAAGCCAAGGAGGGGCTTTCAACCATGGCATTTCTCAAAGTGAGCCCCAAAACAAAACTACACATCAGGGCTTATATAGCCTTCTCCTGGCTCAGAGAATGTACTGTAACAACCTTCTGGACCCACTGGCCAATCAAGAAGTATTTACTGAAAAACAAGCCTCCCACCCCAAGCTCCAGGTGCACTTTAGCCTAGAGGCAGGGAAAATCTTAAAAATTTACATTCCCATTACAGCAAGTTACTTAACCCCAATTGCCCTCCAAAAGGCAAAAAAACAAAAACAAACAAAAAAACCTTCACTTATTCAAAAGCCCAAACTCAAGTTAAGTCTTGCTCAGTCATTTCAGTCATGTCTGAGGGTCACCCTATTTGGGGTTTCCTTGGCAAAGATACTGGAGTGGTTTGCCATTTTCTTCTCGGGCTTTTTTACAGATGAGGAAACTGAGGCAAATAGGGTTAAGTGACTTGTCCAGGGTCACACAACTAGTAAAGTTTGAGGTCACATTTGAAATCAGGCCAGATGGGGTGGCTATGTGGTGCAGTGAATAGAACAGTGGCCCTGGAGTCAGGAGGACCTGAGTTCAAATCCTACCTCAGACATAAAACTTACTAGCCATGTGACCTTGGGCAAGTCACTTAACCCCAATTGCCCTGTCTTCTCCCCCCAATTCTCCCTGCTAAAAAAAAAGAAAAAAATCAGAGAAAACAGGCCAGATTCCTGCATTCTATCCACTGTGCCACCTAGCTGGTCCCCTACCCCCACCCAAACTAAGTCTTATAGGTACCATAAACTTCTTTCTTCCAAGGCCAAAGATTTCTATGTAGTACAGTCTGACTTTAGGATGCAATAAACTGCTCATCCCATAGAAAAATAACATTAAAACTGTTTTTCACAGAATCACAGAATTTTAGATTTGAAAGGGACATTGGCAGTAACCTAGACCAACCAATGCCTAAGAGGAACCTTCATCATAAAATGCCATCTTGGTGGTGCAGTGAATAGAACACTGGAGTTGGGGTCAGGAGGACCTAAATTCAAATCCTGCCTCAGATACTCTCTGTGTAACCCTGGGCAAGTCACTTAACCTCTGCTTACCTTATGTTCCTTCATAAAATGAAAATAATAATAGCAGCTGCCTCCCAGGGTAGTTGTGAGGATCAAATGGGATAATAATTGTAATGTGCTTATGACAGTGCCTGGCACATAGTAGGTGCTATATAAATGTTTAGTTATTATTATTTTCATCATTATCATACCAGGAAAGTGATCATTCAGCCTCCATATTCCTCTAGTAAGGAAGAACCCACCAGCTCCCCAGTCCATTCTATCTAGAGCTGGGTTTAATTGTTAGGCTATTTTTCCTGATGCCAAACCTGCTGTTGATGTTCAGTTTTTTTCAGATGTCTCCAACTCCTCTTGACCCACGTGGGGTTTTCTTGGCAAAGATACTGGAGTGGTTTGCCATTTCTTTCTCCTGCTCATTTTACAGATGAGGAAACTGAGGCAAACAGGATTAATTGATTTGCCCAGGGTCACACAGCTAGTAAGTTTCTGAGGTCAGATTTGCACTCTTGAAGACAAATCTTCTCAATTCCAGGCTGACACCACTGCCTGATGGCAAATCTAAATTCTCCTTTTTGCAAACTAATTACTTTTCTTGGGTTTTAGCAGTTTCCCTTTGTTAATATGTTACCCTTGGTAGCTGTCAGGCGTGTTAAAAATGCTACTTAAACTCTAGCAGGTGTAAATAACAGACATACAAAGTCCAATCTATTGGACAAAAAGAAAAAAAGCAAATCAGTAGATAATAATAATACAGGAGCACTGTGAGTAAAAAGTGGGCTAGAAAGAGGGATAGGAGATCAGATGAGCTAATTTCTAAGTCTTATTCTACCATTCTCAGTGCAACCATATGACTTTGGTCAAGTCACCTGACTTCCCTGAACCTCAGTTTCTCCATCTGTAAAATGAGTTTTCATTAGATGATTATAAATATCTCTTCCAGCACTGACATTCCTCAATGATCTCTTGGAATGTTTGATGTATAAGAGGCTCATTGTATAACAGGGCTTATTCAAGGCCACTTCTAAGGGTGTCATGACCACCAAGTTGGCTTTCTTGATAAGAGCCATCTTTTTTCCCCAGTAAAAAGCAAGAATGAAAGCAGTTTTGCACTAAGAAGTATGTATTCTCTAGTTGTTAATATAGGGCATCTTTTAATGAGTTCTATCTGGTCTGGGGCTCAACAGCTCTCTAGGCATTACTAGCAGCTTTGTAATCAGCTCTAGTAACTTCCTCTGGCAAAACCCCAGGAATCTGTGACTGTTCCTAAGGTTTGGATTTCCCTCCCCTTCTTGACTCCAACCCTAAATATAGACCCTGAAAATAAAAGCACCTAAGCTAGGGGTCCCCAACAGGTAGATGGGGGGGGGTCCTATTGATAGATCGACAAATAGACTTGTGGTCAAGTCAAATCAGCAAATATTTATTAAGCACTATGTGCTAAACACTGGGAATACAAACATAAACAGAAAGAATGACAGCTGCTGCCCTATTCTAATAAAGAAAGAGCACATAAAAAGGAAGCCAGAAGTTGGAGGAGTAAGGGAAAGATACCCAGGCAAAGACATGGTAAATAAACCCCAGAGTCAGTAGTAGAGACTGGAAAGAAAAGATCTGGCTGGCCGGGATACTTTCCTTAAAATAGGTTCTGGGAAGAGCCAACTGATCAGAAGAACCAACCAGGAGTCACAGGGGCAGTGTTCCTTAGTGTGAGAAGACCAGGGGCAGAGGGAACTTCCAGAATGAGGAGTCTGTAGGAGCAGAGGGAACTTTCGGAGTGAAGAGAGTTCCTATAGCATGGTGGAAAAAATCAAGAGAATCAAAAGTGGTACCAAGAAAAGAATTAAAAAAATGATGATGTCACAACTTTCCAATTTCAAGGAATCCCATCAGGGAGTACAGTTATCCCTCCCACATTGCGACTTCCTCCATCATTGTTTTGGTGTGTCATGGGTCGACATAAGAAATTAAATGGGAATGTTTGGGGAGCTTTGCTGAATCTGCAGATGACATGTGAAGGCCAATGACCAAATCCCTAACCCAATTTTTATGATAAGGTATTATAAACACCCAATAAAAGAAAAAGAAAAAAATTCAGACTTCTTCTCTGGTATGAAGCAAAGGCCAAAACATTGTACACAGATTTTCCAGATCATAGGGGTGCTACAGCCCTAAACCCCGCCCCCCCATATATAGAAGAAATAACTGTATAGGGTATCTAAAATAGTAGCTAATCCCTCTGCTCATTAACATGGGAGATTTGGAGTCAGGAGGACCTAAATTTGAATCCTGCCTTTGACACTTACTGACTATGGGCAAGTCTCTGAGCCTCAACTTCCCTATCTGTCAAGTGGGGATGCTAGCTATAGTACTGTAATGCCATGCCAAGCAGCTTTCCAGAAGAATGCTACTGCGAACATCTTTTAAGGTTCTGATTATACAGTATAGTGATCACTCTATTTATTCCATAACAAATCAAAGCAAAACTTTCACAGAAAATCAAGGTACAGCATTCACAATATTACAACTTATCACAGAAAATCACAATATAATATTCACAACATAGTCTCAAAGTACAATAGTCAAAGTCTTCCACTCGGGGCAACTAAGTTAACTCAATCAGTCACTTATCAGTAACAATCATATAACAGTCAAAGTCTTCCACTCATGGGGCAAACTTGATTAACTCAAACAGTGACTTATTCAGCAATCAATTACTAAGTATCATACACAAAACCCTCCACCCCTTAGGTCACTAGTAAACTATAATTTCATAATTACTCAGTACCCAAGAAGAGGTCTTCTCATCTTGACTTGGGGCCTGTTCTCAGATTCCCTGGATCCCCTTCCATGGTACCAGATTCTACCTGTATTCACCAGACTGTCACCTGGATTCACTGGCAGACAGCTCCCAGTTCCTTGACTAGCTCTCTGGGCAGGTCCTGCTCCACACTGAAGTTCACAGGGTCTGGTCCATGTCAGATCCTTCATCATTTCTGCTCCAGGGAATTCAAGGCTCAACCAAGCCACAAACAAAGTCTCAGCAAACCAGTCATGCTTCCTCAGTCATCCGGGCTCCGGGCTCCGGGCTCCTGTTCAGAAGAAGCTCCACCACCACAAGTTCTCAGGAAATTCTGGCTCAGTTCTCCACTCTCTCTTCTGTAGCTGCTCTGCCACCAGATGGTGGTCCCAAGAAATTTTTACTCTGCCTTTCTTATATACACAGCATTAGCTTCCCATTTCAGCCAACCCCTTCCTGTTACATCAGTAACAGGAGCTCATACCTTCTGTTTCCCCAACAAAGGCTTGATCAGTTACTAAGTGCTAAGTACCTGCTACTTTTGCCAACACAAAGGGATCTTCAAATTCAAAATTATATTACCATTACAAGTACCTACTTCTCAAGATTATTAGGAAGTTTAAATGAAATCATGTACATAAAGGTTTCAGCCAACTTTACAATGCTAAACAAATGTCAATTGTAATTATTGTCTATGTAGCTCCCTGGAATAGCTAGGTGAATAGAGCATTGTCCCTGGAGTCAGGAGGACCTTAGTTCAAATTCAGCCTCCAACCCTTATTAGCTGTGACTCTGGATAAGTCACTTAACCCTGTTTGACTCAGTTCTTCATCTGAAAATGAGAAGAAAGAAATGGCAAATCACTCTAGTATGTTTGTCAAGAAGCCCCCAAATGGAGTCATGAAGATTTGGACGTCATGGAACAACAAAAATGCAGCTCCTTCCCACACTTCTTGTAATGCCTATTGAGAGAATTTGCAGTCTGAAGAGTTACCTTTGTACCTCAGGTCATGTAACAAATGGGTAACTGGAACATCCAGATAGTTAGAAGTACCTTTCTCCCCTCTGAGGACATCATAATGCTCCCCTTAGGCATGATTTAGCTTCCCTTCTGGGATCCTTGTAGAGTCTCAGAGTTGCTTTTCCTCAGGGTATCTCATTTGTCCTTAGATCAGGATGCACTCAATCAGCTATTCTAAAAATCCTCCCAACCTCACAAGGTCTTACACTGGTCAAGTAAAGATCTCTCCCACCCCAATCTCACTTTGGCAAGTGATTTCTTGTTTGGAAGGTTTCTACCACTAAGCAGTTAGATGCTCAAAAGCTTGGGTTGTGAATTAACTTGCTATTTCATGCAAAACCCACTGGATGTACCCAAGTCTCCTAAACCAATTTGAACATATTTCCTGTGCAATATCACTTTGTTTCCTCCAATGGATTTCAAGAACTTTTCAATTTGTACCTGACCTGTGGTAGAACATCCTGAGTTAGTATTGGTCTGGTCAGCCACAATCAGACCTGTTGTAACTTGACTCTAGCCAATGACTCTAGATGTATTTGGTCCTCTTCAAGAACAAAGAACAACAGCCAAATTAATCCAGGATTTTTTGCATCTTGGCTAAAGTTTATTATTACTATTATTAATCAACTGATTAATTCAATAGAAGTGTCCTTTCCTGGTTAAGAATCAGGGCTAAGTGAGGAGGGATGGTTGACTGACTGATTAATTGGTTGTGATTCAATCCACACCCACTCTTATTTACGACAGAGAGTTATCACACTTTGTGTCCAGGTCATGGGCATATTGAGACTATTTATACATGGAACTTTCTTTTCATGGACCTACCATTTGACCAACAAAGCTATATAATTATTGTAGCATGCTCAGAGCTTACTGCTGTAAAATTGTTGCCAAGTGGGAAGAAGTGTGGTTAAAGAAATGTGGGAGGCAGGAGGCCTGGGTTCTATTGCTACTGACCCTCATTTTCCCTGTCTATAAATCATATGATAGTACTTCCTTCCTGCAAACCACAGTAGATCTGGAGTACGGGATAGAGAAAAATCAGTGGTGTGAGACTTTCAGAAAGTAGTATTACACAAATCAATTCAATGAGTACTTATTAATCAATAAGAACTTATTAAGAAAACACAGTTTAGGTATTTCTGGAGAAAGAAGATGGTTTCTACCCTCATAGAATCCCTAACAAAGAGATAAGACACATATACAGACAACTACAATAAATTATAATCCATGATAGATGCATCAGGAAGGGACACAACAGGTTAAGTGAAGCCCAAAAGGGAAGATTATTAGAATAGTGGATCAGGAAAGGAATCTTGGAGAGAATGGAAGTTAAATTTGACTTTAAAGGAGAGGCAAGAACTGAACAGGTGAAAAGGGAAAGTGAGGACATTTCCGGTAGGGTGAAATCACTGAGGCTGGAGAGCACAGAGTTGGTTTAGGGGAAGAAAATAATCCAGTATGGCTAAACTGTAGAATGCTTTGAGGGGAATAATTTAAGATAAATCCAGAAAAGGTAGGAAAAGGGCCAAAATGCAAGACTTTGACTGCCAAGTTAAAGAATTTAACTTTATTTTTTAACCATGAGGGACCCACTGAAGAATGTTGAGCAGAACAGTGACATGGACAGAACTACATAAAAGGGAAGAATATTCTGGCAACACAAGGTAGTATAAATCAAAAAAGGGAGAGGGAAAAGAGGAAGACCTACTGAGAAACTATTTTAGTAAACCAGAAAAATAGTAATGTGGACTCGGACTAGGGTGGTAGCAGTGGAAATAGAGAGAAAGAAGTGCTTGTAGAGGTGTTGAAGAGTTAGAATCAGTTGGATTAGGAAATTGAATATGTAGCATCCAAGATTCCCTTCACGTGTGAGGACAAATAAAGTTACATCAGATTGAACATACTTCATGGATTAGCAACCACTTAAAACCATTGTTTGCAAGCCCACACTAATACATTTTCATTCAACCAGAGAACACATTAGTTCAAAGCAAAATATATTGAATGAAATAGCATAACAAAATTAAGTAATAAGAAAGCATCTCTCCATCCACATAGGGGTTTGTTTTCCCACAAGGTACCATGCCAATGGAGAAGAGGTTACACGCAGAGAACATTTGACCATGGAACATGTATGGAGGACTACATCTGTAGTAAAGACCATATATGTTCAGGAAACATGAGTGGCTGGGAACACTTTTATTGTTAATGCCACAGAGCCACTGATATACAGTTATGACATCATGAAATGTCATCAAATGTTCTAAATTGGACAACTGTACTGAGTTACTATTGCTTTATGTTGCTATCTGTTGGCTTTTAACTGCAAGGTAACTTCTTTCCCACAGAGAAAGGGGTCTCCTAGCTCTTTTACTTGTAACCCAACATCTGTTTTATCTCTTTTTGTGATGTGAACACTAATTATCACTTACTTCATTAGTTGGAGAAACATTTGTTCTATATTTCCAACTGTTTTCCTTCAAACTCTTATCTATTATGGTCCTAAAGTTCCTTTTTACTGGTATGATGTGCATATTCCTGGATTGTGAACCATGATCCCATCACATCATCCTGGGCACTATACTTAACAAAATTACAAGGATGCTGGATAGAGCTTGTATCAGCAAGCACCCTAGCATACCCAGGGTGGCTGCCAACACAGGTTCCTAGATCTGCTTTTCTAAAGGAAAGCAACTCAAAATGGGTTAACAATCTTGCTTTAATCAAACATATGTTTTTTACTTGGTTCAGAGGAAAAAAGGTCAGCACCCCGAACTTCAGAGAATACAAACAAGTTACAAGCAGACAGAGAAACAAATCAGCAGACAGGGCTTCCAGCTGTCTGACCATTACATCTATACCTAGTCAGTTACCAGAGAGGAAAGCATCAATATCTGGGTTTTCAAAGGGGGAGGAGGGAGGGGGCTCAACAGCTGCCCAGAGTCTCATCTGGTCAAATCACATAACTCTTCTCAAAGTGAGCCCCAAAACAAAACCTCACATCAGGGTATATATATAGCCTTTTCCTGGCTCAGAGAATGCCACAACCCTCTTGACCCACTGCCCAATCACAAAGTGTCAAGGTGTGGGTGTTCCTGAAAAACAAGCCTCCAGCCACAGGTTCCAGGTGACCACATTCAGTCTATTAGGGGGCAGAGTATATTTTCAAATCAAGGAAGATTCTCAGAATCACTTAAGCCTATCAAAGGACCTAGGGGCAGGGAAGATCTTAAATTTCCATTTCCATAACAGAGCTTTGTTGACAGAATTATTTTCAACACCATTGTTGTCATGCAAATCAATTTGAGAACAAAAATGAAAAGGGCCAATTGAAGCTGATGAAACTGGTGACAAGCACACTATTTTCCACCAAGACCAACATCACTGTAATCCCTAAAGAAATTAGGGTTGACAGAAAGGCAAGAGTAAAATATAGTATTAAAGTTTCAAACATGAGAATTTAGGTGGTGCCACTGTGCCACCTAGTTGTCCCAAATAACTAGATACATAGAAATTAAAGTGACTCTGAGTTTCCACCTCACACCCTACAGAATGGCAAAGCCGACCAAAAAAGAAAATGGCAAATGTTAGGGAAGATATCGGAGGAGGGATGAAGGTATTTTGATGCACTGTTTGGCTGGTATTCACATTCTGGAGAGCACTTTGGAATTATTCCCCCAAAGTTACTAAATTTTGCAATACAATTTCTAGTCCTGTTCTCCAAACATGTAAAATCAAGAATCAGAGGATGCATATGTACAAAAATATTTAAAGCAGTCTGTGGTAGCAATGACCTGGAAAATAAGAGGGTGTCCATCAATTGGAGTGTGACTGAACAAGTCATGGCAGATGACTTATAGAACAATATTATTGTGCTATTCAATATTATGAAAGGGGTGGTTTCAAAGAAACCTGGAAAGACTAATATGAACTGATGCAGAGGGACATGAGCAGAGTGACACGATCATACATTATTGTAAAAAACAAAGTCTTAAGAACTCTGAAAGGCTTAAGAGCTCTGAACAACACAATGCCTGGTCATGATTCCAGAGGACTGATGATGAAGCATGCTACTCACTTCTTGACAGAGAGGTAGGTAATGGACTCAGGATACAAAATGAAACATTTTTATACCAATTTGGGAATTTGTTTTCCTTGAATATACATATTACAAAGATTTTATTTTCCATTTTTTCCCCAAAGGAAGGGAGAGGTTAGGGAAAAAAAGTACATTGTTGTTTATTGAAAAAAAAAATTATTTTTAAAAGGAATTATACACCAGGTTTATAGAAATTGTCCACAAGACAAAAAAGAGAGAATCTCAACAAGGTAAAACTCCTTGGAAATTGACAATGGAGAAAGCAAATGGTTCAAGTCACTCTTTTGCCACCCATCCCCCAACAGCCTCCTGGCAGAGACATACAAACTTACCCAGAGGTTTGTTCCTGAAGGTTGTGCTGGAACAAGGTGGGGTAGGCAGTAGAGAGACTCAAAGAATGTTCCTTCTGCCTGGGGCAGTTATTAACTTAAAACACACACAGTTACAGATATTATGCATGAAACATTGTTCTTATGTTCCCCAAGCCCTTGCAAAATGCAGTAAATATCTATTCAACCCAGGCAAAGAAGGAACATGGGAAGGAAGCCAATGTTCACGATTGTACTGTGACTGAAGGAAAGGGTACTGAGACCTAGTGAAGGCTCCTCCTGTCTCTCCAGAAGTTTACTCAGACTGATGAACTCTCTCAATTCGGGAGAAGGCTGAGACAGATTAGATACTCTAAGCCAGGGGTGTGGGGAACCTTCAGCCTCAAGGCCACATGTGGCATTCTAGGTCCTTAGCCTTTTGACTGAGTGCAAGTTTTACAAATCAAATCCTTTTATTAAGGGGATTTGTTCTGTGAAGTTTGGATTCAATCAAAGGGCCACACTTGAGGACCTAGAAGGTCACATGTGGTCGTGAGGCTGCAGGCCTCCTCTGCTAAGGTTAGAGTTGTACCAAAAAGCAGACTGGAAAGAGTCAGAAAGTGAAATACAGGAATATAAGGTGGAAAGGCTTCAACACCAAAGATTTTAAGTGGAAGAAAACTCAGTAAAACTCTAGAACACTAGCAAATAAATCAACCAAGAGAATTATAAAACTAGAATGAAGGATGAGTATTATATCCTCGAAGAGTTTACAAATCTCTCTTAATTTTAATATAAAGAAAAAATAAATGAATGCTTGATAAAATCTAGAAGACTAGAAAATATGGGGGAAATCAAGGAACAACATCAACAAATTACAGAAAGATTAAAGAAAAATGAAATCTATAAAAATCTCAATTTGCTCATCTGTAAAACGGGGACAACTAACTAGTTAAGGAAGGAATTTAAATAACTGGAGAGGATAGTCTGTGCTCATATCTAGGTCATGCCAGTATATAATAGAAGATTTAATATTATATCAAATAAACTACCAAATTGCCAAGCTACCAAACATACAGCTAGATAGACAGAGAGAGAGAGAGAGAGAATAGCAACAAAATTTATTTGGAGGAAGAAATGACCTAGAATCTCAGAGGAAATAATTTTTAAAAGTAGGAATGAAGGGGGAATGGCATTTCCAGACCTCAAATTATACTATAAAGCAGTAATGATTGAAAACTGTAGGTGCTAGGAAGGAGTCCATAGATTGACTTAGCCAAGTTGCTCTACCAGACAACAAAAATGTTACAGGTGCCTTTGATTTTGATCAATATTGATTCAGTCTCTAACAGTAATACCCCTTCTATTTAATAGGCCTAAGGGAGGCTGAGGCAATTAGGCCATAGATGTATATTTTGTCTCAGAAAAAGCAAGGCACACCTATAAGGATTCTGCCTTGCTGGAACTATCAGTACCACCCCAAAAGAGGTTGGGTAGTACTGATGAGATTCAAGCAGCTGGGTTAGATAATATAGACTTCCATTTCTTGCTTCTATTATGTTTCTATAAAAACAGTAAATTTACTAAAGCATAAGGTCCTTCAGAGCAGGGATTATATTTTATTTATCTTGGTGTCTACTCCAGTGAATTGCATTTGGTTAAGTGTGTAATAAAAGTTTATTGTGTGACCCATAGTTCAGAAACCTAGATCTGGGCTCACACGTTCAGTTTCAAGGGTTTTTCAGTATTGATACTGTTTGATTTGTGCCTTCAATCCTGGTTTTCTATCAGGAATATCTTAATTTGATTAATTTCTAGTTCTCTATTCTATGGGTATGCTGTTGCCTCAGAAGGACAGAAGTAATGTCAGCAGGAACATAAAAATGTTTGGTTTTTAAATGCAGATAAAGAACATAAAAGCAGCTGCTATTTTGACCCTTTTGGTGAAGCCATCGTTTTATCTTTCCAGCTGTTCCACAAAGACGTCTTACACCATCTCGTCTGGCCATTTTCTCTGAGTGTCCCTCAAGTCTGGATCGCTCTCCTTCCTCTGCTCTAAGCACTGATCTACCAGGCTCCCTTTAACTCCCAACTAATATCTTACCTTCTACAGGAGACTTTCCCCAACACCTCTTAATTCTAGTGCTTTCCCTCTGTTAATTTTTTCCTATTTATCCTATATATAGCTTTTGTTGAATATATTTGTTTGCATGTTGTCTCCTCCATTAGATTGTAAGCTCCTTAAAGCAGGGTCTGTCTTTTGCCTCTTTTTTGTATACCCAGTGCTTAGCACAGTGCCTAGCACATAATAGGCACTTAATTGTTTATTGGTTGAATGACTTTTAATGTAGAGTCATTTCCTTCTTTCTCCCCCTCCATCCAGAGCATCAGTCATAGTCCAGACCCTTCAATACTACAAAAATATAGGGTTGCACCAAAAAGCAACCAGGAAAGAACCAAAAAGTGAAAGATGGGAATAAAAGGGGAAAGGCACACCAAAAATTTTAAGTGGAAGAAAACTCAGTAAAAATCTAGAGCACTAGCAAATAAGTCAACTAAAAGAACCATAAAACTAGAATGATGAGTAGTATATCCTCAAAGAGTTTACAAATCTCTCTTAACAATTTTAATGTAAAGAAAAATAAACCAATGCTTGATGAAATCTAGAATTCTAGAAAAAAAAATCAAGGAACAACATCAAGAAATTCTAGAAAGAAAAAAAAAGCGGGGGGCGGCCAGGTGGCTCAGCAAGTAAGAGCACCAGCTCCAGTGTTGAGAAGACCTGGAGATCGAATCCCGGGCTCAGACACTTAGCACCCACCCAGAAACACCTGGCTGTGTAACCTTGAGCAAGTTACTTAACCCCAATTGCTTTAAAAAAAAAAAAAGAAATTCCAGAAAGGTTAAAGAAAAATGAAATCTATAAAAACGTCAGTTTGTTAATCTGTAAAATAGGTACAACTAACTAGTTAAAGAAGGAATTTGAATACCTGGAGGGGAGAGCCTGTGCTCATATCTAGGCCATGCCAATATAATGTACAAACAAAAACCTCCCAGTACCAATTTGTGAAATAGCATGAGTAGAGTTAGGAACCTCATTGAAGAAAAGTCTTAGTATCCCTCCTCTGGTCTCCATCTTAACTCTAAGCTCTTGATCCTTCAGTTCCATTGAATTCTGCATAGCATCACCAACCCCTTGCAGCAACTAGGGCTCCTGGCTTGGATAAGGAACTCCTAGCTGCTTGCCTGACATGTTCCATCTGTCATTAGTTGCCAGTTTGTGTTCTTTATTGCCCCCATACTCTGGAAAAGTATAAAATAAGGGCAGCCTAAGCCCTTATTTCAGCTGGGAATGGAGAAACTGGACCAGTGCCTTAAGAATTATTTGAACCATCCTGACATGTCCTTTCTACACATGTTCGCTCCAATTTAATGAACGAATGAATGAACAAATGAATGAAACTTCCGTAGATAGAAACTTGTGCTTATCCTAATTCTGTGGCATAATTGCAGAATGGAGATGTTTATTTACAATGAAAAATAAGCAATTGGTTGAGTCATTACCAACCCTAGGTCGTTCCTTCACTCATATTCATATGCAAAGTGTACAATAGAGTACCCACTATGTATATACCTCTGGAGAGGAAAGACAAGCACCAATGAAAAGTCATTTAAGTGACTGGTCAGTGCCTAGGTGCCAAATGAGCGAACCAGTCAGCAAATGCTATAAAAACTCAAAGGACGAGGGCAGCGAGGTAGCACAGTGAAGAGAGCACTGGCCCTGGAGTCAGGAGGACCCGAGTTCAAATCTGGGCTCAGACACTTGACACTAGCTGTGTGACCTTGGACAAGTACTTAACCCCAATTGCCTCATCTCCCCCATCCAAAAAAAATTCAAAAGACCAATGTGAGCTGAAACTTGGGGAAAAGGAGGGTCATTTGGAGGGATATGGGTTGGGTCTTATGGAATTGGTAGTATTTAGCTAAGCAAAAAAAGGAGGGGGAGGATTGTCCATTGCAGGAAACCCTAGTGACCTCACACAATGGCCCCAAAGTAGGTCAAGGCCCTGAGTTCCATTAGTCCTTCAGGTTGAACCATCCTGACATGTCCTTTCTATGCATATTTGTCACAATTTGATGAATGAATGAATGAACAAATGAATGAAACTTTTGTCGATAGATACTTAATGCTTATTCTAATGCTGTGGCATAATCACTAGTTCATTGACTTCTTCCCACCTTCTCCCTAGTCTGCCAGCTGCAGGCAGCCACAATTCCCTCCCCCCTCCTTTCCTTCCTACGAATTCCTAATTCTCTTGCCCCAAACCCCAGTGATTTGCTCTACTGACATGTAGTGCTCTAATTCCAACCCAGGTCCCAGAAAGGCAGATCTACAAACCAGTATGATTACCCACCACACTTAGCTTCCTGTTCAACCCATATATCTCGTGCTTGGGATTACATCATGCCAGAAAACTGAAATCTAACTCAGATGGTTAAGGCATTAAAGGCAGTGAGTGTTGTAAAGACTCAATAATGCAAAACTTCCCAAAATGAACCATCTTGACCTCCCCTATGCTGACAATGCGTTTGTGACGTGATGTGTAAATGAGCCTTAAATTTGAACCAGGTGCAGAAAGTTGCCTGGCGTCTCTTGGCTGCTGTGTAAACGATGAGCATGCTCAGGGGTATTCTGAGGCAGGAGAAAGAAGGGAAATGAAAGGCCAGTATGGACAGAGCCCAAGCAGTGACAAATACAGGACCCAGCAGCTGCAGAGACAAACATTCAAATCACGCCCACCCTGCTTGGCTCAGGTCGAGGTCCTGGTAAAACATGTTTCCGGATGGTTTGAGCTCCCAGGGAATTTGGCTGGCAACTGACATCAACAATAGCTCTTCAGTGCAAATCAAAGGCCTGAGGTTTGCTTCAGAGACTTTGCTACAGGAAGCTTCTCTTTGATTTGCATCAGTGAGGTAGGGCTCACAGCCTTCTCTCCCTCGTGGGGTAATGTTTGTCAGAGCTCAGGACAGCTTGTTGCCCAGGACGCAGTGCACGATGTTGAAAGCAAAAAACTCTGGAAGCACATCCCAAACAATGCTCAGTTCTCAAAGCAGCTCTCCCCTTTTGGGTCAGGACACTTGAGGTGAGCCAGAACCAAGCCCTTTAGCTATTTTTCAGAGGAATGAGCCCATCTCTCATCAGACCTTTCTATGTTACAACCATCACTTGGCTGGGCTTTTCCCTTTGAGGACCTGCTCCCCAAATAACCTGGTATGTGAAACTCTGAAGGGTATTGGGAGGCTCTGGGATGATGGCAAGGCAAGGCAACACACATTCATCAAGCACTTACTGTGTACTGTGCTTTATGAGCAAAGCAGAATTGCGGTAGCTCAAAAGGAACATGAGATGCCAAATTTAGAGACATCTCCCTCCCTAATGGTCATAGGGACTATTTATGTCCACCTGTGGTAGAGCCTTCGGAGCTCAGACTGGTCTGATCAGCCACATGGACACATTGTACATTCACCCCGACCTCTTGATGTCATTTTGGTCCTCCTGAGGCACAAAGGACAAAAAACAAACAACTATGAGCCATGCACTGTGATAATCTCTGGGGATACAGATTCAAGTAAAAAGAGATTCCCCAACCCTAAGGAGCTTATGTTCTAGTGGAGGAAAACAACATAGGAAAGGAAGCTGAAAATCAGAGGAGGTTGCAATGTTTTAAATATCCAGACTGGGCCATAGTGTTGAAGTCTGGAAACTCAGAAGCATATCTAGGATGAGAAGGAAGATTGGCTAGTCTAGAACCAGCCCCAAAAGGGAGGCCCTGGCAGGAACTCACCAATGGGAGAAGGAAAAGGGGGCTGGCAGAGCAGAGGGATGTTCCCTGATGAGAGAAGACCCCAGAGGAAGAGGGAGATTCCAGGGTAAGACTGTAGCTGAAGCCTTCTGTTAGAGTGCAGAAAGTCAGAAGCCTAGCTGGGAGGGAAATGAATAAGGGGAGATGGGAATACTTGTTGAATGATGGCTTATAGCTCTTGATGTTTTGGTGCAGAGGCAAAAGAAAAGTAAAAGCAAAGAAGTAAAAGAGATGATTTTGGTTGAGCTTGGTGTATTGTATTGAACAGAGTGCTACATTTGGAGCCTGGGAGATAGGTTCAAATCCTACCTCTGACGCTTACTGACTCTTATTGACTAAGGACAAGTCTTTGAACTTCAGTTTTCCAATTTGTAAAATGGGAATGATAACAACTGAGGCACCTAACTCAAGGGCACTGAGCAGCTCAAATATGTAAAGTACTTGGCATGTTTCAAAACAACAAAATGAATTTATCTGTTTCTTAGGATTTTTCCTTAGATCTGAATTCCAGTTCATTTATAGCTTTCCCAGGAACCTCATTAAACTCTCTGCAGAAGGTAAACTTACTTTTGGGTGGCTGAATAAGTAAAAACCCTTCTCATCTGACTTGCACTGTCCAAGGAACTCTTTAGCTTGGCTCTCCAATTAAAAGAAAATTTTCTCCCTCTAAAGCAGTGTTCAAATGCTCAAACTCACAGAACTGGGGATTGGCTTCTTAGGATGTCTATTCTCTGATTTGTGCTCAGAAGGGATAGAAGTATGAGAGAGACTCTCTGCCTTCTGCTGCTAGTCAGAAGTTCAAGGGAAAAGAACCTTGACAAAAGAGAGTTGAGCCCTTCCACGGCTCCTGTTATAAGAGTCTGTCCCCCTTGATTTTAGTCTCCAATTACCTTGAAGGCTCAGTCAGAGGAGTTCCCAGTGTCCTCAGGAAGATGTTAAAGCACATGTTTACCTCAATGGGAGGAAGGACTTAGCCCTGAAATCTCTCTAAATTGATTGGGGATTCAAATTCATCATAGTCACCAGACCAATACCTCGTACTTTACTTGTGTAAGAAATATATATTATTTGTACATGGCCATTTAGATACAAAAAATGTGACTTGCCAGTTGCATGGATAAATAGGATCTTAGCCATCTTTGTAAAGAGGAGCAAAAGGGCAAACTAGCTCCACCAGGAGTCCGGCTGAGATGAGGGATAAACAGGATTCAGAACTGCCTTAATCTTTCCTTTCTCCAAGAGTATCCAACTAAACATATTTACCTACCACACCTCAAATTTCTCTAGTTTAGGGTATTAATGCTAAGGGGTTCAGAAAAAAAAGCCACTTCCCTGATCACTCTCAAGGGAGAGTGATTTACACTCACCAGCTTATACCTGGGTTTGAATCCAGCTTCAGATGCTAGCTGTGTGGCCCTGGACAAGACTTAACCTCTGTCTTCCTCAGTTTTTTCAACTGGGGACAAACATCTACCTCTCAGGAATGTCGTGAGGATTAAATGAGATAATATTTTCAAAAGAACTTAGAAGAATGTCTGACACATAGTAGGTACTTTATACAAGCTTATTTCCTTCCATCCATCCTTCATTTCTTTTTTCTTTTCTTACATGTCTGCAGCTTCAGAGCTCTAGCTCAACATTCAAGTCTGTACCTCCTCTCTTTCTCAAAGTGTATCTCCCCCAATCTCTCTTACCTACACATATAATTCATTCAAATCTCCCTCCAAGGGGAAGCATAAAGAACTATAGTTGTCTCTCAGGAAAAATAAACAAAAAAACACCAACCTTTCCTAGGCTTGGGCAGAAGCAGGTATATTGTATATTGCCTCATATATGCGTCGTAACCCCCTCCAATAGAATGTAAGTTCCGTGAGGGCAGGGCCTTTTTTTTCTACTTTTGTCTTTATATCAGGAGTGCTTACTATAGGTCTTGGTATATAGTTTTCTCTTATTAAGTGCTTGTTTAATTGAATTAAATATTGTGTGAATCACAACTACAACAATTCATTCATAAAACAATTAAGAAGCATTTGCTGTATGCTAGGCATTGTATGAATTTAAGAGAAAAAAAAGACTTACATGTTCTCCAGGAGTCCACAATGGTGTTACTTGTGCCCCTGCTAGCCTGAGAGCTCTTGAGGGATGAAGACAATACTGTCGTTCTTCTCTCTGTACTGAAAACACCTTATAGTTCACCAAATATGGGAGAGCTCCTTATACATTTTTTGAATGAATGTACAAAGCAATGAGAGAAATTTAGATTTAAAACCGAAAATAACCAAGGGCTGTATGTCCATCAGACTGGCTAGCCTGGCTTGCCAGCCAAGGAGTAAATATAGTCCTCACATCACATATGTGGAATTTTACTAAGAAGGGTAATTTAATTCATGCTTTTCCTTCATTTTACCAGACTTAAGGGTAAAGATCAATGTGTATCATAGTTTCAGGAATATAAGAGATCAAGTATAATAAACCCCTCATTTCATGTATAAGGAAATTGCAGCCAAGAGAGTGGAAATTACTTGCCTGGGAGGGTCAAGAAAATAGTAAACAGCAGAAGAGGAACTTGAACTCAGGTCCTCTGTGGACTCAGCTCTGTGAGTTTATTGCAAGCAAATTTCTTTCTTTTGCAACTAGAGTGACAGCATTGTGAAATGTTTAAGCAATTAGGCTGGAGGGTAATCAGACACTTTCTTAGGGATTTGATCGAGAAGAAAAATTATTCAAAACTCCATTTCACACATAAAGTAGACATTCAAAAAGTGCAAATGCAACTAACTTTATTTAGTCTGCTTTGGTAATGAGCTGAGAACGTTCTGGGTGAAAAAAAATCAAAGAATTTATTTGGAATGCAAATGAATGACATGACCCAGGAAGTCTCCAAATATTATGCCTCCCCTGAAATATAAATATTAACACAGTATAATGGTTACTGATTGCATTCTGAATAGAGCCTGCTATAACCCCTCTCTGGAGTCACAAGACAAGACCACCTCTCAAGAAATTCAGGCTGGTCAATGTGCAGGTCTAAAAAATTTTATTAGCATAGGACTTCAGGGTAATACATTTAAGAAAAGTCATATCATTTTGTTGATCTCAGATGTTAACTGAGACTTGGAAAAGACCTTCATTAGAAAGGCCAAGGGTCATCCACTACATCTGGGGCCATCACCAGTCATCTTGACCTTTGTCTTGCCACTGGACTTCAATGATTCTGGAGGAGAGGGTGAAGCTGATGACTTTGCACAGTTCTGCCCTCCTCGTATTCAATTCAGGTGAAAGTCAAGAAATCCCCTCCAGATGTCATTGCTTCTCTTTGAGACAACAAGGATGCTACTGCTCCGTCCTGGTAGCAGCAGCCTGTCCCTGTGCTCTTGTCTTGCCCCCTACTGCTGCTCTTTCTACCCTCTATAGATTAATGGGAGACGTACTTTAGGATGCCAAGGGTCAAGTCATCCCCTTCTTACTGAGGGAATGCTTGGAGTAACTCTCAGAAATGACTGCTTTTTCATCTCTTTGACAAAAAAGTCACAGAGTACTTGAACTTGTCAGAACTCTCCTTCCACATAATTTCATTAAGGTAGACAAAATTCTGAAGACTAATAGAAGAAACTACAAGTAACCAGAGATGAATATTGAACTCAAGCAGTTCTTGCCCACATCACCAGGCTCTCTTGTTTACTGTAAAATAGTGTATAGTATTTAAATATCACATTTTAATTTTTTTTTCCATTGGGAGGTGGAACATGAGGCAATCAGGGTTCAGTAACTTTCTAAGGTCACATAGCTAGGAAGTGTCAAGTGTCTGAGGATGGATTTGAACTCAAGTCCTCCTGACTCCAGGGTCGGTACTCTATTCACTGTACCACCTACCATGTTTCCCTGATAATAAGACACTGTCTTATTAATTTTTTTGGACAGAAAAACACCAGAGGGCTTATTTTCAGGGGAGGGATTATTTTAATGAACATTGACAGCAATTTTAATAAACAGGTAAATGTGAACAAAAAAAATGTACCTTTATTCAATAAGCAAATCACTGGGGAAGAACAGGATGACGCGCTCACTGCTGCAGCTCTGATTGGATGCAGCTCGGAGCGCAGCGTGCGTTTCACTGAGGTGGGGGGACGGTGCATACAGAGGGTACCGTAATGTAGCATGTAGCCAGGGGATCACCTTCACTACAGTAGCAATCTCAATAGGGCTTATTTTCGGGGGAGGGCTTATTTTGGAGGAATCTTACACAGTAAGGGAGGGCTTATTTTCGGGATAGGTCTTATTATCGGGGAAACATGGTAGCTGCCCCAATATCACAATTTTAAAGTTCTGCTAATGTTCTTTTTCACAAGGTGAAGAGTTAATGAAGAATGCATTACTTCTCAAGCAGGTTTAGGACAGCTGGTGCTTCTTCCACAGAAGTCCAGCTCCAGTGCCTGATATGGAAGTAATTCAGGGTTCTCAAAGACAGTGGAAGCAAAATATAAGTATTGGCAGATTCTAACCAGCTATAAAGGTTCATATGCCCTGTCCTGGGAAGGACCAACCTAGATAATGATGGAGAGACTCATCACCAGAAGGTTGACTACCAGGCCTTTGATTGTTCTCAGAAAATTAGCTGATGGTGCTAAGAATCACACAGTTCTTAGACAACTTACAAATATTAACCAGACTGGGAGCTCCTTGATAGCTGGGACTGCTTTGTATCCTCAGTGTTTATCACAGTAAATGAGGTCCTTAATAAATGCTTATTGACTGACTTGTTGACTAAATGGCAATATTCTTAGCATGCAACTTTTCCTCCTGACCAACAGGAATCAAATGACACACATACATATTGACCTTCTCACTATAAATGACACCAGAGACATAAAGAAGTTGCAGCTAATGGAAAATATAGCTTACAGATTATGCTCAGAGCAGTGGTAGTATTTGTTTTGTAGCTCATAACAACAGTATTTATATACTACTTTAAGGTTAATAAAGCATTTTCATCACAACCTTGTAAGGTAAGTTAGTACAAATATTATCTCCATTTTAAAAATGAAACTGAATCTTAGTGAGACTGGGTGCCCTGCGTGTGGTCACATAGCTAGTAAATATCAGAGCAAGAATTTGGACGGAGGTCTCAAGTACAAGTCCAGAATTCTTTCCATTATATGTCACCATTTCTAGAAAGATTAACAGACATATGTGAACTGAAACAAATCTGCCAACATATCTATTGTAATGTATTCTGAACAGTGGTAATAGTGGAACATTTAGATTCACCCACCTCTGTACTTGAAGGAGTTTCAGGAGCATTTATGAATATGGTGTTGGAAGGGAACACAATTTTAGAGGTATTCATTACTCAACTTTCAAGATATTTCAAAAAAGGAGAATACTCTTAAAAGAATGGAAAAGATTTCTGATGGTGTTTTTAATAACAACAACAACAGCAAAGCAACTGAAAATTCAGCAACTACTAACCCATGTCAGTTTTCTTCATGAGAATGGTCTGTGAATGAGTCTTAGGCATCATTTGTTCTGCCTATGTTTTGGACCCTAAGTAGCTGCTTATGTCATACACTATTGATGATTTAAAGCACAGGCTTTAGTTATAAAGAGACTCATCACCAGAAGGTTGATTACCAGGTGATTAATCGTTCTCAGAAAATTGACTGATGGTGCTAAGAATCACACAGTTCTTAGACACTTATAAATATTAATCAGACTGGGAGCTCCTTGATAGCTGGTATAGGTTAAATGCAGTAAGCTTTGCTTTTGGGTGACCTTTCAAACTTTGTATACCCTACATGGGCTGTTATTGACCCTTGTTTTTAGGAGGTTTTCATTTGTTTGTTGTTTTATTTATTTGCCTCACTGAGACAATCTCTCTGATTCCTGACCTTGCACTGGACCTAAATGATGATGGGAGGGAAGGCTTTTGCAGGTGCTTTTCTACCACAGATCACATTTTTTCCATCACACAACTGATGAATGTATAAAGAAAATATATGCTGTGTATAATGATTATTGTGGATTTTTTGGGAAGGTATGACTTAGTAGATCAAAATGCCTTTCCTCAAAGCATCTTCCACACCTGGTAACAATATACAAAATTTCATGACAAATATGACAATGGAGATAATTGTATTCAATGACCTAGTGAGTAATAACATTTAGTGAGGAATAAAACAGGGAGCCTTCTGCCAACATTATGAAGAATGTCCCAGTATAGTCTAGACAGAAACAGATTCCTTACCAATATGGTGATGTTCTCTAAAATGTTCTAATTTACAGGTGACATTGTGCTAATTGCTTCTAGCCTTGGAACATTTCAAGGAAGCAGTGAGGGGTGCTTCATGAATTCTAGATGTTTGTCTTTCTCAGGTCATAAGGCTGAGTGACTCAGACTCCAAAGAAGACTTGGAGAGTGGATGGCTAAGTGAGTCTGAAGCATTGGCTGGATCTGCATCTGGCATTGCTCACTATGACCCTTCTGAGGAATGTAGACCTTGACTGGACTTTTCTCATATTAGGCCACTTCAGGATTCTCTTTCCTTTAGTCGTCTGGGCCTGACTTCTGACTGACCACCTCAGGTTTCTTAATGAATTCAGAAGTGTCTATTTTGTTTTATATGTGTATTGTCTTGTGTGACAGAAGTTCATGGATTTAGATCTGGAAGGCACTGCAGAGTTCATAAAATCTAACAACTCTCATTTTTCAGATGAGGAAACTGAGGCCCAGAGAGATGAAGTGATTTGTTCAGGACTGTCACATAGGTAGTTAGGGGACAGATCAGAAATTCATCAAGGTTGTTTTATTTCTTTATCTGATCTTAGAGAAGAAAGAGTATTTTTAAATGCCCTGCACCTTGAAGTTGTTTATAGTAGTTGCATTATTATTAAGTTAATTCCTTTTGCCATGGGAATTTTAAGGGACTTTACAAAGTATCTCCTAATTGAGAGTGGGGAAAATGTTTTAAACATAAAAGTTAAATCTCTGACACAAGGAAAAAAGAGGTTGAAAATGTTAAAAGTCTGTTGAAGCTAAAGTTGGAATGGATGCCATAAAAAATTGACTTGTTTTAGTTTTTTTTCAGTTGTGTTGGACTTTTCATGACCCCATTTGGGGTTTTCTTGACAGAGATACTAGAGTGGTTTGCTATTTTCTTTTCCAGCTCATTTTACAGATGAGGAAACTGAGGCATACAGGGTAAAGTGATTTACCTAGGTTCATATAGCTAGTAAGGATCTGAGACTGGATTTGAACTCAGGTCTTCCTGAGTCTAGGCCAATACTCTATCCACTGTACTAGTTAACTTCCCCTCAAAAAGTTGACTACCAGCTATAAAATTATTATAGAAGTTTGATTTCTTTTCTTTTATTCATAATATGTATGATTAATCCTTAAAGGGTAAGAAGGGATATAAATTTGATTCAGTTTAAAACTAAATTGGAATTTTCCTAATTTAAGTAAAGATCTTTTCTCCTGATTTGGTCAATCTAAGGACATGGAAATGGGAATAAAATTGAGTTTATAATGTGTTATCCCTGGGTTTATGACAGATCATTAAATTAGAAATTAATACATTTAAATATTTGCTACCAAATTTATTCCTTTATGCTCTAGTTATCTCAAATCTTGTAAATCAAACTCTTCCTCCACTAGCTATTATTACTGAAAGATATATTTTTTAAAAATCAATATTTAATTTTTACTGTGAAAAATGCCAATTGCCCACAGGAATCAATCTGAGAAAATATGATTGAGTAAGAACTAGTTAGCCCAAAATACACAAAGTATACCAAACTGAAGAGTGGAAAAACAGTGGGGTAAAGAAATCTAAAATGAACAGTAAAATGAAACAGGTGAAATGTGGAGGTTGGTTAGGTCAATCAATCAACTCACTTCCTTTTCCTTCCCCTTTACTTAAAGCACAGATGATAAGCCTTGAGATCAAGATACCTTTGTAAGGTGAGAATAATCAATCAATCAATCAATCAATCAGAGGCATGAACAGGGGCAAGATGTAATTAATCATAGGCTTTAGATAAAATGTGAAAAGCCCTTAATCAGTTTAGACGTCTTTAAAACCATTAGATGAACTAGGTGACCTTTGTATACTTTATTTGAGGAAACTTGGTCACATCCTATTAGTTATCTATAAAACAGGGAACAAGAAACCCAGAGATCTGAACATTTGGAAGTTTAGTGGTGGTAGTCTCTAGTCAGATCCCTGAGAAACATTTACTAGGCGGGAAGAGAAGAGCTTAAGTCCTGGTCCTACCTTAGCATCAGTTTCAGCCCCTGGCCTCAATTTTAGTTTTGGAATCCTACTGGACACCTTTGGGCCAGAAGAGGACCTTGTGAGTTTCAAAGGGTCTGGAGGATTTTAGACTACCCATCCATATCCTAACATCATCCTCAGAACCACTGAATTCAGTGTCTGGATCAGGAGCTGAGGACAGACTGGAATCAACAAGAAAGGCTATACAAGGAGCCCTGTAATAAAACCATACCCTATCTTAAGGAACCATCTTGAAGACTCCAGAAAAAAGACTTCCTGGAGATGTCTTACCCCTTTGCCACATTTGCCCTCTAAATCGGAGCCCATTTCCTGCCCCACCCCACCCCTTTCTGTATGTATTTATGGGAGAGTGTCATAAACTTTTGAGGGGAATGTTTTGTAGCAATTGTTCTTAACCCTAGTAAATACCTTTCATTAAAAGCCAATTGAATCTGAATGACTAACTGATAGCGACTGATAATCATGGGGAAGCACACGACGGGGGCTATAGAGTATTTTACAGACATCCCACCCCTTCAGGGTTCCTCCTAGACCCCTGAAGTAGAAAGAACAGAAGGCCAGCTATCGTCTAAGGGACTGTCTGCTAGTGTAAATGGGGATTAGAAGAGGAGCTATATGTGATCTGTAAAGAAAGAAAGTTTCAGGTTAAGAAATTAGCAGTAATGTGCGCAAAAGAAACTATCTACAGATCTACGAAGACAAAGATAGTCACTCCCAACACAGTCTGACTTGGAAGATATTTAGCTGTTGGAGATTCAGAAAAATAAATGAAAATAAAGATTCATAGAAAAACTTCTATCTCTTAGACCTTTTTTGGGAAAGGAGATTGTCTTTATAAAGGCAATTCCTCTTCAAGAATTGGTCGAAATTTTCTAACATTTTTTAAGCTTAATTTAGTTGATGCTGGCATCTTACTGTGGATTTAGAAAGGGAAGCTGGAATCATGGAACAACTTTAGAACTGAGCCAACTAAGTTCAGATATACATGGGTTTGATAGTGTGAAAAATGTTTTGGGGTTTGTTTTTTTTTTGCTTTTTTTGCGGGGGGGAGGAGGGCAATTGGGGTTAAGTGGCTTGCCCAAAGTCACACAGCTAATAAGTGTGTCAAGTGTCTAAGGCCGAATTTGAACTCAGGTCCTCCTGACTCCAGGGCCAGTGCTCTATTCACTGGCCACCTAGCTACCCCGAGAAATGTTTTTTTTTTCCTTAATAATCAGTATCTTGGAGACTCAGAGCTTCCCCCTCTGTCCTCTTCACCTTTCAAAGTTCAATCTCTGCTTTAGAAGGACATTACTGATAATGAGATTACACTAAATCTTTTTACCCTAGTCAAACCCCCAATCAATCCCAGCCTGAACTGATTTTATCAAAGCTATGAGAGCTCCATTTTGTTCTGCTCAGGCTTGGGTGGAGACAAATTCTTCTACAGGTTGGGAGTGGTCTGGTATGGTTGGGGGGTGATCTGATAGAAGAAGTATTTCCTCTGTAAGGAGGTGGGGTGATATCAGCCCCTGTTGAAAAGGTGAACTGGGTACCACAACACCCCCAAAATGAATCAGTTCTGGACTGGCCCCTAGGGGAGCCTAGTTTTGGAGTGTAACTCCCATGCAATGCATGTATGTCGCCAGCTTGCGAGAGAAATTAAAGGTGGATACAGCCCAATTTTCATTTGTCTTTCTTGGAATAAACTCTGTGAAAGTAAACAATAGTTTAGTTAAACATGCATCTTTGCAGTTATGAAATATTTTGTAGGTTGGTTTTGAATGCAATAAATATGAGATGCTAAAAGTAGAAAATACATGCATATTTTTTTAATGTTAATAATTTAGAGATGCATTCAACTGGACTAAGGTTATCAGACTAATGGCACTAAATTTTGCTTTACATTTTCAATGTTCATAAGGTTGTTTTATCTTAATGCCATGAGTTTCGAATACTGTAATTGCAAAAAAAAAAAAAAGCTATACTGTTTGATACTTAATGGGATGATACTTAAGGGATACAACATTAAGGGGTTGGATTCTCTTGGATTTGAGGGCTTCTATAATAGAAATATGTGTCTGAGAAACATGATGCTACTCTGGTTAATGATTATCCAAATATTTTAAATGTATATACCTTAGTATGTCAAAAGTTAACTTGGTTCTGGCAAGTATCACAAGAGACTGAGAAAAAAGATTAAGGCACAATTGAGTGTTCAGTAGGCATTAACTATTGCTCACACTTGTGGCTTTCATCTCCATCCAAAGGAAGAACAAATATGGCTTCAGAGTTGATGAATTAGTTAAAAGACATATGAAAATTTTTTATGAATTTTCAGTCTAAAGATAAATTGAAATCATAAATTTTGAGCCTAAGTATAAATTTAAATCATAAATAAATGGTATTCAAAGGTCCTTTGAATACAATAATTAGAGATTGGGTTTGGACCTTACAACTTCAGAATAATGGTGGAAAAGCTACATGGATTTTATAAATTTATACATCTAGGGAGGAATTTATCATCCATACAATATTCCTCTTTTATTGTCAGATGAGATATTTCTATAAGCAGTTAACTAAGGAGTTTGATACTTTGAATATCTAATTTTAATCCAATATTCACTAAGTAAATACTTTAAGAACTGATGGTGTCAATTAGAAGAACAGGGAAAGTTCATAAAGGTAAAGTAAGGGAATGGCTAAACACACTGCAATACAAGAATGTGATAAAATATTACTGTACTGTAAGAAATGATGTATGTTATGAATATAGAGAAGCATGGAAAGATCTACATGAACTGATGCAGAGTGAAGTAAACAGAGGCAAACTCTACCTTGGGGGCAAAATATATACAATAACTACAACAGTGTAAATGGAGAGAATTGTGCACCAAAAATGTAAAGGCAAAGGAAACAAAATTGTAAAGATGAAACAGGACTTGAATGAAGAGACACAAGAGGACACCCCAGCCCATCCCTTCCTGGAGATGGGAGGTCCACAAACATTACATGCTACACATGTTTTAGGACTTCTCCAATGTACTGATCAGTTGTGATTTTTTTCTTCTTTAAAAAATACTTTTAATTATGTGGGAGGTTTTTCTAGGAGGGCAAAGAGAAGAGGGGAGGAAGGAAATTTGGAATAATTATGATGATTTAAGAAACAAGACAGCATAAAAACTTATTTAAAGAAGGTTAAATAAGCTACCTACATTGTATTTTAAATAATATATTTGGGGGTTCTTCCCCTGTGGAAATATGAACCTGATTATGTTTTCATGTATTATGCTACAGTTTTCAACAGATCTGAATATTTGCTGGCCTTAAGATTGACTGTAATGGTAAACATTGGAATCTGCTTTGTGAGGTAAATTCTCTTGGTAAATTTGATTTATTTACTGACACTTTTATGAGACTTTGAAAACCTTGTAGATGCCTCTTCACGCTCCCTTTCTTTATTTCTTCAACCACCATATGTCTCATGGCCTACTCCACTTTATTTTAGTCACATATAGTCATGTATTCAAGCAAACCCTAACCCACAGGTGTTGAACTTCCCTAATTAGAAACTGTGACCTTTCCCTCTCTGACCATCACCTCCTATCACTCCACCTCTCCCTGTGCTTCCCACTGTATTTCCTACACCTGTTCATTACCTTCATTCCCCCCCCCCTTCCAACTCCCACATCAACAGTTAACTATTTCAACTCTACCTCTTGAATCCCTTGTTCCCTTGTCCTATGCCTTCTCTTACTTTCATGGAAAACAAAACAAACGCAATTCAATTCTTCATTTCAAAACCCGTTGGTATAAAGTACCAATCTCTCTTCCTCCCCACCCCTGCCATGTGATAAAGAGGTAGTTCTTTTCTTTGCCAATGCTAACCCCTCAACACATGAATTTGACCCCATCCACTTCCATCTTCTCCAGCAGACTGCATCCTCAATCATCTTCTAACTCTCTTGAATCTTCAACTTCCCAGTATCAACTGTTTCCTTCCCAATGGTTTCAAAGGGGTCTAATCTTTAAGAAACCTTCTCTAGACTTCATCATCCCCTCAAGCTATTATCCTATTATCTCCCCTTCCTTTCTTAGCTAGATTCCTTAAATAAAATAAGTTGTCTAAGCTCATTTGCCTTCACTTCCTCTCCTCACACACTCCTTAACCACTTGCAATTAGGTTTCTAACCTCAATACTTACCTGAAACTGTTCTCTCCAAAGTTACCAGTGATCCCTTAATTGCCAATTTTCATGGTCTTTTCTCAGTCCTAATCCTTCTCAATATCTCTTCAGAAAATCAAATTTAGAGGTGAAAACTATGGTACATTTTAAAAAGGGTGTCTTGTCGCAAAAGAATACTTTTTCATGTTTTTGACTAGAAGCTTTTGAATTTTTTTTTACACTGTAGTCATTTCCTAATAGCACACACACACACACACATACACACACCCTGTTTCCCTTGTAAAAATGAAAGTTAAGTAATACCAGCCAACAAAGCAGTCATATTTAGCATGGGATACTTATATTTGTTACCTATCATCTCCAAAAGGGGGATGTATGTCTCTACTAACAAAAGGGATATGTGTTTCATAAAGGATGATCATTGTTTTAAAAAAAATTGAACTGGAGAAGAGGTTTTTGGCTTGGTGAATTTGCAGTCAATCATATTAAAATGTGATTTAAGTGATAAAATAAATTATACAAGGTTATGTAATATAAGAGCTAACAGATATATGTCTGGTGTCATTCATACATTAGTTATGAATACTATACAGAATTATAGCCTACAGTATGAAAATGGCCTCAAGAATTCACTGAACTTACTGAGACAGTAAGAAAACTGAACCTTTAAAGATCAGTAGCATGAAGTAAAATATGTCCCTATACCACATGCAGAAAGTCACTTCTGCTACTCAGAATAATGTATGCACATTTGTGCGAAACTTTTCCCAGTTTAAGACATAATGCAGCTGGACTCACAGATAATTCACATACATACATACATACATATATACACACACACATATACATATACACATATCTGGTGATGTGACTTCTGTAAAATACAGCTTATAGCTAATGTTTAAAAAAATTAAAAACCAAAAAAATATAAGCAGCTTTGTACTTGTAGGGTTAATCAGAAAAAAATCAAATGTGTAATGACCCAATCGGGTCTTTATTACCCTTGAAAATAAAGGAATAAAGGTAAGGTGGTCCACTGAATGTTTTGGGGGTAACAGTAAACAGTAAGCCTGCCCTTCAAACTAATTTAGGACATTAACCCATTCAAGAAAATTAGCTTTGACATAGTTATATATATGTGTGTGTGTGTGTGTGTGTGTGTGTGTATGTCTGTGTATGAATGTATATATACGAAAATTCATTGATTAGATTGTGCCAATCATTGTGCTAAGTGCTTAGGATATGAATAGGAAACTGGAAAAACCCCTGCTATTGAAGAACTCAAATTTTAATTAAGGCAGATAACACATATAGGCAGATTTAGCTTCAGGACAGATGGGGAGGCCCAGGGGTCCTTAGGGTGCACCAGCAGGTTAGATGGCAATAGCTAGGGGACTGGAGTGCACAGAAGTGGGACATATACATAGTAAAGACCAACCATCCTCCATTTTATAGGAAGGACTGTAGTTAGTGACTACCCATCTAAGTAGTATAAGCTGCCATATTTACATGAGCACAGAGCTCAGAGTAGAATGAAGCTCTAGGTTCTTTACTAGGGAATTGTGGTGGAGGAGAGGGAGAAAAGAAAGGAGTTACTGGGAAGGGAGTTAAGTGGGAAGCGCTCCTCCTGCTCTTTCTCTGTTAGACTCTACTATGACTGGTGGGATTCATCAAGCACTAACCTCTTCCTACTCCTGCTCTCAACACCTCTCTTCTCTTTATTCCACTGTTTATTATATTATCTTGTCTATGCAATCTAGTTCCTTAATTTACCATCTTTCTTGAAGAACAGAGGTATAAAGTAGAGTTTGTTAGATTTTTGTTCAACTGAATTAGGATTTAGTTACTTTATATGTAAAGTAAGGGGATTAGACTCCTCTCATGTCCAAAGTCTTTTCTGGCTCTGAATCTATTATTCTAAGTAAATTTAGATTTAATATAAGAAAAAAAAAGCCTTCATACTACGGTAATTAGAATTCTTGAAAAGTGAAATGGGCTATCTTGGGAGGAAGTTGGGTTCCCCCTCCCTGAAGATCTTCTAGCAAAGGCTGGAATTATGATAATGTAGAACGTGATGTAAGAGGAGATCCTTGTTTGAAAATATAGATTGAACCATATTTTGAAAGTTGACTTTTTCTGTGTCAAGGGGCCCCTTTGACAGTCTGGTGACAGCCTTGTACCCCTTATCAGAATATTTTTAAATGCTTAAAATAAAATATATAGGATTACAAAGGAAGCCAGTTATGTTGAAATACAGTTACACAAAAAAATTTTAGTACAACCCCTCCCCTATCCCCTATTCCCAGCAGACACACTCTTCTTTTAAAAATCCTTGGACTAGATAATCTCTGAGGTTCCTACCAACTCTGAGATCCAATTCTGAAATGCTATATTCTAAGAGAGTTCTAACAGAAACGACATCTGTTGCCATCCCCAGGGTGAGTCTTTGATCAAAGCTAACTTCTTTCTACCTGTAGAACTAGGGCTAAGCCAAGACGATGCTATCAATTCTTTCTGTCTCTTAAATTGTTTTTCTTGACCAATTACTACGAAGCACAGGAACACAGAGGTTGTTGTAGGAATAGAGAGAGCAGGCTATAGATAAAACACAAGACAGAGTATCCAAAAAGGTAAAGAGTGAATTGCAGAAAAAGAATTCTGATTGGATAATGGTGAAGCCAATTATTATATTTTCAATGGAAACTCCTATTATATGGTTTATAACATTCATACACCCTTAATCAGTTTCATATTTGTCTTGCCATGGTCCCCAAGCTTTTTAGATTTTTTTTTTTAGTAAAGATGTGAGGAACATAATTTGAATTATTTTCAAAATTTTGTAACTTAGAAATAAACAACTAATTTGGTTTTACTATGGAGTTTATTTTATTTTTGATACTCTTACCACATCATAATGGGAAGATCAAAAGGTATGTCCCTGGGAGAGTGAATAAATTGGATGTCTAAGAAATATTAATTCTTTGTCCCCAATGAAGAGTTGTAAGAAATTCTGTTACTAAAGGCTAAGACATTTAACTCAAAGACACACTAACGAAAGTGAGTTTAATGTAAGTTAATTCTGATCTAGCTACAGAGCACTGTCAACATGCTATGAAAAGAAAAGCAGGTTAAAATTAATCCAGTTTAAGTCCCTTTGTTCAGACCCTTATTTTCCATTACCATATGCTGGCAGAGTTAGCACTAGGGACAGGCCAGGACAGAAATAGTCTGCCCACCAAGCAACCCACAGATTAGCTAGTAACTTGATCTGCCTACAAACAGACAAGGCTGAGAAGGGTAGAGAGAAAAGTTTGTTTACCTAGGAAAAAAAAATCTACCCAGTTCATTAACATGAATGCACACAATGTCTAGCATTTCCTTTGTGCTAAATTAACTCATCCTGACTCCTGGCCCTGTCTTCCAAATTAACCCTTCTAGGGATTCAAAGAGATCCCCAAAATCAAAATGTAGAGCAGTCCAGATTTAACGCAAATGGCTTGGATTAGGATCCTAATTCCATTCTGCTGTTTATTCATTGTGTGACATCCCTTCATGTCCTTGGACCTCTATTACTTTTTTGTAAAATAAGAGTAGTTCAAGTATTTAAGGTTGTCTAGCTCCTAAATTTTGTGATTCTATGACCGTCCACCAACTGGCACAAGCACATCTGTTATATGCAAATTAGTGCTTGTGCAAAAAGTCTACTTTGTACACTTGACACTCAAATCCAACCAAAGCTTCTTCATCTAGTCCTGGTAAGCAAAGTGAGAAAAGTAGTCTTTGCAAAGGTGAAAATGCTTTTAGAAGCTTATGCAAGAGCCTTGAGGGCCAATAATGGGCTCATGCCTCCATTAAAAATCTTGTGTAAGGTTTACCTGAAATTTGATAGTTCTATTTCTGCTGTCCCATTTAGTTAAATTTACAAGAAAATGAAATTTCAGTTTTAAGGATATGGCATCAGCTACTCAGAAGAGAGAACAAAGTTGGATGAACTGCATTTATGTGGTGACTTGCCTACCCTTGAACTGCAAAGTATTGCTTTAGTGGCTAACTCAAGGAATCTAGAATACTTCAGAGACTGAAATGATATTCCCAGAGTTTGCTAATTTTTAGCTCCTGCTTTTCTATGAGGAAAACAAAGAAAGAAATTTCCAGACTTTTTGGTTTGTACAGAGCCTTCACACAGTAAATCAATTGGCAGATTCAATTCTGTTTGCTCTGCAGCCAGACTGAAATAACCCTACAGAGGTGTGAATTACCCTCATTCATCTTAATGGAGTGTTAACTTCAAAGACTGGTTTTAACCATTTAAATGCTTAGACATTATGTAAACACTGGGTTCAAATGTTGGAAAAGTATTTATAAGAATTTACCTTCCGTATAAAAGAACAATGTTGTTTTTTAATTAAGTGTCTTCAAATCACTTAAACAAGTATGACACCAAATAGAAGTCACACACTTATCAGTGAACAAACAATATTTTGTGTTTTCTTTTTCACCTAATTTTATTTTAAATAGTTAATCTCATCAGTTATAAAAAAAGTTGGGCATATTTTCTTTTTTTTTTTTTTTTAAAGCAAATGGCTCTGAAAAAAAAAACAAAACCATACCCAAAATGCTATCACAGTCAAGTCCTCAGAAAAGCTTTTGAGCTATGTCTACAATAACTCTGGTAAAGACGACAAAGTGGCCTTGCCGATTATCTTAGACACTTCCAAGCTGTTCTACAGAACAGCTGTTATCTAGACAGCTAGATGGAGCACAACATTAGGTTATTCAAAAAAAAAAAAGAGCCTTCTAAAATGACCGATTTTGATGTTAATCAGACTTAGAGATACAGGACAAAATACTCAACAGGTTTCTTGCCAAATCTTTCCCCTTCCCCTCTTTATACCCCATGGATAGGGGGGAAATGCATTAACTGATGCCCAGTTTTTATCACACTTTAACATTTACCCCAGGGGGCATTCTTGCATCTGTTGAAGATTTAGGGTTATTTAGTTGGGTATTATTGGGGTTGGAAGTATTTAAGTAGTCATTTACATCTTGGGCTGTAATTCTGAAAAACTGGTGCCCTAGAAATGACTTGTGAAGCTGATGTGCTCTGGGCAACATTTCATAAATACAGGATGAGAGCTAAGAATAGTGCTGTGTTGCAAGTGGCTTATAATAGAAAGGTACCAATAAGCAAGGCTACGGGCTAAAAGAATGTCATTGGAAACCAATGTAAGTTTTCTCCATGGCATATGCTACCTCCAACCCCACCCCTAGTGAGAGTAGCAAAGGGAAGTGGGATAGACCCAAGACTATGCAAAGATAACAGTTTTGTCTAATGGAAGAAGTAAAAATTCAAGACATAAAAGGGTACTTTTGTTCTAGATGAAAAACTAACTAGCTACACTGGTCTGGATTAAGCAAACCAACAAACATTGATCAAGTGCTTTCTGTTTGCAGAGCACTAGGCAACAAGCTGAAGGACACAGAAAATTTAAATGAGATACTCCCTGCCCTCATAGAGTTCACAATCTATCAGGGGAACAATACATTAGCAGAGATAACTATAATGCAAAATAATACATGATAAGTGCATTAGAGTTAGAAAGAAAAGTACTATGTGAGGTCTGCCAGAGTGGAAAGATAATTACTAAAGAGAGGCCTAGGAGGGGTATGTATGCAGGGGGAGGATAAGAAAAGATCCTAGAAGGTGGTGGAAATGAATTATGATTTAAAAGATAAGAATAAATTTAATTTCTTTTTTATTTTTAAGCAATTGGGGTTAAGTAACTTGCTCAAGGTTACACGGCCAGTTATTTCTGGGTGGGTGCTAAGTATCTGAGCCCTGATTCGATCCCAGGTCTCCCAGAGCTCTTATTCACTGCGTCACCTGGCCACCCCAGAAATTTAATTTCTAATAAAGGTTGAGGGAGGAAGGCAGGGGTAAGATGGATGACAGTAGGGAAGAGCCTAAGCAGATGTGGGAAGGTGGAGGGTTGAAAATGTTCAGGTAAATTATAAACTCAGCTCAGCCATAGTTTGTATGGCCATTCTTCAGTTTTCAATTTTCTGAACAATGGAGTGCTTGCACACACAAACTGGTATTTTGCATTTTAATTCTGTTTTTTTTTTTAACACATACAAGGTACGCAGGGTTGTGTTGAGGATCAGATAAGATATCTGTTAAGCGCTTCGAACAGTCCGGGCACACACTGGGCTCCTGATAAATGCTTGCTCTCTGCTCTTGCTCCCTTTCTCCAGTAGGGCTGGGTGAAAGAAATAAAGGGGGATTTTCACTGATTAAAAAAAAATTTAAATTTTTAAAAATTACTAAAGAAGCTAAAGCAACATATCAAAAATTACACTGCATAGTAAGGTTGAATTTATATCAATAATTCAGAGTTGGTTCAATATTAGGAAAACTATAACAATAAGACAATATTAATAACAAAATAATAACAATCTTATGATTATATCAACAGAGGGAGAGACAGTTTTTGACTACAATATCTATTTCTAGTAAAAAAAGAAATTCAAAAACAAAGGAAAAATGGATCTTTCCTTTATTTCACTAAGATACTAATAGTATCTATCCAAGACCAAGAGCCAGCATCTTATGTCAATAAACTAGAGGCCTTTCCAATAGTATTAGGAGTAAATCAAGTATGCCAATTATCTTCACTACTATTTTAATATAGTGCTAGAAATGCTAGCTATTGTAATAAGATGACAAAAGTAAATATGAGGGAATAAAAATGGACAAAGAAAAAATAAAACTATTACTTTTCATACCTGATATGATGGCTTACTTAAAGAGACCTGAAGAACAAACTAAAACTCAGAAAGAAAAAAAAAACAAATACAGACCTAAGTAAGTGGAGAAATATTAATTATTCACTGTTTGGCCATATTAGTGTAAAATTAAAATACTACCTAAATTAGCTTACTTATTCAGTGCCATACCAATCAAACTATCAAAGGATTATTTAAAAGAGGTAGAAAAAATTAGAACAGAACTCATCTGGATAAACAAAAAGTCAAGAATCTCAATCTCAAGATAAATAAAGAAAAAAGTGAGAAGGAAAGTGGCATAAATATACCACATGTCAAAATATACTACAAAGTTATATTATTAAAATTATTTGGTGCTGACTAAAAATAGAAAAACCAATCGGTGGAACAATTAGTGGCACAATATACAGAGCCTAATAAACATAGTGGCTTATTGTTTGATTAACCCAAAGTCCTCAAGTACTAGGGAAAGGACCATTTTTTTTACTTAAACTGCTGGGAAAACTGGAAAGCAGTGACAGAAATTAGGTGTAGACCTGCACTTCACCCAGTATACCAAAATTACCTTCAAATGAATACATAACTTTGATGGAGAATGACGTCATAAAGTAGAACAATAAGACATGAATTACCTTTTGCAACTGCAATTCACACTATATGAAGAATTGATTCAAATATTTAAGGATTGGAGTCATTATCTAATAGATACATGCTCAGAGGATATGAATAGTAATTCTAAAAGGGATAAGTCTAGCCTATAAATTATCATATCTAAATCACTAGAAAAAAATGAAAATTAGAGGAAACTACTTTGATCTATGGTCAGAGAAAGCATTCATGACCAAACAAGGTATAGAGAGGATCACAAAAAATAAAATAAAAAATTTGGGTTATATAAACTTAATGCAATTAAAGAAACTAATGCAATTAACAACTAAAGAGAAATACCAAGTGGGAAAGATCTTTGTAACAATTTCCTCTGATAAAGTTCTCATATATAAGACATATGAATTTATAAAAAATCAAAATTATAAGATAAAGACCCTATTTCCCAAAGAGATAAATAGTCAAAGAATATAAACAAGAAGTTTTCAAAGGAAGAAATCAAAGCTATAAATACCCATATTAAAAAAAATGTTCCAAATCACTAATAATTAGAAAAAAGCAAGTCGAAAAGACGTAAAGAGGGGAGGAGAAGCACGACCTCCAAGTGGCTCCAGCTTCCACCTTCCCTACTCAATGTAAAAAGGGGACTCTGCACAAACTTTGAAGCTACAGAACCCACAAAATGACATAGAGAAGCTAACCTCCTGCAGAGGACAGCCCAGCAAGCCAGCAGGAATCGGCCAACGCAGTGCTCTGGGAGCCCAGCCCAGGCCCTTGAGCCAGAGGTTTTAGCCACAGGGCGGGCCTGACCAGCAGCTGGCCAGAAGGATTTCAGATCAGCAGCAGCTGTGGGCATTTCTGGAATTATCAACACAAAGATACGAAGGACAAAGTGAGAGGTCAGTGCAGTCTGGACTTCGGGAACCAGTAAGTGGGAGTGTATTGGCTTTTGCCCCCGGGGCGAGAAACTGCTGAGATGCCAGCACAGCCAGCCAGCACCACGTGGCAGCTTCAGCTCCTGGCCTGCAGAATATAGGGGGACCAAGCAACCAGTCTGAGGGGTAATCGCTCTTGCTTTAACCTGCTTGGATCTGGACTGCTGTCTAGGGTGGTCCTAGGGCATGTGTCAAGCTTGCCAGAGTGTGTGGAGGCCTCAGAGAGGGCACCCATCTAATACCTCCAGCAGCTGAGAAAAACCCAGCATTTGGGACAAAAGCTCCCAAGTCTGGTAGCAGAGTCCTACTGTGGCAAAAAGTGACTGAGGGGCGACATGACCAGGCAAAGGAAACAAAGCACACAGAAGATTTCAACATTAGACTCCTATTTTGGGGACAAAAAGGAGCAAAGCATGGAACAAGAGAAAGACAATGAAGTCAGAACTACTGCACCAAAAGCTTCAAAGGAAAATACAAGCTGGTTACAGGCCACAGAGGACCTTAAGAAACAGATAAAAGAAGTGGAGGAAAAATTGGGAAGAGAAATGAGAATGATGCAAGAAAATTATGAAATGAGAGTCAACAGCCTGACTGAGGAAAATAACACCTTAAAAATAGACTAACTCAAATGGCAAAAGAGGCTCCAAAAGTCAGTGAGGAGAACGCCTTAAAAAAGCCAAATTTTCCAGATGGAAAAAGAACCTCAAAAGCTCAATGAGGAGAATTATTGCTTCAGAATTAGATTGGAGCAAATGGAAGCTAATGACTTTATGAGAAATCAAGATGCTGTTAAACAGATCCAAACAAATGAAAGAATAGAAGGCAATGTGAAATATCGCATGGGAAAAACCATTGACCTGGAAAATAGATCCAGGAGAGATCATTTAAAAATTATTGGACTACCTGAAAGCCATGATCAAAGTAAGAACCTAGAAATCATCCTCCAAGAAATCCTCAAGGAAAACTGCCCTGATATTTTAGAACCAGAGGGTAAAAGAGAGGTTGAAAGAATCTACCAATCACCTCCTGAAAAAGATCCCAAAAAGAAAACTCTTAGGAATATTATAGCCAGGTTCTGGAATTCCCAGATCAAGGAGAGAATATTATAAGCAGCCAGAAAGAAACAATTTGAATATTGTGGAAATACAATCAGGATAACCCAGGATCTGGCAGCTTCTACACTGAGGGATCAAAGGGCTTGGAATATGACATTCCGGAGGTCAAAGGAACTGGGATTAAAACCAAGAATCACTTACCCAGGAAAACTGAGTATCATGTTTCAGGGGAAAATATGATCATTCAGTGGAATAGAGGACTTTCAAACATTCTTGCTGAAAAAACCAGAGTTGAACAGAAAATTTGACATTCAGATACAAGAAGCAAGAGCAGCATGAGAAGGTAAACAGGGAAAAGAAATCATAAGGAACTTATCAAAGTTGAACTATTAACATTCCTACATGGAAAAACAATAATTGTAACTGATGAAGCTTTTCTCAGTATGAAAATAGTTGAAGGGAATAGAATTTTATATATATATATATATGTGTGTGTGTGTGTGTGTGTATATGTCTATATATGAGGGTATATGGGCATATGAATATACATATATATGTGAATGTGTGTATATATGTTTACAGGTATACATAGATAGAAGGCACAGGACCAATTTAACAGGAAGGGATGATACTTAAAAGGTGAAATTAAGAGGTGAGAGGAATATAATGAGAGGAGATGGGGAGAGACAGAATGGGGTAAACTATCTCATAAAGAAGAGGCAAGGGAAAATGGTTACAATGGAGGGGAAGAATAGAAAGGCAAAAGGGAATGGATCAACCTTATTCTCATTGAATTTGGCTTGGGGAGGGAATGAAATACACACTAAATAGGGTATCTCACCCTACAGGAGAGTAAGGGGGAAGGGGAGGAGAGGGGGGATGATTGATGGAAGGGAGGGCAGGCTGGGGCGGAGGGAAGTTGGAAGCATATACTTGTGAAAAGGGACAGGATTAGGAGTGGCCAGGTGGCTCAGCGAGTAAGAGCACTGGCTACAGTGTTGGGATGACCTGGGGATCAAATCTGGGCTCAGATACTCAGCACCACACCCAGAAATAACTGGCCATGTGACCTTGAGCAAGTTACTTAACCCTGATTGCTTTAAAAAGAAAAGGGACAGGATCAAAGTAGAGAATAGAACAAGTGGGAGGTGGGATAGGAGGGAGGGAAATATAGTCAGTCTTTTACAATATATTTACTATGTTAATGTTTTGGGTTAGCTACACATGTACAACCTATATTGAACTGCTTATCTTCCCAGTAAGGGTGAGTGACAATGGAGGAAGGGAATGAATCTGGAATTCAAAGTTTTAAAATCAAATGTTTAAATATATATATACTATTATTAATACTATTTCACATGTAATTGAGAAATATGATATACAGGCACTGGGGCATAGAGATCCACCATGTCCTCCTGGAAAAGTCGAAAGGCGTATGGGATAAAATAAGGGAGAGAGCGGATTGGAGGAGGGCATATCCTGTGGGACTGCTATTTTGGGGCGGTGGGTAGGGGAAAAACAGGGAGAAAATTTGTAACTCAAAATATGGCAGAAATAAATGATGCAAATCAGAAGTTAATAAAGCATTTGAAAAATAAAAAAAAAGAAAACAAAAAAGCAAGTTAATCAGAAAACATTTATTAAGTGCACTCTATGTGACAGGTATTATATTAAGCACAGGGATACAGATCTGAAAGAAAGAAAAAATGACAGTCCATGCCTTCCAGTAGATTACTATCTAATAGAAGAAGACAACACATTGAAGCTGAAAGGAGGAATGGTATTGAAGGGAAAGGAAGGCAGAGAGAAGTCCTAAAGTAGTGCATCTGGTGAGAAATGAGATGTTCTGACCTGGGCTCCCTCCTTAAAAGGAAGTTTTGGCATTCATGGCTCCACCTTCCAACCAGAAGGACAGAGGATGGAGATAGGGTAGAATCCTATGGCTGATAGGATCTTGCAGGATGATGAAATTTTCCCAATAATGAGCTTCCTGGGAAAAGATGGAAGTTAGTGAAGTTCCAAAGTAGTGCAGCCAGGTGAGAAATGAGACAAACTCTGAGATGCCACTCCATAGCCACCAGAATGGCAAAGATAAGAGAAAAATGATATATCTAGGAGAAGCTTCAGGAAAATGAGGCACACTAATGCAGTATTAGTAAAGCTTTGCATTGGTCCAGCATTCTGGAAAGCAACTTGGAATTATACCCTAAAAATTACTAAACTGTACATAGCCACCAATACAATTATTAGGCTTATATACTGAAAAGATCAAAGATATAGGAAAAGGATCCATATGCACAAAAATATTTATTACAATTCTTTTTCTATATTATAGTAGTATAGAATTGGACACAAATTAGTGATTGGCTGAGCAAATTATGGCATATATGTATACACACACACACACACACATATATATATATATATATATGCAGAAAGTAATTTCAGTAGAGTGATAAGGTAAGAAGACTGACTATAAAGTTGAGGAGGAGAAGAAACCAAGACTACAGACAACTTTTTCTAGGAGGCTGGCTGAGAAAGGATTTTACATAGCACAAGTTTGCAAGGATGGTGGTCTAGTGAAGGCTCTTTTAAAAAATTGGGGAAACTGAAGCAGGAACTTGGAGAGGTTGAAGATTAGAGACAGGGATCACTGAGGATGAATTCTGCTGGAAAAGATAGGAGAGAATGGGAACAAGGGCACATGCACCTATGTTCTCTCTCCAAAGGCCTTGGAGAGGTAAAGGACCACATCATTTTCAAGGGATCTTGAGAGACTGGGGGTTGATGTCCCGTGGTTATGAGAAAAATAAGGGGGAAGAGGGAGCACACTTAAAATGGCCTCAATTTTTGCAGCAATGTAAGAGGCAAGGCCCTCAGGATAAAGAGCTAAGGAGGTGTGGGAGTCTGGGGGAAAGAAGTTTAAGATACAGAGGATGGTTTCAGAAAAACCTGGGAAGACATATGAACTGATACAAAATGAACTGAGCAGAATCTGGACGACAATGTACACAGTAACAGCAATATTGTAATAATAAGCAATTGTGAAAGATTAGCAACTCTGGTCAATACAACTGACATGACATTTCCAAAAGACTCATGATGAAAAATACAATCCTTCTCCAAATGCAGAATGGATGGACCGAATGAAGATTGGAGGATATTTTTTCCTCTTAATTTTTCTTGCTTTCCTTTCCTGAAACATGACTAATGTGGAAATGTTTTGCCTGTATATGTATAATGGGTATTGTATTTCTTGCTTTTTCAATGGGCAGGGGAAGAAGCAGAGGGAAGAAGAGAATTTGGAATTGAAAATATATTTTTTTAAAGTTTGTAATAGCTTTGGAGGGAGAGAGAAATATAAGGACAGCCTTGTTGCTGTGAGTCCAGTAGAAGTTAGATAATTGAATTTATAGTTAACAGAGTTGTGACACCTCCCATCTCCTTTCAGCAGTATGTAAAAATGGGGATGACAGATAATAGGAATAACCTAGGATTTAGATTTCACAAAGGATGAGGTGAGGAGGCAAATTAATTTGTGAGTAGAGGGCAGTGTAAAGTTGAACTGGTTGAGAATGGAAAAGAAAGAAAGTCAGAGTAGGGTTAATGTGGGGTAGAGTAACTACAATCTGAAATGAAGATAAATAATAGGTTTGGGAGTGATGAGATATAAGGAGAGATGGAATGATAGGTTAAGGCCAGACAGAGGAATATCAGTTTTTGATTAAGGAAGTGTAACATTGGTGGGTTAATTGTAAGATCCAGGGTATGACTATTTCTAGGTATACAGTAGGTGGAGTGAGAGGTCATGTGATTTAAGGATACTGAGGAATTGGGAGATTAGGAAGTTTGAAGGAGCATTTGTATAAATGTTGAAATCCTCAAAAACTCTTAGTTTCCTCCTTATGTATGAAATTTTCTTTCAATTCTTTTATTAAGTTTTCTAACCTCTCTTAGGGGTTATTGTTCATTCTATTCTTTTTTATGGGTTTCTACATACAGTTATGGCAGAATTACTTTCCTCTTCTGGAATTTTATCCCAGGATTACTTTAATTCATAGCATTTCTTCATTGTGAAATTCTTCTTAGCTTGCTCATTTCCTCAGCCTCTACTGTTAAGTTTCTTTGGGGGCTCCCTTACCTCTTAGTTGTTGTTTTTAGAAAGGAAAAATTGGGCATATTGGCAACCTTTCATTCAGCCATCTTGTAGTGCTAAATAAATGGGTTATAGAGCAAGGTCACAGAGGTGATAGAACAGGATGTGATCAAGGTCACATAGGTGAAAAAGGAGTTAGCTTTGGTAAAGAAAAAAGACCACTTCATCCTTAGATTGCAGGGAAGACACAAAGAGGTTTTAAGACACACAGGGTTTAAAGTACTAAAGATGAATGTTTTTGATATGACTGGTTGGGTATTGCTTTTATTTTATGTTATCTTCCAGAAATTTGTAAGTTTCTTCATTTCTAGTGGTGATTCTGTATCCACATTCCTGTTTGTGGTTGCCATGCTTGTGACTTATTGTCACACATTGTTCTGTCCAGAGAAACTGCACCATAACAGAGAATCACTTCAGTGCTTGAGGTCCTGCTACATTTTGGGACCTGCTACATCTTACAATAAGATATCAAGAATGTGATGAAGATAATAGCGATACAGCTATTTAAGGTGTTGAGTGTGCTGTTACGGTGAAGTAGTTTCTCACCATACCCCTTAAAGTCTTCCATCAATCCAACATTGTTGATGTAGAAGCAAAAGCTGTGGTACAGTGAAAAGAATCCTACCATGGGGGACAATAAACCTTTTAGTACCTTAAGTTGTTTCATAAATTATTTTAGCTACATCAATGAAAGGTTGGATCTCTAAAGTGTCTTCTGGTTCCAAAACTTTGATTCTAAGGCTCTTTCCAATGTTAGGACCATGTGACTTATGATTTTCAACCATTCTTTCACCAAAAGCCAAAATGAAATTGCTTTTCTCTTAAATTAGGTAAAAACTCATGCCTCCTAAATCATGACTACTCAATCCAAGTTATTCAAAATGAGAACTAATAAAAGGGAAACTAGGAAAACAAACAAGTTTAATGTGGGTGGATCTCATTTGGGCACACATGTTCAACCTAAAATAGAAGGGGAATGAATAACTATGGGAATGGTGAAACAAGTTCTTTGTTGCTAATGATGCATTGACTTCTCTTGGCTAGCTGATGAGTTTGGGGAGCAATTTTATCAGCTGTCACAACAGGTCTAAGTCTGGATTTATAGAAGGCATAAACATGTAATGGCTTTAATGGGATTTTTGAATCGAACAGCAGCACATAATTAGATTCAAACAGATTAAAGTTCCCCACTGTGATTTAGGAATATAACTAGAAAGTTTTATTTTCTGTAATAGGTGTGTAAACACAAAATGGCTCATGGAGTCAGAACATAAATATCCTGAAAGTCAGTTCAAACCAAACTGAGGTTTCAGAAAACAAGTATTTGTAATGGAAATACTGACTAGTCTCAATGACTATTACTGTAGTACAATATAATAAGAAATAATGCTGGTTATTTTCCATGATCCAAATCCAATAGGTCTCACAGTCTATTATATAAAAAAATATTCTTAGCTTGTATGCTAACATTGATTCTATCCTCTTATAACTGATCAATTAGCAGGCATCTAGAGCACTATGTGTCTAGTACTGTGCTAAATACTATGAAAGATACAAGAAAGAAGACAGAGTTCTTGAATTCAAGTATATTGCAATCCCATTGGATTGTGAGGAAGCAGCATGATAAAATGTAAAAAGGGAACTGGATTTGAAGTTGTAAAATCTGGGTTCAAATTGTGGTTTTGCAATTTACTAGTTGTTTCATCTTTGGCATCACTTTACCCTATGGAACCTCAGTTTCCACATTTGTAAAGTACAGGCTACTACACAGGGATGTTGTGAGGCTCAAATGAGATAACAGATGTAAAGTAGTCTGTAAACTTTAAAACACTATGAAAATGTCAAGCTGTTATTATTTTACTAGACTTTTGATAAGGCTGAAGGTATGCTTTCTTTTCTCAGAAGATGACTGATTTATTATAGGTCATCCCTATTAAATCATTTCAAAAGTAGGGAATTTCAAGAGTAAGAAAATTCACTTATACAAAGAACATGCTCTTCCAAGACTGGATGAAAAATTGCAAGCAGTATTGTAATAGTAGAGGCAGCTAGGTGGTACAATGGACAGAGCACCAGGCCTAGATTCAGGAAGACCTGAGTTCAAATATGATCTCAGCCACTACCTGTGTGATCCTGGGCAAGTCACTTAACCTCTATTTGCCTCAGTTCCTGATTTGTAAAATGGGTACATATTAGAGAAGAAAATGGCAAATTGCTCCAGTGTTTTTGCCAAGAAAAGTTGAACATGACTGAACAATGATAACAATTACATTAATATATCTTCTATATATAGTCTACAATCAACTGAGCTCTGTGATAACTCACATGTCTTGCTGGAGACCCTATTATAAATTGCTTTGTAGGAGTTAAGTCTATTGCTTCTTTTCTTTATTAATCCATTTGAAAATTATTAGTACAAAATTCAAACTCCAAACAAGAATTCCAAAGAGAAACGATACAGAAGCCTTTAGAAACAAGGAAAACAAAAAGCAGTTAGGCTACCTTGTATAAGGAAAGATCTATTTCAGCAAAGGGTATTAAATATATGATTTAGGGGGAAAAATCCTAACCTTTCTTTACTCAGAATTCAAGGGTCACCTCAGTTGCATTTTAAGAACATTTTAAAATAAAATATTTCCTCTTTTTTGACAGTAAGGCAGATACTTCATTTCTATGGTGGTTCTTTCCAATAGGTAGGCATACTGAAGACTGAAGGGCCATGAGATTAGACAACTTCAATTATGAAATTCTGAAAATGCAGTTATCCATCCTAAGACACCCTAAAAAAAGCACTTTGAGGGGTGGCTAGATAGCACAGTGAATAGAGCACCCGCCCTGGAGTCAGGAGGATCTGAGTTCAAATCCAACCTCAGACACTTAACACAAAAACTAGCTGTGTGACCAACACCAATTGCCCTCCAAAAAGCAAAAAAAAAAAAAAAAAAGCACTTTAAGCCTAAAGTTTGAACTGTGGGCTCAAATCAATGCCAAAATACATTTTTATTTCCACTTGTTTTTTCCATAGATAGTTTAAATTACGTAGACAAGGAACTTTACTCCAATTTCGACCAATATTAATTTTAGAGTTATTCTTCCTACTTCTTCATCCTGGTCCAAATAATAAACCCCACTAAACCAGCCATGCTTTTCACCAAAAGTATCCTCCTCTGTGCAACACTATTTCTGGTATGATAATGGCCTGAATTTATAGGAGAGTAGTATTCTATTATACTCATGTATCATCATTTATTTAACCATTCTCTAACAGACAGGCATCTACTTTGTTTCCAATTCTTAGCTATCACAAAAAGTGCTGTTATGAATACTTTTGAATTTATGAGGATTTTTTTTATCAGTGTCTTCCTTGAGGTTATAAGCCCAGTAATCAAGTCAAAGTGTATAGTCATTTTAGTCACTTTATTTACATGATTCCAAACTGTTTTACAAAATGACTGTACCACTTCAAGCTTCACCGACAATGTGCCCACCTTACCACAACCCCTTTGATACTATTGTCATTTTTTCCAATTTGCAGGGTGTGAGTAAAACCTTGGGGTTGTTTTGATTTATATTTTTCTTATTATTAGTGATTTGGAGCATTTTTTTTCATGTGTTTGTGAATGCTTTGCAGTTCTTTTGAGAACTATTTATTCATATCCTTTGGCCACTTATCTATTGGGGAATGACTACTAGTCTTGTCTATATTTAGTAATTGTTTTTTGGATATCTTGGATACTAAACTCTTATCAGAGAAACATGACACAAACATTTTTTTCACCTATTCAAACATTTCCCTTATCCTAGATGCATTAATATCTGTGCAGAAGCTTTTCAGTTTCAAGTAGTCTGTTTTATCTTTTGTAATCACCTCTAACTCTTGTTTGGTTAAGAATATATTTCTTGAGGCAGCCAGGTAGCACAGCAAGCAAGAGCACCAGCCCCAGTGTGGGGATGACCTGGGGATCAAATCCGGGCTCAGACACTTAGCACCCACCCAGAAACACCTGGCCGTGTAACCTGAGCAAGTTACTTAACCCCAAGTGCTTTTAAAAAAAAAATACATCTCTTATATAGAGCTATGAGATGTATATGATCTATTTCTCTTTTCATTTTCAATAGTACAATCTTTTATGGTAAGGTCATATATCTATATAGAAGCATATTATGGTATGTGGTGAAAGGTATTAGTCTAAGCCTCATTTCTTGCCAAACTGCTTTCCAGTTTTCCCAGAAGTCTTTGTCAAATAAGGAGTTTTCCCCTAGGTAACTTATGTTTTCAGGCAACTAGATGGCACAGTGGATAGAGTACGAGGCCTGTTTTCCTGAGTTCAAATCTGGTCTCAGACACTTACTAACTGCGTGACCCTGGGCAAATCACTTAATGTTGTTTGCTTCAGGTTCCTCATCTGTAAAATGAGCTGGGAAAGAAAATGGTAAACCACTCAAGTATTTTACCAAAAAAAAACCCAAATGGGGTCATGAAGAGTTGGACAAGACTGAAACAACTGATTAAGAATTAGCTTATGTTTTCCATTTTATAAAACATGGGGTTAAGTTCTTTATTTCTGAATTTCCCTTGTCTAGGCTGTTCCATTGATCTATCTCTTTTTTAAGCAGCACCAGATAATTTTCATGACTGCTGTTTTAAATATAGTTTGAGGTCTAGAAGTGCTTCATCTTTTACTAATTTCCCTTAATATTCTAGATGGTTTGTTTTCCCAAATGAGTTATTATTATTTTATCAAGCTCTGTAAAAGGCCTTAGTTGAATGGTGTAGCAGAGACCTGCACAGCTTGAAAACTTGTTCAGGCTGAAGACAGGCTAGACTAGGGACAGACCATCATCAGATGGCTCGTTGCTGAGGGTTATATGACAAACAGAAGAGTAAGCAGTGGCAACCCTACATTTTTTGCAGGCTGTCTGAAATTCTTTGGAGGGCCACAAGTGGCCTGTGGGCTATATGCTGTGCAGGTCTGGTGTAGCATTAAAAGTACAAATTAATTTTGGTAGTATTGTCATTTTTTTATTATCTTGGCAATGCAAAGCTATGAGCACTGAATATTCCTCCAACTAAATATGTGGGTTATTTAAAGAGCACTTTGTAATTGAATCTCTAGAAGTCTTTTTGTGTTTTGGGAGACTGATCAGATATTTTATGTATTTTGAAGTTATTTGGAATGGGATTTCCCTTTATATTATTGCTTCCTGTTTTGTTATTATGACAGAAATGTTATTGATTTTTGAGGATTTATTTTGTAGCCTATGACTGCTGAAAATATTCTCTTAGTATCTTTATTGATTCCCTGGGGTTTTCTAAGTAAACTATCATCAGCAAACAGGGATAGTTTTATCTCCTCTTTACCTATCATTACTCCTTTAATTCCTTTCTCCTGCCATTGTTTCCAGAACTCTATCAAATAATAGTGTGGAGAGTATCCTTGCTTCATGCTTTTTATTTGTTGGAAAATGTTCTAGTATATTCATATTGCATATGATGCTTGCTTTTGGTTTTACATAGGTGCTTTTCATGACAGAATTGTTTTTTTTTAAAAAGGTCTCTATACCTATGTTTTGTAGTGTCTTTAGCATAAAAGTTTGTACTCTGTCAAAGGATATTCCTGCATCTAATGAGATGTTCATGTGGTTTTGGATGTTTTGGTTTTCTTTTTTTCTTTTTTTTGTAAATAAAATTTTATTTTTCCAATTACATGCAAAGAAAGTTTTCAGCATTCATTTTTTATAAGATTTTGAGTTCCAAATTTTTCTCTCTTCCCTGACCCCTCCCTAAGACTGCATATCTGACATGTCTGATATAAGTTATACATGTGCAGTCACATTAAACACATTTATAGATTAGTCATGTTGTGAAGAAGAAACACAACAAAAGTGAAAAAGCACCAAAAAACAACAAAAAAAGTAAAATAGTATGCTTTGATCTTCATTCAGACTCTGTAGTTCTTTCTCTGGTTGTGGATAGCATTTCCCATCATGAGTCTTTCAAAATTATCTTGAACCATTGTATTGCTGAGAAGAGTTAAGTTTATCATAGTTGATCATTACACAGTGTTGCTGTTAACTGTGTACCTGTTCTTATTCTGCTCTCTTCACTCAGCATCAGTTTGTCTAAGTCTTTGAGGTTTTTCTGAAGTCAGCCTGCTCATCATTTCTTTTTTTTTTAATGCTTTATTAGCTTCTGAATTACACCATCCGTTTCCGCCAGATTTTGAGTTCCAAATTTTCTCCCCATTTTACCCCTATCCACTGCCCCAAAATAGCAGTCCCACAGGATATCCCCTCCAATCTGCTCTCTCCCATATTTTCTCCCATACCGCTTTCTACTTTTCCAGTGGATCTCTATGCCTCAGTGCCTGTATATCTTATTTCCCAATTACATGTAAGATGGTATTAATAATAGTATATATATATTTATATATTTGAATATTTGATTTTAAAACTTTCAATTCCAGATTCATTCCCTTCCTTCCTTGTCACCCACCCTTACTGGGAAGATATACAGTTCAGTATAGGTTGTACATGTGTGGCTAATGCAAAACAATAACATAGTAGATATATTGTAAAAGACTGACTATATTTCCCTCCCTCCTATCCCACCTCCCACTTGTTCTATTGTCTACTCTGCTCCCATCTATTTTCAAAAGTGAGTGCTTCCAACTTCCCTCCCCCCCCAGCCTACCCTCACTTCTATCATCCCCCCTTTCATCCCCTTCCCCCCTATTCTCCTGGAGGGTGAGATACCCTATTTAGTGTGTATTTCATTCCCTCCTCAAGCCAAATTCAATGGGAATAAGGTTGACCCATTCCCTTTAGCCTTCCTATTCTTCCCCTCCAATGAAGGTATATATATTTCTAATCCCTTCAACTACCGAGAAAAGTTTCATAAATTACAATTATTGTTTTTCCATGTAGAAATGTTAATAGTTCAATTTTGATAAGTTCCTTATGATTCCTTTTCCCTGTTTACCTTCTCATGCTTCTCTTGCTTCTTATATCCGAATGTCAAATTTTCTGTTCAACTCTGGTTTTTTCATCAAGAATGCTTGAAAGTCCTCTATTCCACTGAATGACCATATTTTCCTCTGAAACATGATACTCAGTTTTGCTGGGTAGGTGATTCTTGGTTTTAATCCCAGCTCCTTTGCCCTCCAGAATATCATATTCCAAGCCCTTCGATCCCTCAGTGTAGAAGCTGCCAGATCCTGGGTTATCCTGATTGTTTTTCCACAATATTTAAATTGTTTCTTCCTGGCTGCTTGTAATATTCTCTCCTTAATCTGGGAATTCCAGAACCTGGCTATAATATTCCTAGGAGTTTTCTTTTTGGGATCTTTTTCAGGAGGTGATCGGTGGATTCTTTCAACCTCTATTTTGCCCTCTGGTACTAAAACATCAGGGCAGTTTTCTTTGAGAACTTCCTGGAGGATGATTTCTAGGTTCTTACTTTGGTCATGGCTTTCAGGCAGTCCAATAATTTTTAAACGATCTCTCCTGGATCTATTTTCCAGGTCAGTGGTTTTTCCCATGAGATATTTCACATTGCCTTCTATTCTTTCATTTGTTTGGATCTGTTTAACAGCGTTTTGATTTCTCATAAAGTCATTAGCTTCCATTTGCTCCAATCTAACTCTGAAGCAATGATTCTCCTCACTGAGTTTTTGAGATTCTTTTTCCATCTGGAAAATTTGGCTTTTTAAGGCATTCTTCTCCTCATTGCCTTTTTGGGCCTCCTTTGCCATTTGAGTCAGTCTGTTTTTTAAGGTATTATTTTCCTCAGTCAGGCTGTTGACTCTCATTTCATAATTTTCTTGCATTGTTCTCATCTATCTTCCTAATTTTTCCTCCACTTCTCTTATTTGGTTTTCAAAATCTTTCTTAAGGTCCTCTATGGCCTATAACCAGCTTGTATTTTCCTTTGAAGCTTTTGGTACAGGAGTTCTAACTTCACTCTTTTCCTCCTGTTCCATGCTTTGCTCCTTTTTGTCACCAAAATAGGAGTGTATTGTTGGAATCTTCTGTCTGCTTTATTTCCTTTGCCTGCTCATTTTGTCACTCAATTACTTGACTTTTGGGCTTTTTGCCACAGTAGGACTCTGCCACTAGACAGGGGAGCTTTCATCACAAACACTGGGGTTTTCTCAGCTCCCGGAGGTATTAGATGGGTGCCCTCTCTGAGGTCTCCACACCCTCTGGCAAGCTGGACACACACCACAGAACCTCCACCCTAGACTGCAATCCAGATCCAAGCAGGTTAAAGCAAGAGCGATTACCCCTCAGACTGGTGCTTGGTCCCCCTACACTCTGCAGGCCAAGAGCTGAAGCTGCCATGTGGCACTGGCTGGCTGTGCCGTCGTCTCAGAGGCTTTTCGCCCTGGGGAGGGCCACGCACTCCCACTTACTGGTCCCAAAGTCCAGACTGTACTGACCTCTTACTTTGTCCTTTGTGTCTATGTGTTGATAAATCTGGAAACGGCCACAGCTGCTGCTGATCTGGAGTCCCTCTGGCCAGTGGCTGGTCAGGCCCGCCCTGGGGCTAAAGCCTCGGTGTGGGGCTGGGCTCGGCTCCCAGAGCACTGTGCTGGATTCCTGCCGGCCTGCCAGGCTGTCCTCAGCAGGAGGTTAGCTTCTCTATGTCATTTTGTGGGTTCTGCAGCTCCAAAGTTTTTTTAGAGTCCCCTTTTTACATGGATTGGGGAGGGTGGAAGCCAGAGCTGTGGGAAGGTCATGCTTCTACTCCGCCATCTTGGCTCTGGCCCCCTGTTTTGGTTTTCTTATCCAACCTGTAACTCTTTTTTGTTTTATTGGACTGTTTAATCCATTTACATTTAAGGTTCTAAGAGTTAGGCTTATAGTTTATATTTTGTCTCCAAAGTTTTGGGTTTTTTTTAAATGATTTTCCTTCTCTTCTGTTCTAAGCACAGCATTATATTCCTTCAATTAGCTTTTTAAGGTAGTCTTGTTCCCACTGGCTCTCTTTTCCTCCCCTCTCCTATTTTCTTATTTGTTACTCTTCTCCTTTCGGGTTTTAGTTGTTCCTCTTTTCTTTTATCTGATTATATATTTCTTCCCCCTCTTTTTTTCTGCTCAGTCATACAGACTGCCCTTTCCTCTCCTCCCTTTCAGCTATTTTTTTTAATAAATTTTTTTATTTCATTTTTGTGCCCCTTTCTAAAAAGGATTTCTCTTATTCTCTTCATTGTCCATTTTCTCTTTCTGCTAACTCTCTAGACTCTCATCCTCTAATTCATGGTTTCTTTCTTCTGTATTCTTTATACAGTCAAAGCTTCTAAGGTATCAAGTCTAGGTTTTGCTCTCTAGGTGCTTTCTGTCAAGCTTAATTATCGCATGGACTCCCCTTTTCTGTTATGCCTCACTCTCAGAACAATGCCAATTACTGCAGGTATCAGAGAGGACATGCCCCGAGGTCGTTCTTTCTTTCTGGGTATACTTCATGACTTTCCCCCTGCTACACTTGCCTGAACATTTCCTCCCCTCCTCTCCTATTCCTGCAGGTGCCAGGTGCCCCCAGGGGTTCTACCTCCCCTTCTTCCAGAACAAGTAGACTTCTCAGACACCAAATATCTCAGACATCACATGTAAGGTCTTCATCTCTCTTCACTCACAGGAGCATTCATCGGTGGAACCCCTGCCACCTCCAGACGCCTCCTTCGCTTCCCCTTTTCAATGTTTTCTCCCTCCTCATCCCCTACTCTTCTGTAGAATCTTCTCCTTCTGACATCAGAGGCCACCTTCCTCTTCATTGCCAGCCTTGATTTAATCCCAGCACATCACTCACTCCTCTCTATTCTCCTTCTCCCTTTCCCCTCTTTCCACCTTTCCATGTTATAAAGGAGTCCCACAAAAACAGCATTCATCTGTAGGCAGGTTTTCACCAGCTTCTGTCCCTGTCTGTCTCTTCACTGTTAGTGACTTCTATCAATTTTCCACTTCATTTTTGTCTCCTTGTGTACTTTTAGAAAGAAATTTCTTACTGGTCTTTCTATTGCTGTCTGCAATTATTCACTTCTTTTGCAAATCTCTTGTCTGTGGTGTTTAAGAAGCAAATAGTATCTTCATTCTGATTTTCTTTCTAAAAATGTTTCAAACTTTTTTTTTTGAGGTTCCATCTTTTATGCTGTGCAGTTAAGGTTAAATTTACAGGATAGGTCACTATGCACTGCATCCAGAGTACTCTTTGGAATATAGTATTACATTCCCTCCTCCTTTTACTAGTGGGTGCAGAATAGTCTTGTGTTATTAAGATATCCTTTCCTCTGTATTTGAAAGTTTTTCTTCAGATAGTTTGCTGAACTTGTTTCTGAGCTGAATGATTAAATTTAACCACTATGTATCTGGGAATTTGTAGTGTTGGGTTTTTTTCCTGGAGGTGATCTGTGAATTCTCTCAAATGAGATTCCATTTTTTTTTTTGCCTTTTTTGGAGGGCAATTGGGGTTAAGTAACTTGCCCAAGGTTACAGAGCTAGTATTTTTGTGTGGGTGTTAAGTGTCTCAGGCTGGAACCGAACTCAGGTCCTCCCAACTCTAGGGCTAGTGCTTTAACTCACTGCGCCACCTAGCCGCCCCAGAGATTTCATTTTCTACCTTCAGAAGTTCTGGGAAGTTCTCTCCTATTATCTCATTATGGTGTTAAGATTTTTTGTCCTGTAAAATTCTTCTGGGAGACCTATGATCCTTAGGTTGTCTCTACACATTCTAACTTCAAAATCAGAATGTTTTGCTTGCATAGTGAGCATATTTTCTTTTAATGTTTTTGTTTTTTACTTCTCTTCTTCTAAGGTGTCCTTCACTTCTATATATTTGGAATTCCAATCTGTTGTTCTCTTTTTTATTTCTTTGGTGAGGCTTACCGTTCCAGGTTCAAGTTTTACTATTCTGCTGTGTAGGATATAATTCTGCTCTCATAATTCTTATTTGTCTTTAAACCACTCAGTAACAGCATGTTATAATTCCATGTTCTTCTCAAATTCCAAAGGACCCTCTATCTCATCAAGTGTTGGATCATTTTCCTTCATTTTTCAGTATTAGTTCATAGATGCCTGAACTCGTTTACTAGAACTGGAAGCCATATTTCCTTCTGTTACTCTTTTTCCCTATTGACTTATCTTATCAAGGTCTTTGATATTTCTTCTTTCTGAAAACTTTGGTACTTTCAGTCTCCTCTTTGTGCTACCTTTCCCCCCCATATTATTTTCCTTATTATTCTCTTCCTGTGTGCCCTCTGATCATAGCTTCCTTGGGGGCTGGCTCTAAAAGAGTTTTAGCCTCCTCCCACATTGAGCAATTCACAGTTCACCAATGTAGGTCTCTTTCCCAATTTACTTTAGAGTGGTCAGAACTGGCTTCAGCTGAATGCTGTGCTCTTTTCCTCAGGCTTGAGCTGCACAGCTCCTCACATGTAGAGTGTCGTGTTTGGGTGACGTGATCTGTTCCTTTTGTTCCTTAGCTTTCTCTAGCATGGCTCTGTTCAGCACCTGCTTCCCTTGGCACTGATAGTTCAGAGCCTGCTTTCCTTGGCAATGGCAGTTCAAAGCTTTGCAGTTGGTGCTTCTGGGTTGCAGCTCCTGCCAGGCAATTTTTCTTTAAGTACTGTGACCAAGCTGGTTGCTGACGAAAGAGTAAACTTCTGCAGCCTGAAGCCAGAACCTCTACAACATGGAAAAAGGAAGGGAGAGCAAGGAATAGGGGTGGATTTGCACATAAGCCTGTGTTGGGTCCTTGGGTCTGTCACTGTGGCCTCAATACCAATAGTGTGGAAGGAGGGGATAGGGTGCTGAGTGAGCTCAATATCAGTGTCAATTCCTGGGGGTTTTTTTTAAGCTTCTTTGTATTCTGGGTGTCCCAAGCTATAGGAACAGCTGAAGTTGCTTTATATTTGGCACATAATTTCTCTTTTAGAAAGGTTTGAGAGGTTATAGGGATTGGAGAAAACATCAAGTCTGCAATCTTGTTGCTCACGTGACCCACAAGTCCTCTATCACCTCTAGAATCAAATTCCAACTTCTCTGGCATTCAAATCTCTTTACAATTTGGCCCTAATCTACCTTTCCTGCTTTATTATCCATTTCTGCTGTTACTTATACATCTTGATATATCATACATTATACATGTTACTCTTTCCCATCTCTGGGTCTTTCTACAAGCTATCACCATGCCTTAAGTTAAGTCCTTCCTCTCCTGGGAATTCTCATCTTCCTTCAAAGTCCAGTTCAAGTGCTATCTTCTACATGTAGTCTTATTTGATCCTCCCATCAGCTAGTGCCTCCCCTCCACCCCAATTATTTTGTATTTATCAGCTACCTATGTATGTCCATGTTGATACCCTCAAATAGAATGTAACCTCCTGGATAGCAGGTAATATTTCATTTTAAGATTTGTAACCTCTGTACAATAGCATAGTACCTGGCATACATTAGGCACTTAATAAATGCCTTTTGGTTGATAGCCTCTTTTGAAAATGCATAATATAAAGTGACAAAATGTTTTTTAAAATAGTGTTCATAAAAGACTTAAAAAAAACATACCCCAAGTTTTTTCTGCGATATAAAATCCTCTCTACTGAGTTTAAGATAAAATAATCCTGAGAACACAAAAATCAAACATGTTGATGTACAGGTACCTTTAAGGAGGAAAACAAATAAAAAAAAAACCAAAATAATGTCATTAGGATCAGAACCTGAAACTAAGAGAGTCAATTTATTATGTGGAATTTTGGGAACAGATAACTTACCAACTAGACCAAATATATTTCTAATGTCAGGAAAATATAGTGCAAGTAACACAATGATAATATTGAGTGTTAAAGTAAACAAAAAATGATGACTCCACGAGAATGGGCAATTAGGAAAAAATGCCATTATTATTGTTTTCCTTGCCTATACAAAAGAAAAAGAAACTAGTTTAAGAAAAGAGAAGGTATCATTGGGGAAATTCTTGTTTATACATAAATCCATCCTTACAATCTTCTCACAAAATGTCTATTTTCTAAAAAAGTTCTATCTACACACTGTTTTAATCATGAAGCTTTTAAAAAACACTCATGGGGGGTGGGGTAGAGTCAAGATGGTGGAGTAAAAGCAAGAACTTGTCTGAGCTCCCACCCCAACCACCTCCAATACCTGTAAAATATGATTTTAAACAAATTTTAGAGCTATAGAATCCACAAAGGGACAGAAATCTCCTTCTGAAGGCAGCCTGGCAGGCTGACAGGAAGGGTCTATTGCACCAGGCTGGGAGCATGGGGGAGGTACAGATCAGCTGGAGCAGACATCAGGAGACTTAATAACTGGCAGCTGTAGCAGTTTCTAGACTTCTCAACCCATAAATGTCAAAGAGAAAGTAAAAGGTCTGTGGAGAACTCTGTTGGAACTAAGTGACTGAGGAGTGTTGTCCAGCTCCTGCCCCTGGGGCAAGAGGTGGTGGAGGTACAGTGGCTGCAGTTGCTGCTCCCGTGTGGCTCCTGACCTGCAGATTGTAGGGGGACCAAGTGACCATTTAGAAGGTAATAGCTCTTGTTTTGACCTGCGTGGATCTGGATCTTGGTCTTGGGTGGTGGTCCTGGGGTGTGTGGCCAGTGTGCCAGAGCTGGGGTGTCTATAGAGAGGGAGCCCTCCTCATAGCTCTGACAACATTTGCAAACACCCCAGTGATTTGGAACACAGCTCTCTACACTTTGGAAGCAGAATTCTACCATGGCAAAGAGCTCAAAAGTCAAGTAATTGGCTGGCAAGATGAGCAAGCGGAGGAAGTGAAACCAGACCATAAAATCCTTTTTTGGGGACAAAAGGATCAAAACATGGAATCAGAAGAAGTCCATGAAGTCAAAACTCCTGCATCAAAAGCTTCCAAGAAAAATATGAAGTGGTTACAGGCCATGGAGGAGCTCAAGAAGGATTTTGAAAATCAAGTAAGAGAAGTGGAGGAAAAAGTGGGAAGAAAAATAAGAATGATACAAGAAAATCACGAAAAGTGACTCAACAACCTGACTGAAGAAAATAACACCTTAAAAAAATAGACTAACTCAAATGGCAAAAGAGGCCCAAAAAGCCAATGAGGAGAAGAATGCCTTAAAAAGGTGAATTTGCCAGATGGAAAAGGAATTTCAAAAAGTCACTGAAGAGAATAATTCCTTCAAAATTAGATTGGAGCAAAAGGAAACTAATGACTTTATGAGAAATCAAGATACTATAAAACAAATGAAAAAATAGAAGGCAACGTTTAATATCTCATTGGAAAAACTACTGACCTGGAAAATAGATCCAGGAGAGATCATTTAAAAATTTTTGGACTACCTGAAAGCCATGATCAAAAAAATAGCCTAGAAATCATCCTTCAAGAAATTATCAAGGAAAAATTGCCCTGATATTCTAGAACCAGAAGGCAAAATAGAAATTGAAAGAATTCACTTATTGCCTCTTGAACAAGATCCCCAAAAGAAGACTCCTAAAAATATCATAGCCAAATTCCAGAGTTCCCAGGTCAAGGAGAAAATATTAAAGCTGTCAGGAAGAAACAATTTGAGTATTGTGGAAACACAATCAGGATAACACAAAACTTAGCAGCTTCTACATTAAGGGATCTAAGGACTTGGAATATGATATTCTGGAGGTCAAAGTAAGAGCTAGGATTAAAATCAAGAATCACCCACCCACCTTTCCCCATCAGGGGAAAATATGGTCATTGAATGAAATAGAGGACTTTTAAGTATTCTTGATGAAAAAACCCGAGCTGTACAGAAAATCTGACTTTCAAATACAAGAAGCAAGAGAAGCACGAGAAGGTAAACAGGAAAAAGAAATCATAAGGAACTTATTAAAGTTGAACTATTTACATTCCTACATGGAAAAATAATCATTGTAACTCATGAGACTTTTCTCAGTGTGATGATAGTTGAAGGGAACATATATGTGTGTGTATATATATGTGTGTGTGTATATATGTATACATACATATATATATATATATATGTATAGGAGGGTGCCTGTGTGTATAAATACATATGTGAGTATATGTATATGTGTGTACATGTATACACAGAGGGCACAGGATCAGTTGAATAAGAAGGGATGATATCTAAAAAATAAAATTAAGAGGTGAGAGAGGAATATAATGAGAGATGGGGAAAGGGAGATAGACTGGAGTAAATTATCTCATATAAAAGAGGCAAGAAAAAAACTGTTACAATGGAGGGCAAGAGCAGGAAGGTGAAAGGGAATGGGTCAACCTTACTTTCATTGAATTTGGCTTAAGGAGGGAATAACACACACTCATTTGGTTATCTTACCCCACAAGAAAGCAGAGGGGAAGGGGATGAGAGGAGGGATGATATAAGGGAGGGCAGATTGGGGTAGAGGGTAGTTAGAAGCACATACTTTTGCAAAAGGACAGGGTCAAAACAGAAAACAGAATAAGTAAGGGGCAGGATAGGATGGAGGGAAATATAATTAGTTTTTCACAATATAACTACCATGGAAATGTTTTGAGTAACTATAATGTACAACCTATATTGAATTGCTTATCTTCCCAGTGGGGGTGGGTGAGGAGGGAAGAAAGGAAAAAATCTGGAAATCAAAGTTTTAAAAACAAATGTTAAAAAATCGTTTTTATATGCAACTGGGAAATAAGATATACAGGCACTGGGTTATATAAATCCACCTTGCCTTACTAGAAATTAGAGGGGGTATGAAGGAGGATATGAGAGAGAACAGATTCGGGTAAGGGGTATTCAGTAGGCTCACTATCTTGGGGTGGGGGCAGAGAAAAGATGGGGAGAAAATTTGTAACTCAAAATCTTGTGTAAATGAATATTGAAAACTAAAAATAAATTTTTAAAAAATCACTCATGAGATTTAAATTTTATTTTCAAATATTATCTTCCCTTCTTAGGACCTTGCATTTAGTCTAGTGCACTTATGTTCTATTATGCATAATAATTATTTATGTACTTATCTCTCCTACTAGTGGTAAGGTCTTTGTGAGCAGAAACAGAATCTTATTCATCTCTTTATGTCTCTGCTCTGGGCTTAGGCACCACACATGGTAAATGTTAATAAATATTTGTTGTACTAAATTTACAATGTACCTTACTGGGTAAAAAAAATTATGAAAAATGTGAAAACTTTCACATTCATATTTTCCTTAACTTCTTTGATTACCACCACTAATCTGTCTGACATGGAGGTCCATTTTTTTTAAAGCAATCGGGGTTAAGTAACTTGCTCAAGGTTACACAGCCAGTTATTTCTGGATGTGGTGCTAAGTATCTGAGCCTGGATTTGATCCCCAGGTCATCCCAACACAGGAGCCGGTGCTCTTACTCGCTGTGCTACCTGGCCGCCCCATTGAGGTCCATTTTTGATGGAATAGCAAAGCACAGCTATTAGAGGTCCTAGGCTGGAAAAGCTACAAGTTTGAGTCCAGAGATCGAGAGCATGCCTATTATCTGAGGACCAGTCTAGTTGAGACAAGAGATTACTGACTACAAGGTAATAGTGGAGGGGCAGCTAGGTTATATAGTGGATAGAGTGCTGGGCCTGGAGTCAGAAAAACCCATCTTCCTGAATTCAAATCTGGCCTTACACACCTAACCAAGTCATTTAACCCTATTTGCCTCCGTTTCCTCATCTGTAAAATGAGCTGGAGAAGGAAATGGCAAACCACTCCAGTATCTTTGCCAAGAAAATCCCAAAAAGGGTCACAGAGAGTCAGACATAACTGAAAAATGACTGAACAAAACATAATCATCGCTATCAATTAGTCCTTAAAATCTATAGGCAAAAGAATAAAGGTTCTAAAATATGAAAGAATTTCAATGAAGGACATATTTTATATTGCTTACAACTACTCTCTTTACTCTAGTTGTGGCAGCCTTTGTTCTTTCAAATGGAGTTACTAATTATACCAGGCACTGTATAAGAAGCAAATCAATAAGAAGACAAAAGCCCTTGAGGAATTTACAATCTAAATGAATAGATAAGACACATATAACAATATTTGAATACTTTTTTCCCAGAGACAGTCATTATCAAAATTCTCATGTACAATAATACTTTATTTTTTATTCGTTCTGCCTTCAAACCTTAACAACTGCAAAGCCAATGCTTTATTTTGACTAAGATTAAACTAAACTTCCTCTGTGAAAACACAATTACAATAAATCAGTAAGCACTTACTTTTGCTGACTTCAATTTTCATCTTTTTGTATATATTCTTTTGAAAACACAATACAGAATAGCAGGGAAAAATCTAACTCTTCCCCCAAAACTTTAGAAGTATTACATTCTCCAAATTGGAAACAATGCTGTGGGATAGCTTAAATCTAAACTTAATCTACAAAAGCAAAATTAGCGTAGTGATTCACTGTTATTTTTGTCCTTTCATGAAGTCATATGCAGTATGAGGTCTTTGATCAATCACTTGACAAATGAATAAGATACACAATACTAGATCTGATTTAAATGTTCTAGTCTGCAAAGAATTAGTGTTGCCATATTAGGGAAATGACTACAACAAGAAACAAGACCTTTAACAGTACTTACAGGGAAATGGATTAGAGGGACTGTCAAAAGCACAGCAAACCGTTTGCATAACTTCACAGCCATGACAAGAGCATCACGCAGCAAGTATTTGCTATAAGCCTATAGTATTTCGGACTCCACTTTTTCTGCAAATAACAAACAAGGGTGCTTTATAAATTGCCAAGATGTCAAGAATGGCACAGTATTTTCTTCTCCATGAACTGGTGTTTGCAAGACTTTCTAAAACAACTCAAAATATTGGGTTTATCTTTACCTTGGGGAACAAGGAAGCACCATCATGTGTCGGTTACTCGAACATAAACAAACATATACACAACTTCTAAAGTTAAGAAAAGAAATAAGAATACAGAATTTTTTTCCAGGATTTTATAGAGCACTTCAAATGCTACTTTGCTTATATTTACCTGACTTGTTATCTCGAATGGCACCAAGTGGCGTAATTATTGTTACTCAAAGGAGAAAATTTGGCAAGTGGAAAAATAATTACCTAGTGACATAAGGGAGCAGCCAGGAGGGGATGACAAATTCTATATAGTACATGTGGCTATTTTCCAATGATGAGATCTACAAAGTGAAGGTAGTACACATAGAACTGTAGGAAAAGATAAATTTTGACTCAAGTTGGAACTATACTCTATTCCTGTTTGAGAAAACCAATAAAGGTAAAAAGGTATATTCAACAAACATTACTGAGTGCCCTCTATCTGTCTGGCCCTGTGGGAATACATGGTTGAATAATATGCAACTCCTATTCTCAAGGAGCTCAAAATCCAGTAGAAGAGATAGCATTTATACAAATAATGATAATAAAGGGAGAAAACTATATAAGAAATAAGAAAAAAAGTAAAGTGCAATTAGAATTTTTAGAAAAGAAATATTATTTCTAATAGGGATGGGGTTAGGGGGGGTAGGAAGATTATGGAAAACATGTGGAAAGTAGCATTTAAGTTGGACCTTAAAGAAAGTTTTAACAGACAAATAGTAGAGAAAAGAGAAGAAGAAAATTCCATGGGGGTGGGGAAAATGAAAACAAAGACACAAAGGTTGGAAGGGAGTAAGGGGAGAGAAACAACATTCATATAGCTTCACTGTATGTCAGGCACTGTGCTAAACACTTTACAAATATTATCTCACTATCAAGCAGGAAAGTGAATAATTATGTAGAGAGAACTAAGGAGTTCAGTATGGCTGGAATTCTGAGTACATGAAAGGAAGCAAATAGAAATAAGATTTTTAAAAATAGGGTGGTGTTTGTTGATAAGTCTTGAGTGCCAGGCTTATGTGGCAGAGACATTTATTACATTTATTTCCTTTAGCAAGCAATTGTAAGCTACTGAAGGTTTTTCAGCATGACGAGAGCTATCTTTTGGGAAGAACTGGATCTAAGGGCAGGAAGACCAGTTAGGAGGCTATTAGAATTGTCTAGGTGTGAAGTGATGATGGTCTAAATTAGGATGTTAACATTTTGAATGGAAAGAGATATTTGTGAGGGACAACATAAATATTTATCAAGGCCAAAATAGAAGTTTCATGATTTTATATGCTTGTAAGCTCCTTGAGGGCAGGGACTTTTATCATGGTACACATTTAATAAATGTTTATAGAACTGAATTAATTCCCTTTGGAAATTAGTTATCTAAAAATGCTTCCTAGACTGTGTGAAGATAGCATTGCCTAGTAAACCAAACAACAGACCAGAAGAGAACAAATTTAGATTCTATTCCCAAATGCTTGATATTTGTGAATTATAGAGTCTGAGTTGGAAGAGAACTCAAAACCCATATCTGAACTCAATATGACTTAGCACGGAACCTAATGCTTAATAAATGCTTATTTACTTAACTTGGCCTGATCTGACTCCAACTCACTACACTCATCCAAAACTGGAATAGGCTGCTTCAGGAGGTAGAGGATTGTCCCTTACTAGAGGTCTCCAAGCAAAAATGGGAAGACACAGTTGTCAGGTTTGTTGTAGAAGGGAATCTTGTTGAAGGATGAGTTAAATTAGATGACCTCTTAAGTCTCTTCAGACTGTAAGAAAATGACTTCTGAAGGCAGCTCATTCCACTTTTGGATAGCTGTCTACTTGTTATAAAGTTTTTCCTTAAAATAAGCCTGATGTTAATTCTACTCTCTGGAACAAGTGGAATAAATCTAATCAAATACTTGAAGATGAATAATCATGTCATTGTACGTCTTCTATTTCTGTAAATTGCCTCCATTCTTTCATCAATCTTCTAAGATCACAACGATTGAGGCCTTTTACCATGCAGTTCTCTGGACACCTTCCAGATTATCAGTGTTCTTTATAAAATGTAGTGACCAGAACTAAAAAGATGAGGCCTGATCAGGGCAGAATACAGTGGTATTATCACTTCTTTAATAGGAAAATATGGAGGACTAAACTATTTCCATTTTATAAACTACAATGCAGGTATTAACACCTGTTGCTAATCAACCTCATGGAGTTTAAAAAGAATAATTATTGTGCATATTCAGGCAGTAGTTTTGTGTGGAATGACTTACAGTGAAGTTTCCCTATTCTGAATATCATATATACATTCTTATTACTTCCTTGTATTTTGTAACTAAGTTCAGTATTGTTTCCCCATATATGTGTAAGTCGTATATTTCAAGATAATGTAAGAGCTATTGAGTATTAATATAATTGATTGGATTAACTATTGAGACCAAATTAGAGGTGTTTCTAGTTTGGGGAGTTTGGGGAAAGGAATGGTAGTCTGAAAGGTAACAAAGGGTTAAGTTTCTACAGAACTGCAAGAATTGCTGAACAAGACTACTGATAAAAAGTAACAGGCAGTAGCCTTGGGAGGAAGTTGAGTTCCCAGAGAACTCCTAGATAATACTAAAAATGAAACAATGTAGAATGGAAGGAGCTGACAGCAGCAGGTGGATCTGACCAGTCAGGGAACAGGCAGTGGCCTTTGGGCACCCATGCCCAGATAAGGATGTATCTAGGTTAGACTGGAGGTACAGTATTCTGAGGTTGTTACTGCGCTTGCGTGGTGGACCTCATGTATTATGTATGTTATCTAACAAGATTACAGCCTCATTAGTAATAATTAGGTTAATGTTTGGGAGGGGCGTGTAACCCTTGCTTATTTAACCCAGCTTTGGCTTCTGTACCTTGGTCACCTCTCTCTGGGTGCTGTCCCAGAGACTGGACCGCCTGCTTCTCACGAGATTCTAATAAATCTTTCTACCTTCACTTTGAGAGTTCTCCGAGTAGTCAATTTGGGCTAGGGTCTCTGTATCCCACACATTTTGTTTATCAGAGAAACATGATTTCTCCTTCTTACCAGATAATGCCAAATTCTCATTACATATTCTATGATAAACACCAAGATTAAACCAAGATAAAAACCTAGGGCTAATAGGTAAAGGTAACCCAATTTGAATCAGACCTGATATTAGCTTTTGAATACTTGGATAGAAGACACTGCCTTACATATACTGAGATAAGGCCAGAAGTCTAAGGAATCAATTCTAATTTAAACTCAAATTGTTACAATTCTACCTTCTATCCTCCCAGGATCCAAATTTGCTGTCAGGGCTAGTTGGTTAGCTTTGTGTTCTTACTTGAATCAGAACACATGTAACCAATATGTAACCAAGCTTATATGGATCCAGACAAATCTCTACTAATATCACAAGGTGACCTCTGCAAAGTATATATGACCTTAGTTAAGACAGTGTCATAGTCAGGGCAGGTTGCCAGACAGGAAAAAAGTTTATAAGAGTGGTACTCAGTTCCTGACTTTTGCCCTTTGGAAAGTTTTAACTTTGGACCAAAATTCTGAACAAGCTCTTTGCTTCAAGCACACTCCGTATTACATGAAATTGCTATCTGTAGTCAATTTGGCAGAAAGGTGATATGAAAGTTCTTTCTTGTACTGTGATTAAATGCCAAAGTAGATCTGTTTTGAGTTGCATATCAACATATCCAACATGACTGACTTTAGGGAAGGAATTAGTTTGTGTGTGCAAAACCAAAATAAAACCATGCATCCCAAAAAACTCTTTAGGATGTAATTTTCCTTGAAATTTTCATTTCTCCAACTGAGTAAATTTGATTATTTTTAAAAAAACTTGCAACTGTGGACAAGGAACTGAGGTTTAGGAAGATCTAGGAAGGAAAAGATATATGATAGGTAAATCTCTGCAGGGGAAACATCACTTACAAGCATTAAAATCTTTTAGACCACATGACTTATAATAATTTTCCAAAACCTACAAAGTTTAGGCATATCCTAAATAAGCCAGGAACAGCTAAGAATTTGCTTCAGAATGGAACCTTGAGTGAAGGGCATTTTGGACCCTAGGGCATATAGTTTTCTTCTTTAATCCTCTTCCTTCTCTCTCACGCCTAATATAACTAAACTACAATGGAAAAGGCATTGGATTCAGAGTCCAGAGAATCCTGAATTATAGGTCTGGCCTCATAATCTACCACCTCAGTGGCCATGGGAAAGTCATTTAATCTCTCTCAGCTTCATTTTCCTCATCTTTAAAATGGGAATAAGTTTACACTACATACCTCATAAGGTTTTTATGAAGGTGAAAGGAGGTAGTACATATGTGTTTATAACTATAATATGCTATATAAATGTGAACTATTATTATTATTATTACAATTATAACTATGAGCAATCCATCAATCAACATTTATTAAGGATATACTGTGTGTCAGGCACTGTAATAAGCACTGAGGATACAAAAAGAGTCAAAAAAATCCCTGCCCTCAATGAGTTTTCTTTTTTTTCCCTTTTTCAAATGCTTTAACTTCTGATTTGCATCATTCATTTCCGTCAGATTTTGAGTTACAAATTTTCTCCCCGGTTTTCCCCTACTCACCGCCCCAAAATAGAAGTCCCACAGGATATCCCCTCCTCCAGTCTGCTCTCTCCCATATTTTCTCACATACCCCTTTAGATTTTACCAGTAGGGCATGGTGGATCTCTATGCCCCAGTACCTGTATATCTTATTTCTCAATTACATGTAAAATAGTGTTAATAATAATAATAACTATTTATAATTTTTTTAACATTTGATTTTAAAACTTTGAATTCTAGATTCATTCCCTTCCTCCGTTGTCACCCAACCTTACTGGAAAGATAAGGAGTTCAGTATAGGTTGTACATGTGTAGCTAATGCAAAATATTAACATAGTAGATATATTGTAAAAGACTGACTATATTTCCCTCCCTCCTATCCGATCTCCCACTTGTTCTATTCTTTACTTTGATCCTGTCCTTTTCAAAAGTGGGTGCTTCCAACTTCCCACCCCCCCAGTTTGCCCTCCCTTCCATCATCCCCTCTCTTATCCCCTTCCCCCCTACTCTCCTGTTGCGTAAGATACACTATTTAGTGTGTATTTCATTCCCTCCCCAAGCCAAATGCAATGAGAATAAGGTTGACCCATTCCCTTTTGCCTTTCTATTCTTCCCCTCCATTGTAGTCATTTTCCCTTGCCGCATCTATATGAGATAGCTTACCCCATCTCCTCTCATTATATTCCTCTCTCACCTCTTAATTTCACCTTTTAAGTATCATCCCTTCCTATTAAATTCATCCTGTGCCCTCTATCTATGTATGCCTGTAAACATATATACACACATTCACATATGTATTCATATGCCCATATACCCTCATACATAGACATGTATATATATATATTTTTTCTATTCCCTTCAACTATTTTCATATTGAGAAAAGTCTCATCAGTTATAATTATTGTTTTTCCATGTAGGAATGTTAATAGTTCAACTTTGATAAGTTTCTTATGATTTCTTTTCCCTGTTTACCTTCTCATGCTTCTCTTACTTCTTGTATCTGAATGTCAAATTTTCTGTTCAACTCTGGTTTTTTCAGCAAGAATGCTTGAAAGTCCTCTATTCCACTGAATGACCATATTTCCCCCTGAAACGTGATACTCAGTTTTGCTGGGTAGGTGATTCTTGGTTTTAATCCCAACTCCTTTGACCTCTGTAATATCACATTCCAAGCCCTTCGATCCCTCAGTGTAGAAGCTGCCAGATGCTGTGTTATCCTGATTGTGTTTCCACAATATTCAAATTGTTTCTTCCTGGCTGCTTGTAATATTCTCTCCTTGATCTGAGAATTTTGGAACCTGGCTATAATATTCCTAGGAGTTTTCTTTTGGGGATCTTTTTCAGGAGGTGATCAGTGGATTCTTTCAACCTCTATTTTGCCCTTTGGTTCTAAAACATCAGGGCAGTTTTCCTTGAGGATTTCTTGGAGGATGATTTCTAGGTTCTTACTTTGATCATGGCTTTCAGGTAGTCCAATAATTTTAAAATGATCTCTCCTGGATCTATTTTCCAGGTCAGTGGTTTTTCCCATGAGATATTTCACATTGCCTTCTATTCTTTCATTTGTTTGGATCTGCTTAACAGCATCTTGGTTTCTCATAAAGTCATTAGCTTCCATTTGCTCCAGTCTAATTCTGAAGCAGTGATTCTCCTCATTGAGCTTTTGAGATTTCCATCTGGCAAATTTGGCTTTTTAAGGCATTCTTCTCTTCATTGCCTTTTAGAGCCTCTTTTACCATTTGAGTTAGTCTATTTTTTAAGGTATTGTTTTCCTCATTCAGACTGTTGACTCTCAATTCATAATTTTCTTGCGTCGTTCTCATTTCTCTTCCCAATTTTTCCTCCACTTCTCTTATCTGCTTCTTAAGGTCCTCTATGGCCTGTAACCAGCTTGTATTTTCCTTTGAAGCTTTTGGTGTAGGAGTTCTGACTTCACTGTCTTCCTCATGTTCCATGCTTTGCTCCTTTTTGTCCCCAAAATAGGAGTCTGATATTGGAGTCTTCTGTGTGCTTTGTTTCCTTTGCCTGGTCATGTCGCCCCTCAGTCACTTGACCCGTGGGCTTTTTGCCACAGTGGGACTCTGCCACCAGACAGGGGAGCTTTCGTCCCAAATGCTGGCGTTTTATCAGGGGCTAGAGCTATTAGTTGGGTGCCCTTGCTGAAGCCTCCACATGCTCTGGCAAGCTGGACACACACCCCAGGACCTCCACCCTAGACCGTAATCCAGATCCAAGAAGGTTAAAGCAAGAGCGATTACCCCTCAGACTGGTCACTTGGTCCCCCTACAGTCTGCAGGCCAGGAGCTGAAGCTGCCACATGGCACCAGGCTCCTCGCCCTGTGGGCAAAATCCGATGCACTCCCAACTACTGAGTCCTAAAGTCCAGACTGCACTGACCTCTCACTTTGTCTTTCGCATCTATGTGTTGATAAATCTGTAAACGGCCACAGTTGCTGGTGATTTTGAGTCCCTCCAGCAGGCGGCTGGTCAGGCCCACCCTGGGACTAAAACCTCCAGCTCATGGGCCTGGGCTTCGCTCCCACACCACTGCACTGGCTGATTCCTGCTGGCCTGCTGGGCTGTCCTCAGCGGGAGGTTAGCTTCTCTGTGTCATTTTGTGGGTTCTGTAGCTCCAAAGTTTTTTCAGAGTCTCCTTTTACATGAATCGGGGAAGGTGGAAACCGGAGCTGTGTTGAGGACTTGCTTCTACTCCACCATCTTGACTCCGACCACTCAATGAGTTTTCAGTAAGAAATCCTGCTTGGCTTGTTGTTCCCACCTACCTGGAAGGAAATGATTTTTTTTTCTGGCATTAATAATTAATAAGTTAATTAATTTGCCAACTATATTTATGCAGACGCTGAAATACACACATAGACCTGCAATTAAGTTTTTAAACAAAAATTTCCTGTGAAATGACAAATCACACTGTTTCTGATTCCTCACTTTCAAAAGAGTATGAATCAATTCTTTCATACCCTTAGGATGACTCAATTTTATCCCAGTGGCTTTCTGAAAGAGTTAAATCCACTAATAAGGGATGGATATAAACTACAAGTATAAAACAGAACTCACTAAGTAATAATGCAAGAAAAAAAGTTGCATTTATCTCTTACTCATGTACAAGTAAATACTTACCAGAAAAAGTGAGGTACCCAAACAACGCTGAAATAAATGAGAAAACTTAAAGCAATCACTGTGTTGGTCACAATCTGCATTCATCTCTTTGAAGGTCTAAAAGACAAAAACAGAACCAAAATAGAACCACAAAACTGGACAAGACAAGAACCATAAGTTGGGTAAGATATGGACAGGAGGTCAAAGAGTCTGCAGACTCCGGGTCATGGTGCTCCTCAGCTTTACAAAGCTGAGTTCATCAGCAACTTTATACCAGGAATTGCAATGGAAAGACATTATATGAAAATATTTTTTATCATGTGACATTCTCCATGAGGATTCCACTGAGTTTTTGTACAGTTGTCCTAGAAACTCTCCAGAATCTAACACGGGGAACCATGCGGAAAAGATGGAACTCAGAAAAGCCTCAAAATGTCAAAGGCCTTTTTATTTATCTTAAGATAATTTGAGATTCGTACACATTACCTTTGAAGCTCACAGTATATGCACAATATTGAAGTATGGCAGAGAAATGAAAGTGCCACAGTTGAAATGGCAAAAGCACTTTGAAAATTTTTTTAAAAAGTGAAATTGTTAGTTTCCTTTTGAAAAAGCTACCACTAAATTTGACATTCAACTCATATTTTCCAATGTAAGAAATCTGGTTGAACTCAGCATTCTTTATTAAAGTAGCAACATCATTCAAAGGAAAATTATTTACATGATGTGAGGGGCAGTTATGGATGTATTCATATTTATTTAAAAAGCCTTAATGATGCCTCCTCCTTTTATGTCACAATTATTTTGGGACTCTGCTGCTTTACAAACATTCTCCCCTCCAAGCTTGACTCTAAATAGTTATGGTCAATTTCAAAATCTACAGAAAATGTTTTAGTATGTGGCTGGTTTCCCCTGTCACCCTAATGCTTTCTGGGAACCTTCTCTTGCCATGAGCTACATGTAACCACTAGAATAGTCAATCAACAAGCATTTATTAAGCATATACTCTGTGCCAAGTGCTGGGGATACAAAGACAAAAGTGAAAAGAGTCTCTGTCCTTAAGTACACAGTGTAGCTGGGGAAGAGCACACTGTATAATTATAACTATAATCATAATTATAATTATGTATAAAGCAAAGCCTTCATATAGAAGGTGGCGCTTGAACTGAGAGTTGAAGGGATTCTGAGAGATGTAAGTGAGGCAGGAGTACATTCTCACATTAACACAAAGGCATAAATGTGGGAAACAAAGGACTGTGTCAAGAGGCCAGTTTGGTTGAACTGCAGTGAGCATGGAGGAGAATAACAGGCAATAAGGATGGAAAGGTGGGTTGGGGCCAGGGTGTGAAGGACTTTAAGTAACAAACAGAAGAATTTATGTTTGACTCCGGAGGTATAGCCAGGTTGCAATTAGTCTGAATAACAAAATGCATGAAGCATTCTTCAAATTTGCACTACATTATTTCTATTGGGTTGGATCCAATGACCATATTTTATATAATTATAACTTCAAATAGCACAAATTCAAATACATCTAGCTACTTCATAGGAATCCTTGCTTGCACTAATAGGCAGCCATTATTTTACCAAGAAGGCAAGTGAGAGTAAGACCTATATTTTGGGGAAATTAGTTTGGCAGCTATGAAGGATGGATTGGAGATGGGAATGACCTGAGTCAGGGAGATCAGTTAGGTAGCCTGTTGCAATAATCTAGTTGACAGATGATGAGGGCCTAGCCTAAAGTGATGGTTGTGGGAAAAGAGAGAAAGGACTGGATGAAGAGAGGTTGTGTGGCGATAGAACAGGTAAGAATTGGCAACTGAATGTATCTATTGGGTGGTGGAAAATGAGAAGTCAAGGATGGCACTGAGGTTGTGAACCTGGGTGACTTAAAAATAGTGTTGTCATCAACAGGAATAGGGAATTTCAACAGAGTGGTGGATTTAGAGAGAAAGATAATAAGTTGTATTTGGGAACCCTCAGGTTAAGATGTCTACAGGGAACATTTGTTCAAGAGGCAGTTTGTGGTGCTGGACTGGAGCTCAGGAAAAAGACCACAGAGAGGCAGCTAGGTGGTGCAGTGAATAGAGCATTGGCCCTGGAGTTAGGAGGACCTGAGTTCAAATCTAGCCTCAGACACGTAACACTTACTAGCCATGACCTTGGGCAAGTCACTTAACCCCAATTACCCTGCCCTTCCCCCTCCAAAAAGAAAAAAAAAGACCAGAGCTGGAACTCTAGATATGGGAGCCAACAATGTAGAGATATTAAAGAAACCTATGTGAGTTTAAGAGAAAACCAAGAGGAAGAGCATAGAGAGCAAAGGAAAGAAGACCCAAGACAGAGCCTGGGGTACCCTCACAGGTAAGGGGCATAACATGGATTCCATGATATGGAAAATTTTGCCTAATTCCCAGTTAACTTTTCCGGAATTCATAGACTCATAGAATTAGAGTTCAAGGACCCTTAGAGGCCTTCTCTTCCAAACCTTTTATTTTACATGAAGACAATGAGGCCCAGAGAAATTAAGTGATTTGTCCATGGTCATTCAGGTACTAAAGGGCAAAAGTGGGATTCAAATCCAGGGACTTCCTCTGAATCCAAATCTAGCACATGGTACTACATTGCCTCTTTTAACAACTCAATTCAACCTCAAGCCATACTATTATTAATAATGTTTTCTAAGGTGACTGTGCTTAGTAATTCTCAGCCTGTTTGGGAAGTAACCATTCTAAAGAGCATTTTTCTAAAAACCAAGTGTACATAATATATATGAGAACAGAAGAGATAGTTGGATATGAAAACTGCTGAAAAATTACCTCAAAAATAGTTTTTAAAGTAGGGTGAAAGAAAGGTACATTTGGGCATGATGACATCTAGCTTCTTATACTGTTAGGACACAAATTACTAAAGAATGAAAAAACATAACTCCTTGTTCTCTAATACTATTCTTTAAACATACTATATTTCTATTTACTACATAAAGGCTGCAATCTGCACTAGTGAGATGAATACCCATGCAGAAGGACTTGTGGATTCATAAAGGTATTCAAGCTGTAAGAGGCCAGGTTCAGACAGCCTATAAAGTCCCCTCTCCACCTCAAAACTGAAGGCAGGACTCCAGATGCTGAAGGTCATAGGGCTTCCAAATGCCATAAAAGGGAGTCATTTGCTTAGGTTTGCCCTGAACGGTATAAGTAATGGTGGGATGTAAAGAAGCCCTACAGCTGGAAACTGTGTCCTTGTCTTCGTTAAATAAGAAACCTGGGCTCTTCAGAGGGCAGAGCACAGTCCAGGCAAAGGTCAGGTCATGCATAGTCTACTGGTACTCAGGTCCACCCTTTTTGCATTCTCAGTCTTTTAAGGCTGACACATGAAGCATGCTCAAGCCCAAAGAGTAAGGATTGGCCTATGGATCCCAGATTTATCCTTCAATACTAAACTCCAGAAAGAAGCAAGTTTTTAAGTTTTGAATGTCTACCAGAAATCACCATTGTATATATGAAATCAAAGGTCTACTGGTTAAGCTGAGTTTTGTTACAGACAGGGTTTTACTGAAAGTAGGAATTTTTGATGTAATAGACTGGTTAGCTTTACAAATCCATTGAGCTGCAAAATGCCTGTATCCACAGAAAGATTCACTGGACAGACCAAACACTTTGATAATATCTTCTATGCAAGGGCTCATTTAAAACCACACCATCAAAAGGTGCCTGTTTTATGACAGGCCATCCTGTGCTTAAAAATACAATTTTGGTGGGCAAAACTATATTTAGCATTTCCTATGAAAAATAACTGATAAGCATAAATACCTTCAAAACAAATATTTTTAATTATTTTTTTATTTTTATTTTATTTTTAATTATTATTTTTATTTCAAAACAAAACTTTTATAGTTAATACATGAAAATTAAATCAGAAAAGTCTGCTAACAATTTACCTCTTTGGAGAAGTGAAAAAGCTTTGGTTTACGTTCCTTTGTGATATCTGAACTCTGTGAAGATAGGGAAGAAAAATAAGAAACCAAAAGTTAGCCAGTTATTAAACTGGCCTATTCATAATCACCATGTATACCTATATAGCGTTTTAGATACATTTAGTTCATTTGAGCCTCACACAACATCCAAGATACTACCTACCATCATTACCATTCAGTTTTTGAATCAGTTTTTTTAAAACAATGAGAAAAATGGGGCATAATAGTAGCTTTTTCACTAATTAAAAGAAAACAAACATTATTAGCATGACTTTCTTGTCAGATTAAAATGAGAATTTTTATAAGTCTTCAAAATAGAACTAAGTCAGGGGCAGCTAGAAGGAGCATGTGAATAGAGCACCAGCCCTGGAGTCAGGAGGACCTGAGTTCAAATTTGACTTCAGACACTTAACACTTACTAGTTGTGTGACCTTGGGCAAGTCACTTAACCCCAATTGCCCTGCCTTACCCCTCCAAAAAAAAGGACCCTCCCCCCAAAATACAACTAAGTCATTACCTGGAAGAATTCCCTTACATGAGTGAGGGTCAGTGGACAAGGGATGGACCATATTTTCACTATAACTTGTAAGGTGAAAGAAAAGTAAGTACCTAAATTGTACTTATAAAATTTTATGATGAAATAGATTACTTGAAAGAGACCAAAGCAGTGGCAAGTCAATCTCTCCTTAAGGAGATTCTGTTTAGTCTTATTTCCCTCTAAATTAAATTGTACAGTTAAGGACATTACAGTTAATTAATGTTCTCTCCACATAACTAACCAAAATTGATGAAACTAGGCTATGGCCATCTCCCCAGCAGAGGCACTCCACATTTGATAAAGCCTTACACAATCAATGACTATATGGGAAACTACCTGTACGGTCAGCTAAGCTTCGTAATTATTATTACTACTTGCAGAGTTTAAATGCTTACATTGCATCTGAGAAAATTCAAGCTTCAGGCCTAGCTTACAGAGTTCTGAAGTGTTTAATAAGGCTAGGAGAGCCGTATAACAGAAGAGGGGCATTATAACCTTGGACACATGGACTCTGTAACTCTCTTTTGCCTCTAAATAGACTTCTTAACCTTTTTTTGTGTCACGGACCTCTTTGACCGTCTGGTAAATTCTCTTAACTCTTTCTCAGAATAATGATTTTTTTTTAAAGCAATCAGGGTTAAGTAACTTGCTCAAGGTTACACGGCCAGTTATTTCTGGGTGTGGTGCTAAGTATCTGAGCCCAGATTTGATTCCTAGGTCATCCCGACACTGGAGCTGGTGCTCTTACTCGCTGAGCCACCTGGCCACCCCTCAGAATAATGATTTTAATTAACTTAAGGAAATGATAAATTTCAGCTAGAGGTTGGTGAAAATAAAAATATAATTGTTTTCCCATTCAGGTTCATGAACCCCAGGTTAGAATGCTTGCTCTAAGACAGATGATTAAGAATTATTAAAGGTAGCCTTGGAAGAGACATAGATTGAATCTTAAATGATGAAATAACAAAAGCTTGTAGATAAGAGAGTCTTTAATGAGAGTGATGAAGTATCTTCCTGGATGTCCTACCCACAATCCCTTCTTGGCCAGATAGCAGGTACTTCAGATATGTATAGTGAATGAATATGGAGATAGTTGCTTGACATAAGATAAAGGAAGAATGAACACTCTTTGCTTCTGCTCTCCAGGTTGATGTGGATATGAATATAGGTCATTTTCTTTGTCTTAAAAAACATTAAAACCTAAGATAGGAGAATAGAAAACCAAAGGGACCATATCTGAATTCTGAATGATCTATGTATAAACCTAGTTAGGAAAATATTTTTAAAAGAAATATGAAAAGAAACTCTGAAGGAAATTCTTTCCCAGAAGGGTCTAATGAGAATTTTTTACAACTATACTTTTTTATGGTAGACACCCTGTTTTTAACCTATAGTTACTCATTGTGTCAACACAACCACTGTAGTGTCTGGATTTGGGGGAATAACTACTTTGTAGGCTGATATCCAGGCTAAGGGAATATAAAAAAGAGACCTGTGCTTTGCAAGAAGCCAAATAAATAAATAAATAAATAGTATTTCTATCTGATATTTATCTATTCAACCAAAGATTAATGCATTGCTAAAACAAGTATCAAGAAAAACCCACTTAACTTTCTTACGAATAAAATGAACCAATGAAAAGTCATCTTTAGATCTGATAGAACCAAGTAGAAAGTGAGAAAGGTGGATGATATGAAAGAAAGTTGCTTTGATACTACAATATTTGATTTATGAAGAGGAGAAAAAAATAAAAGGAAACAACTATACAGTCTTAATTCTAACCATTTAAAACAGGTGAGGGTCATTGGTTGTCATTTACAACTTAGCCACTGTTGATTGGGCACCCATTTAAACAGCTAAGCAGGTACTATTAGGAAAATTCACTATCTCCCACCCCTACTTCCCCAGTATATTCACCTCTTGCTTACCAGATTACTTCTGGCTTTGGCAGATGCTCTTGGTAAAGGCTCTGCATTTGAGGCAATGAGCAGTAAGTAAACCCAGGCTCCCTACCTTTTTATTTTGGGTGCCACAGAGTGAGTTGCACAAGATGAGCAGGCACAGATGGGTGTTACCTTTACCCCAAACTCACCCTTCTCCTAAACTTTCCTATACTGTCAAGTGTACCATCACACTTCTACTCATTCAGGTTTACAACCTCAGTGTCATCCTCCACTTCCTTATTCTCTTCATCCCACAAATTCAATCAGTTCCCACATCTTTCACATCTACCTTTATATATCTTCCATCTGTCTTTTTCTCTATTGAGAGTTATCACCATAGTTCAGGTCTTCATGACCTTTCACTTGAATTACTGCAAAAGTTTTCTAACTGGTTTGTCTACTTCATCTCTCTCTTCTTGAATTCATCCTCCAAACAACCACCAACACGATTTTCCTAAAGCTCAGATCTGATGAGGTGACACCCCTACTCAAATTCCAGTAGTTCCCTATAGAATCATCAAATATTGTTTCATTTTTCTAAAATGTCTATTTTGAATAAGCTTTGTAATTTGCACAATTACTAGTACAGTAGTATAGGAATATAGTTTATTAACAAATAAATATATGCATATTGGAAGTGCATGCTCAAAAAATTTTAATGAAAAGGGTGCATGATCAAAAAATTTTGGTATTTACTGACTCAGAGCAGAAATAAGTGAGGAACAGAAAATCAAGGCAAGAGAAATCTACAGTTTTATGGAGGATGAAAATAAAAATGAAGCAAACAGAATGGAGAAAAGTGGTCCTGATCAAGTTATAAAAAGAAAAAATCAGGGAGACAGAAGATAATTGGGAATAACTCAAGTTATTTATTACCTTGCCTAAGATATCCTTCTTCTCTCCTTCATCTATGAAAATCCTAGACAAATTTCCAACTTCAGCCCAATTCCCACTGATTCTACAAAGCAATAGAATGATTGTTCTCTGCTCTAAATTACCAAAACACTTATAGACTACACTGCACACATTACTACTTAATTATATGATTTTGCTATTCTGTGATTGTTTCATATGCATAAGTCTTGTGAACTGAAGCTCTAAGGGAGGGATCAATTCTATACTTCTGTATTCCCATAGCTCCTAAACCCAATGTTGAGCACATAGAAAGAAGATAAATACTTGTTAACTGGTTACAAAAATTTTTTTCTATTTTCTATTTCTTTTCCTACTTTTATTAACTTAAATGTTGTTTATAATAATGAGTTATACACTAACTTGTAAATTTGAAAAGAATGCTAATATAAAAGATCTAGGGCCAAATTCCCAGTTATGTGGCTGGCACATACTGGAATTTTGAGGCAATTACATGGTAAAATTAATCTTTTTAACCTTATAAATGTTCACAGACACACAAAAAAGAACAAAAATCAATAAGAAAAGTTCAAAGAGAAAAGGGAGACATAATCATGGTTTTTATCAGCATTATTTTATAGCTTTGGCTCAGAAAAGTTAATTTTATTATGTTATTGATTTTAAAATAATTTTAAATATAGTTTTGACATAAAAACATAGAGAAATTGATCCCCTCAAAAAACCCTGGAATAGTATCCTTTATTTTCCCATTCACCATTAATTTTAAAACCAAAAGTTTAAATATATCAAAATGGATTTGTCAAATAAAGAAATAAATCTTTTTTAAAAATGCATTTTTTCATTGTCCTATTGCAAACCAAATTAAAATTTTGCTTACAAGAAAAAGCCTGAACAGATGGTTTCTAACATTACTATAAATGCAGAATAAGAGTATTACTTCCATATGACTGTTCCAGTTAGAAATCTGGACCAAATTAGAGCATATCTGCCATGACAGAAATTAATGCTGTAAAAACTACAGTGGGCATATCTTACCAATACATTTCACCTGTTTCAAACCATTAACTATGAAAACTAAATCATACTAGTACAACTTCCAATTTAACGATTTTTCATCAATACCAATTAATTATTTAATATCCACAAACACATATCTGTATGCATTGGGTTCTGCCTATATAAATATAAGTAAGTACTCTGGACATAATAATCATTAGGATAAGGGCATTACCAACATATCTTTTTACTGTAAGGACTGGTATTTATTAATTTAAATATATCTGGAGGTTATAGGATAATAGATTTAGAGGTAGAAGAGCCTTAGGTCATCTAGTCCAAACCCCCTCATGTTTCAGATGAAAAACTGAGGCCCAGAGACATTAAGTGAATTGATTCAGGTCACACAAATAAGAGGCACAGGGGAAAAAAGGAAACAAATATGCAAAAGCACCATGAAAATGATTAAATGTAAAACTGTTTTATAGGAATCTTCAAATTGAAAAAAAATTACAATCATATAGTGCTTTGGCTCTTGGGATCATATTTCTATTTCTGAGCAAAACTATTTTATTCTATATTTTAGCCACAAAAATAATGACCTGATTATATTGGCATAAATTCTGAACATACTAGGTTATTTTGACAATTCTTCAGGATGGGCTTTGCTGTCTTACTCTAATGCTATTTTCCTTTTTTTACTTTTTATGAAGATGCCCACATTTTTTTTATTTGTAAAATACAATTTTGGTAAGTGGCTATAAAAAGAAAAAAAAACTTTTACCAAGTTTATGAAAAGTATATTTAGATAGATATCTTTTTGCAAACTACTAAATACTTAATCTTATTAAGCTTAACATGTGGAGCCTCACCATGAAACATCTATACAAAGAGAGGGAAAAAAAAGGAGGATTTTCTAAATTGCATATAATAACATCTTTAAGATATTAAAATCTATTTATGTTGCCCAAGAGAAGTTTTTGTTTTCCTTTGTCTATACATTTTTAGCCATGCTGAACCATCCTGGTTTTTCTTACATAAATGGCTTAAATTTAGCTGGAATTAATTAATTTTTTTAACTGCCCTAAAAATTAGCTAGTTAAAAACTCTAAGAAAGAACTGCACTTTAGAAGTTAAAAAAAAATTTATTTCTTTGTAGTGGAGGCAACACAACAAAAATCTCTCAAAAAACTGAAAAAACAAAAAAATAGTTCAGAGAATAAGTCCCTCAAGAACCTATGTATAGGTTGCCAAGAGTAAATCAAACATGCGCAGAAATATTTAGAAGTTTTAGTTCCATGGTCAAAGTTTCTGTGGTCTACCTGTGCCAAATTAATTTTATAGTTCATGTCTTGTTGACTGTAGTGTTATAGACAACTATTTTAATCCTCCCACACATCTTACTTCTCTCTGGACTAGAAAGGAAACACACATATACTTATTTAATCCATGGCTTTTGAGAATATTTAAAAATAAGAAATTTAGGCAACTATGCGTTCCTTGTGACCTGATACTAGTTTTGCCTTCTTGTTTAGTCAATTCAAAAGAATTAGACTTAATGTCCTATTTAAGGAAAAATAAAAGTGGAGATAGAAAAAGGAAAGATATTTGTGGATTAATAAGGAAGCATTCTGGAGTGCACATTCAGCATAAGACAGAATTAAATAAAAAGCAAGAACAATGAGGCCAAGTTTAGAAAGGGAAGATAAGCAGTCTATGGATCTTTTAAACTTACCACAAAAGCAAAGAACGCCTTAAAGAAAAATGATAAACTACTTGTGTAGCCAAGAAAGCCTATAAAATAACAGTAAAATAAAAAGCAATTTATAAGGAAAGTGATCCTAATGTACAGCTAAAGCTATATGTCACGGGTATGTTTTCTATTACAGTTGCTTGGTATCTGGAGCTTAGAGCTTAGAATAAAAACATTCCAACTGTGTGTCACAGATCATTTATGTAGTTTTGTAGAGCAGAATTGGAACTGGCTTACCACTAATGGCACACTATAAGGAAACGCTGCTCTTTAATGTTCCACTGTAAAGATTTTATTTTAGTATGGCAGACAAAATACTACTGTAACCCAAGTAAAAGGGTAACTAGGTAGGGCTGCAGGCAGAATAATTTACAATAAATTCAAGTTAAAAAGTCTCCTTTCCCCCTCCTGCTAAAATATCTAGTCCAGTGAAAATTAAGCCCACTGATAATTCATTGTCAAACTTGTCAAATAATATCATCTCCCATTCTAAAATGACTTATCTAACTTAGAAAGAAGTGCAAGGGGGAAAACACAGACACATAAAATTAGCAACAGTATTCTTCTATCAAGATACCAAGACCTATTGGAAAAAAATGTATCTTTAATTTTAGTCAAGGGTCCAGAAAAGAAAAAAAAATGTTATTCTGATATAATCAGCCAATGGAAAAAACACACTTTAAAAAAATGACCCTACTTTCTTATTCATGATCTATATTTTAGAAAAGCATTAGAATGTGATTATGGTTTCTCAAGAGGTCCAGCAGATTCTGTCTTGCTGGAAAGATATAGAATGTGGTTCTAGCAACACAATGAGTCTATTTTCTAAGGACCAACAGAGAAGTTCAGAAAGGCTTACTGCTATTTGGTAATGACTTTTTTTTGGCTATGGCAATCCATAAAACCAAGAAAATTACAAAATGGCTCACAGTCTTGTCTAACCCCCATATGTTTCTGCAACGATGGTGATAGAATGCTGAGAAAAGAGGCCAAAGTTGCTAAGAATCAGTTTTTAGACTATTTATAAACTTTAATTTGACTGTTGATACTCTAAATGCAAGATCCTGGATACAGTGACCAATGAATGGATATACTGCTAAGGGATCTCAATTGTATCACTCTTGACACTCTTTTTTTTTTAAAGCAATCAGAGTTAAGTAACTTGCTCAAGGTTACACGGCTAGTTATTTCTGGGTGTGGTGCTAAGTATCTGAGCCCGGATTTGATCCCCAGGTCATCCCGACACTGGGGTCGGTGCTCTTACTCGCTGTGCTACCAGGCTGCCCCATACTCTTGACATTCTTGCTATAAACAAAGCTAGATGCAAGTTGCAGCTTAATGGATGGGTCACAAGTATTCTTTGGAAATGCAAAGAAAGGAGTTGGATGAACAGGATTTATCATAATCCAGAGGCAACAAGAAATTATTTCATGGAATAGCAGGTCATGAGGTATTTAATTTAATGATATTTTCAAAAAGACCACCCTGAAAATAATCTGCAGTCTATGTACCATAATCAGTTGCTTATGAAGAGATAAATTCTATGAAGAAAGTGCTTACCTTCCAAATTAAATCAACATTCACTCTAGTACTTGTTGATTTCATGCAAAGGTGAGAAAAGGTAGGGATGAAGAGAAATATATAAGAAAATATGATTCAGGTTCATGAAAACAATCCCCCCAAAAGTTGTAAATTACACTGAAGCCTCATACTTAAATATCACAAAAACTTTTTTCAAAAAAGAATTGATAAGCACTGGACATGGAAAGCATCAAATAGCACTGCAAAAGTCAAAATGGATCAAAATGGATTGACAGGAACAGACTTGTTATTGATGTGAGAATCATCCCTGAATAGGCTGTTCAGATACATTCAGGCCATCAGCTTGATAGTGCTAAAATCATAATTAGTAAAAAATAAATAAATTATGGGGGCAACTAGGTGGCACTGTTAATAGAGCACCAGCCCTAAAGTAAGGAGGAACTGAGTTAAAATCCAGCCTCAGACACTTGACACTTAACTAGCTGTGTGACCTTGAGTAAGTCACTTAACCCCAATTGCCTTGCTTTCCTCTTCAAAACAAATTAGGATACTGAAAAAATATGTTAAATGAAAAAATAAACTCTGATCTATTTAAGCAATTTACAATAAAAATGAGAAGCTAATAATAGAAATGATTACATCCATGATAATATAACAATTTTATGCAGATGTGTAACCAATATAAATCAATTATTACAACAGATTTAAAAAGCCCAGAAAGTATTTTTTGTCAGTTGACATATTACTTACTTGACAAACACACAGAAAGAACTGTCAAAGGCAATCCCCGGTTTTAATATATACTAATTTTAAAAATCTTTGGAAAAAGAATGATGTAAAATTATGAATTTGGATGATAAAAGCTTAGCAAGATATCCAACTAAGCAAAGTCATCACAAGAGCATTTAAGAATGAAAATAGAAGGATGAGAAATACAGAAAATTTAAAAATATTTTTAACAATGTCTTTTCTCCAACAAGGTCAGTGGAACGACTATACCTGGACCCTAGGGTATGCTGGCGTCAGTTTCAAGAACCAATTGCTAAAAGGTCAATGTGGGCATTTGTTCCTCAGAAATCAGTAACTGCTACAAATCAGGGCTTGCTTTACTATTCTGTTGATGGTCTAGACTTAAAAATGCATTAACAATGAATTTTAAACTTAAAAGTATAAGTACATATACATTTTTCTTTTTTTCAGACATCCCTGGTTGTTAAACATTTACCAGTACACCTCTGTATTGCTCTATCAACACTGCCTGAGTTCTTCCGGAGTACAGTAAAAAGGTTAGGGGATGAATTTATCATTAGAATGGAGACCTGTTGACTGTAGGAAGAAAATAATAACTGGCATTTATATAAAGTTTTAAGGATTGTAAAGTGCTTTACATCTATTATTTCATTTTAGACTCACAACAAACATGCTTTAGCCTTAACATTGCAATCATAAGATGAGAACATAGGGGAGACAGAAATGTCACTAAAGAGAACAAAGCAGGGGAAAATAGCAGATTAGACCAATATTATTATAGAAGCAATTTGTGCTGAAGGCAACACAATTCTGAGGTGTTGAGGCATCATTATAAAAGATATGTGAAGGAGAGGAAGACAGCAAAAGTGTGGGGGGAAAAAATCTCACTTTATTAACACAGGGAAAAAAGGTGATTGAGAGAACAACTATAATACCAACCTATATGCCTACTGTCCCAATACAATATCTTTATAAGAGTCATCTACATAGAAATATAGGAATCTTTGATGAGGATATTAGCAAGGAATAACCAGGCTTTTGCAAATAATATTCTGCAATGGATTATATCTCTACTATTTCACAACTGACTTAAAGATATAGATTATAAGATCTGATAGTATTTATTATTTGATTATTTTTTTAAAATTCTCAGGAAAAAGCTACCTTAACAAGGTGCCTCCCATTCATTCATCAATATCACTAAAATACCTTGAAAGATAGTAAAAAAAGAAATAATGGAGTTCAGTTATTCTGATCATAAATATCAGGTGAGGCATAAAACAAAGATATATGTTTGCCAAAGGTATCCATCACTGTAATGAATAAGATCCAGCAGAGTTTAAATTAAAGAGAGATTCCTATGGATGGTGAGGTCTTTCAGATACTCCTCTTTGCACAAGATATTTTGTTGGTTATATCAAAGACTTCTGTGATCATTCAACAGAGTTTGGCTCTAACACCCACACAAGAAAGATCAAGTAGATCTATTGCCTAGACTACAACCGATAGAGCTTAATCGTCACAAGTTATATGAGGTAGACAGTACAGATGGATAATAATGAGTTGGGCCCAAAATTAAACAAGAGATAAAGAATGGCCTACGTTGTCTTTGGCAAATTGCAAAACTCCTTTAATGATCCCCAAGCCTTCCATGAAAAGTCTATCTTTTTTTTTTTAAGCAATCAGAGTTAAGTAACTTGCTCAAGGTTACACGGCCAGTTATTTCTGGGTGTGGTGCTAAGTATCTGAGCCCAGATTTGATCCCCAGGTCATCCTGACACTGGAGCCAGCACTCTTACTCGCTGAGCCACCTGGCCACCCCTAAGCAATTGGGGTTAAGTAACTTGCTCAAGGTTACACGGCCAGGTGTTTCTGGGTGGGTGCTAAGTGTCTGAGCCCAGATTCGATCCCCAGGTCATCCCAACACTGGGGCCGGTGCTCTTACTTGCTGTGCTACCTGGCTGCCCCAGAAGTCTATCTTTTTGATACTAATACTCAACTAGTTTTGCTTTATGGAAGTAGAATTTGGAATACAACAGTTTCTGAAGAATTAAAATTTAGTATGTCACAGAAGGAAATTGAAAAGTTGTGTGATAGATACAAGTAGGTTACAATATATAACTAATGAGGAAATTTCAGAGAAAAACAAGAATAAAAGATGCCATGAAGGAATTGTATGATATATGAGAAGGGCTGGTTATATTGGTGAGAATGAAGGATGACTCAGATGAACAGCCAGAGTGTACCTGGTCCCCGACAAAGTTAAGAGAAAGAAGGAAGGCTTCCAACAGATTGCATGATATTTGAAGATACTGACAAGATTTGCACAGGATGAATAAGCATGGATGAGTTTCAATCTGAATCACTGGAAAGAATTTCCAAATCAGGGTTATCACAGATCCATTTAAGCATTAGTAACAAAACAAAATTAAAGCATTAGCCATCCCCAAAAGAGATTATACTTTCAAATATTATTCACTTCAATCTGCACACATATTATCTGCTAGAGTAGACTCTCTTAGGTATGCAAAAAGAAAAGAATAACATATGGTCCCTGTCTTTAAAATTTGTAGTCATCTTAGAATGCAAAATATTTTTTAAACCAGGATCAAGAAAAACTACCACTCTTTAGAATTTCTAAGAAATTCTTAGAGAAACCATTCCTTAGTCAAATTCAGCTACTAATATTTTTTAAGTCATATTTGGCTTTTCCTTAAATCACTATGCCTCTAGCAGCCTGGAGAATCAAACTGCACAAACTTCATACAGCAGTGTGTCTATGATTGGGAATGGTACATGGCCACAAACATTCTTTATCAATATGCTATTTGATGATTAAATCTGAATGTTAACAAAGATGTCCTTCTTTTAATAAGAGTATCAGAAAAGGAATAATAGCTGCAGTTGTCTCACTTGCTCTCCTCTATACCTAGATTTATAACTCTAAAAAAGCCATCAATCAAGAGATATTTATTAAGCACCTGTTAAATGTCTGAATTATTGGAAGTCCAAATATTTTTAGTTCTAGTGGAACTCAAATTGTATACTTCTTTGCATTTGCATAAAGCTCAGCTTTTGGTTAAAGAGAAAACCTAAACTTAGATGTAACATTCTTGTGAGAAAGAATGCACATAGTGACACATCTTTAAAAAGTGAAACATTTTAACACAAAAGGTGACAATAATAATTTTCTATCTTTCTTACATAATAATCTTTCGGTCATTCTTGTATAATAAAGGCCCAACTAGGGTAGCAAAATATCTACCTCCTTCTGGGACTTGATAAAAGATCTGGTAACCAATACAGGCCACAGTAGTAAGAGAAAAAGACCCAAAGGAGCACAAAACAATTTCCATGTCCTCCTTGTCAGAAAGGTATAGGGTGAAAAGAGGCTAAATGAGTCCAGGTTAGAAGAGTTTTTTCTTTTAAAATACTAAGTAGTCATTTCTGAAATCTTTAACAAGAGCTACTTTTCTTCTCAAATGAGATATTTGTAAAGCACTTAGCACAGTGCCTGGCACCTATTAGTCACTTAATAAATGCCTGTTCCCTTCCCCCTTTCTTTTATGCCCATATAAGGTCACAAAGTCTAAAGTCTAAACCATGGATTAAGAGAAAGCCTACACTTTTCACTTTTAACATGAACCTACTACTTAACCTCAGTTTAGCAAATAATGATATAGATAACTTTTCTAAAACCATTCATTTAAGACTTCATGCTCAGTGGCAGCCAGGTAGCGCAGCGAGTAAGAGCACCGGCTCCAGTGTCGGGATGACCTGGGGATCGAATCCAGGCTCAGATACTTAGCACTCACCCAGAAATAACTGGCCGTGTAACCTTGAGCAAGTTACTTAACCCCAATGGCTTTAAAAAAAAAAAGACTTCATGCTCTTCTAATTCACTGTTTTATTTGGTTTTGATTCAGTGTGTCAAAATTCAAAGGGGCCTGGGTGTTATGAGAATTGATTCATAGAACATACCATGACTCTTTGAGAAAAAATGAACTCAGATATTAATTCTATACCCCATCTCTGTTTATCAATCATTTATTATCCTTATGAAGAAATCATTATCAAGAAGTTCATAAATATTATGAATGTTTCTTATTCCAGGAAGAGATGCAATAATACATTGCCCAGTGATATTAGTCAGTTTAGGTTTATGCCCATGTCACAGTCAGGTAAATTGTGTTAGGCAATGGTTATTTTCAAAGAAACAGAAAAGGGAAAATATAGAGAATATAACTGCAGCCCCCAAAATGTCTTATCAGCTTACCATTAAAAAAAGATTTATACAGAATTTGTTTTGTATTTAAGATTTCATTGGCATTAGGGAGATCCCAGTAAGAAAGTTCCTTCTAACAAAGCAGCCTGACCATTGTGCTGCCTTTTATGGTTGTAGAGAGTTGATGGGGGACCTGAGTGTTTAAATGACTTCTGCAAGAAATGAGGTTTGCACCCATGTCCTTCTAACTCAGGTTGGTTTTATTTTCACTTTGTCACAGTGCATATTGTTATTAAAGCTCTAGAACTAAAAAGGGACTTAGATGTCATCTAATCTGGCCTACTCATTTTACAGATGAAGAAACTGAGGTCCAAATCCTGGGTCTAAACTTGTGTGACCTGGTGACTGGTTCTAGGTCACAGAAGCTAAGCAACCATCAGGATGAGATTTGAACCAGGGGCTCTGAACCTAGAGACAGTACTCTTTCTATTGTACCAAAAAGATTTCCAAAATAAAATGAATTTTTATTTTTTCCCAAATGCTTTAACTTCTGATTTACATCATTCATTTCCGCCAGATTTTGAGTTACAAATTTGCTCCCCGTTTTTCCCCTACCCACTGCCCCAAAATAGCAGTCCCACAGGATATCCCCTCCTCCAATCTGCTCTCTCCCATATTTTCTCCCATACCCCTTTCGACTTTTCCAGTGGATCTCTATGCCCCAGTGACTGTATATCTTATTACCCAATTATATGTAAAATAGTATTAATAATAGTATATATATATATATGTATATATATATTTATTTGATTATTTGATTTTAAAACTTTGAAATCCAGATTCATTCCCTTCCTCCCTTGTCACCCACCCTTTCTGGGAAGATAAGCAGTTCAGGATAGGATGTACATGTGTGGCTAATGCAAAACAATAACGTAGTAGATATATTGTAAAAGACTGACTAATATTTCCCTCCCTCCTATCCCACCTCCCACTTGTTCAATTCTCTACTTTGATCCTGTCCCTTTTCAAAAGTGGGTGTTTTCAACTTCCCTCCCCCACAGCCTGCCCTCCCTTCCATCATCCCCCCTTTCATCCCCTTCCCCCCCTACTCTCCTGGAGGGTGAGATACCTTTTTTGTGTGTATTTCATTCCCTCCCCAAGCCAAATTCAATGGGAATAATGTTGACCCATTCTCTTTTGCCTTCCTATTCTTCCCCTCTATTGTAACCATTTTCCCTTGCCTCTTCTGTATGAGATAGTTTACCCCATTCTGTCTCTCCCCATCTCCTCTCATTATATTCCTCTCTCACCTCTTATTTTCACCTTCTTCTTAAATTGGTCCTGTGCCCTCTATCTATGTATACCTGTAAGTATATATACACACATTCACATATGTATTCATATGCCCATATACCCTCATATATAGACACACACGCATATATATATATATATGTATGTATATTTCTATTCCCTTCAACTACTGAGAAAAGTTTCATAAGTTACAGTTATTGTTTTTCCATGTAGGAATGTTAATAGTTCAACTTTGATAAGTTCCTTATGACTTCTTTTCCCTGTTTACCTTCTCATGATTCTCTTGCTTCTTGTATCTGAATGTCAAATTTTTTGTTCAACTCTGGTTTTTTCAGCAAGAATGCTTGAAAGTCCTCTATTCCACTGAATGACCATATTTTCCCCTGAAACGTGATACTCAGTTTTGCTGGATAGGTGACTCCTGGTTTTAATCCCAGCTCCTTTGACCTCTGGAATATCATATTCCAAGCCCTTTGATCCCTCAGTGTAGAAGCTGCCAGATGTTGTGTTATCCTGATTGTGTTTCCACAATATTCAAATTGTTTCTTCCTGGCTGCTTGTAATATTCTCTCCTTAATCTGGGAATTCCGGAACCTGGCTATAATATTCCTAGGAGTTTTCTTTTTGGAATCTTTTTCAGGAGGTGATTAGTGGATTCTTTCAACCTCTATTTTGCCCTCTGATTCTAAAACATCAGGGCAATTTTCTTTGAGAACTTCTTGGAGGACTATTTCTAGGTTCTTACTTTGATCATGGCTTTCAGGTAGTCCAATAATTTTAAAATTATCTCTCCTGGATCTATTTCCCAGGTCAGTGGTTTTTCCCATGAGATATTTCACATTGCCTCCTATTCTTTCATTTGTTTGGATCTGCTTAACAGCATCTTGATTTGTCATAAAGTCATTAGCTTCCATTTGCTCCAATCTAATTCTGAAGCAATGACTCTCCTCATTGAGCTTTTGAGATTCTTTTTCCATTTGGCAAATTTGGCTTTTTAAGTCATTCTTCTCATTTTGAGCCTCTTTTGCCATTTGAGTCAGTCTGTTTTTTAAAGTGTTATTTTCCTCAGTCCGGCTGTTGACTCTCATTTCATAATTTTCTTGCATTGTTCTCATTTCTCTTCCCAATTTTTCCTCCACTTCTCTTATCTGCTTCTTAAGGTCCTCTATGGCCTGTAACCAGCTCGTATTTTCCTTTGAAACTTTTGGTGCAGGAGTTCTGACTTCACTGTCTTCCTCCTCTTCCATGCTTTGCTCCTTTTTGTCCCCAAAATAGGAGTGTAATGTTGGAATCTTCTGTCTGCTTTGTTTCCTTTGCCTGGTCATGTTGCCCCTCAGTCACTTGACCCCTGGGCTTTTTGCCACTGTAGGACTCTGCTACTAGACAGGGGAGCTTTCGTCCTAAATGATGGGCTTTTTCTCAGTTGCCGGAGGTATTAGATGGGTGCCCTCCCTGAAGCCTCCAAACGCTCTGGCAAGCTGGACATACACCCCAGAACCTCCACCCTAGACTGCAATCCAGATCCAAGCAGGTTAAAGCAAGAGCGATTACCCCTCAGACTGGTGCTTGGTCCCCCTACACTCTGCAGGCCAGGAGCTGAAGCAGCCATTTGTCGCTAGCTGGCTGTGTCGGTGTCTCAGCCCCTGGGTGCAAAAGCCACGCACTCCCACTTACTGATCCCAAAGTCCAGACTGCACTGACCTGTCACTTTGTCCTTCACGTCTATGTGTTGATAATTCTGGAAATGGCCACAGCTGCTGCTGATCTGGGGTTCCTCCAGCCGGGGACTGGTCAGGCCCACCCTGGGGCTAAAGCCTTGTTGTGGGGCTGGGCTCGGCTCCTGGCTGGCTGATTCCTGGGCTGTCCTCAGCAGGAGGTTAGCTTCTCTGTGTCATTTTGTGGGTTCTGAAGCTCCAAAGTTTGTTTAGAGTACCCTTTTTACATGTATTGGGGAAGGTAGAAGACGGAGCAGTGGGGAAGTCCTGCTTCTACTCTGCCATCTTGGCTCCACCCCCCATAAAATGATTTTTTAGAAGAATACATTCACTTAAAATTATTTTTTCTAACTATAAAGGAGTTGTTAAACAAAGCTGTTGTTTCCCAAATATACTGTGATTTGAATGTTTTGGGGCAAAAGCATTAGGTAAAAGTTGTATACTTCCTAGAAAACTTGTTTGATCTGTGGGTTTAATCCTATATGATAAAAATGTTCTAAGTATGAAATACAGAGAATAAATTCTTTGCAAATACTTTGCCATACAGATGTTCTTTTTTCTTTTAAATGAAAACCAGATTTATTTATGAGTTGCTTTAATATCATTCCCAAATGGAAGGGGACAAGAGTATCATATGTTCTAAATTAGCATCTTACTTGCATCCCATATCAATTATGTAACTCAAATGCAAGACAACTTAATTGTGTCAATCATATCCTCCTGACAAGATCATTAAATGTTAACAGAGAGCTCCCAAGTTACAATATTTTAACAGTATGCTTTTAAAAACATTGAAATCATTCCATTAAAAATGCAGATAACAGAAGTTACGCTCAAATGGCATGCTGACATGGCATTTGACTGTTGAAGATTAATTTTCAAATTTGATTATTTTAGATGTATATAGTTTATTTCCACTGCCTTTGTTAGGATTAGGTAAAATATTAAAACCAAAATACCTTGTGAAAACACAAGTACATTAATTTCCACAAATAGAACAATATGAAATACTACTAGTTGTAATTTAAGGTAAACTAAACTTGTAAAAGAAAGCAAATAGACATTATAATGACCTAGGAGAAAAATGTTGCCATATAACTTTATCAAGGAAAAAAAATGTTAAAGATGTATAGTTAAATTCATTCAACTAAATTTGTTTCTTGACTGTTTTGCTTCTTGTATTTCGAAGTTTGAGTGATTTATTTTTATATTTTAAAGAATCCTTGCAACTGAACATTTATTAAATTAATAGGTTTTAAAACTTTTAAATATAAAATAATGTACTTTACATTAAAGAGGCCCAAGTTGAAACTATTTTAAAAACATGCATACTTTAAAATAACATTACAAATTCAATTTGCCTATAGAACTTCAAAATGTATAAGTAAAAATCTAAGTACATTATTTTATAAAGTTTGTCTGGTTTATTTCTGACACTTGAAATTGTAAGGAAGCAATAAATGACATAAATAGTACCAGATTTCAAAGGAACTATCTTTATTTTCCATAATGCGATGAATATCACATTAAAGAGGGGTTTTTTGAAAGCAAGACACACAAGCCAAAATACTAAGATATAAACTTTAGTCTAAAGAAAGATTTTGAAGTAAATTTAAAACTTTTGAAAACAGCTTAAAATGATAGCCATAATACTAAAATGTCAATGTTGGTAACATGTAATAATGAAAACTGGTTACTGTAATACTCAAGTTGGGATGTTTTAGTTTAGTTATGTCAAGGACATTTTCTTGGAATGGTTTTGATTCTGATTTTAAGTGTACACAGTGTTATACATGGCTACTTATCTAAAGATGCCTAAGAATAACTTTATAAAGAAAAAAGTATAAATTGTAAACCAAATTTGAAAAAGTTGGACTACATTCTAATGACAGTTCACATACTGAAAAGAGTCACCAAATATGTAAATTTGAAGGCCTATTAGGCTTTGTATTATAATTTTTTGAAGTAACAATTTGACAACAATTAGAAAATATATGCTTTCTCTTCAAGGCCTATTCTTTCTCAAAGTTTTTGTTCTACAATGCAAAGATTTCATATAAATGATATTTTGGGGTTCTTATGAGTTGACTGTTTACCAAGTATTCAACATTCTTAATTAGGAATTGAAGTTTCATTAATGCATAATTTATATTTATATAGCAAAAATTAAACATTTTACACAAGACCTGAAGCTCACAGGATACAATGCACTGGAGTATTTATGGAAAAATATAGATAAGATTAGCATAGAATGTGAACGAATGCAGAAGTTGTGCATTAGCAGAAGAAGTATCCATACCAATGAAATTATGACTTCATTAGAAACATCAAAAAAAAAGTACACGTGGAAATGAAATATTTTTCCTTACCCACTATTATTGCCAGTTAGAAATTGTGAAATTGCACCAGGAAGTTCAGTTTTAATAACTAAAAGATAAGTTGACATAGCTTCAAAGAAGATTAAAAGACAATATTAGAAGTATGCAATCTCTAGGAAATCATCGAACAATTTAACTAAGGTATTACAGGAATGATAAGTAGTTGAGCCCTTATAGCAACACATATAGAATAAAGGTTTGCATCTGAAATGGATACCTATCCTCACCATCCATATTAGCATGCATGTGTATATGTAATAGCTCTAGAGATAAAAAAAAAAAAGAGGGCAAGTTCTTAAAGTCATAGCTAGAGATGGAAGGGACCTCAGAGGCTATCCAGTCCAACAATCTCATTTCACACATGCGGAAACTGAGACCCAGGGAGGCTGACTTGCCCAAGTTCATGCATGTAGTATTAGAGGTAGGATTAGAACCTGGATCCTTCAACAATAAAACCAGTGCCATCTCTTCTGTTGACAACTCTATTTTGAAAAGTTAACTGTTAAGGTAAGAAAGTATCCCTTAATTCCATGCCATTAATAAATGAAATTATGTTTAGATTCCTCTTATTAAAATTTCATACCAGGAAGCCAAGCACCAAAACTGTCACATGCACTTCTGTTCAAAGCATAAGGCTTTAACAAAAATTACTACTTCACAACAATTAGCTTGGGAGCGAGGATAATTAACAAATTTTCTAATTGCTCTTCACTACTGGGAACTGATCCAGACATACTAAAACACTATATGGACAAATATATGAAAACTAGCAGGACAGAACTACCATGCATAATGAACTATTTCGAAATGGTTCTCCAACAATTCAACAAGTATTTTACTAAGCATTTGCAAAATGCCAGGTATTGTGTGAGGCATTAATGATATACCAAGACAGAAAGAAAACATTCCATGCCCTCAAGAAGTGTACAATCTATGGACAGGAATAATATGTATACAAATAAGTAAATACAAAGGTTTGGGGATAGGGTGAGGATGAAGGAAACAAGAAAGGTATCACATAAAAGATAGCACTTGAGCTGAGCTCTAATGGGAGCTAAGGATTCCAAAAGAGCAGAGGTGAGGAGGGAAAGTGTTCCAGGCTTGGGGCACAAATGGATATGGAAGATGGAATGTTGTATACTGGAAATAAATATATCTAAGGGGGAAAAAATCTGTTCTGGGAATAGTGCTATCGTTTATGTCATGCAATAAAAGAAAGAAAAAGTTTTCAGAGCTAACGTTTTTATGTAGCTTTATAAAAAACAAATTAAATAAACTCTTCATTATATACTGGTTAGATACACACTACCTATTTGTGTTAAAACACTTATATTTAGATGTGGAAATATGTGGAAACACAGGTGCATTGGGGCTAGAATCAGAAGTCCACCTCTCTTTCCCGAGAAATTGAAGCAGAAAAAATAATCACAAATGCCCAGGGAGGATAAATCTCTTCTTATTCACTGGCACCCTTCCTGCTGCTTACAAACATGCCCACATCTCATCCTTAAAAAAAATTCACTCAGAAAAGTTTATTATCCTCTCAATTTACCATCCTACATCCCTCTCCCCTTTCACAATCAAATTCCTTGATAAAGCTGATTATAATAATTGCCTGCATTTCCCACCTCACACTCACTTCTCCCTGTCTTGCAGTTTGGCTTAGGACCTAGATATTCAACTGAAATTGCTCTTTCCAAGGTTAAGCACAATCTCTTAATTGCTAAATCCAATTTGCCTTTTTCCAATCTTTATCCTATTGACCCTCTGTTTTTGGATGCTGTTGACCATCCTTTCTTCCTTGGGTTGATTCTGTTCTCTTGCCTGTGTGTCCACTCCTTAGTCGTTTCTGTCTCATTCTTGTCCTATGACCTCCCTTCTTGTCACCCTGTACATGCTCTCTTGGTGATCTCTTAAGGTCCCAAGAATTCAACTGTCACCTTTATGTAGAGAGCTCCCATATTTATATCAACGGCCTCAGGCCCTTGTCACAAATTAAATGTCTCATAGTCATCTTTTTTTTTTTAAGCAATTGGGGTTAAGTAACTTCCTCAAGGTTACATGGCCAGTTATTTCTGGGTGTGGTGCTAAGTATCTGAGCCTGGATTCGATCCCCAGGTCATCCCGACACTGGGGTCAGTGCTCTTGCTGAGCCACCTGGCTGCCCCTAAAACAACAACTTTTATTTTTTATTTTTTGCCTTTTGGAGGGCAATTGGGGTTAAGTAACTTGCCCAAGGTTACACAGCTAGTATTTTTGTGTTAAGTGTCTGAGGCTGAAACCAAACTCAGGTTCTCCTGACTCTGGGGCCGCCACTTACTCACTGTGCCACCTAACCGCCCAGTCATCTTTAAATCATTACTACTTATCTTTTCCCCTAACTTCTGTTGAGGGGATGGGTTAACCATCCCTCTAGTCACTCAAGTTTCCAAGCTTGTAGTCCTCTAACCTTTCGTTGTCCCTCATCAATCAGCTGTAAAGTCTTGCCAATTATAATATGTATCATTACATACATGCCCTTCTCTCCACTCTCCCAATCCAACACCTAGTCCAGGCCCCCATCCCCTTGCCTTTGGACTATTGCAATAGCCTCATAATTGGTCTCCTTGCCTCTAGTCTCTCCCTATAGTCTATAGTCTACACCCTGCTCAAGAAACTGCAGTAGCTCCTTCTTGCCGTTAGGACACAGTATTAATTCCTTTAGCTGTTAAAGCTCTTTGTAATTTGGTTTTAGACTACCTTTCCAGACTTAGTGCATATTACCCTCCCTCATGTACCCTATAGTCAAATTAGCCTATTTGCTATCCCTCATACATAAAACTGTACCTCCTGTGTCTGTTACTTCATACAAATATATGTTTGGAATGCAACCCCTTCTCACCCTCACCTCACAGAATCCTTGTAAAACTCAGCTCAAGTACCACCTTCTATGGGGAGGCTAGCCTGATCCCCCACTTGCCAATGCCTTCTCCTGAGAAATTACCCACCATGTGTAGCAGCAAGCACCCTAGCACACCCAGGATGGTCTGCTTTTAAAGGAAAGACTGCTCAAAAAGGGGGTAAAAATCCTACTTTTAATGACATTTACTAGTTCAGGGGAAAGGCTGGCATCCTGAACGACAAGAAAATACAAACAGAAAATACAAGCAGAGAAATTAGCACAAAGACCAACAGACAGGGCTCCAACTATCTGAATATAGCAACATTACAAATATCACTGGATTGAGGGAGCACAGACAATATCTGAGTAGTTGGGGGGGGCTCTGAGTCTTGACCAACAAATCAAAAGGTCATTCTCATGACTGAAGCCCCAAAGCAAAATGCTAGCCTCCCAGAATATAAAACAAAGACTCTGCCCCTGATTGTCTCAGAGTCAGAAAGCACAAAATCTACTTGACCTAGCACAGTTGTGAATTATGAGTGTTTCAAGGAGATTAATCCTTCAGATGTTTACAATTTATCCTGAGCCTGGGACTGAACTGAACTCCAAAAAGAAAACAACAAAAATCCCACCTTGCTTGCACTTATAACATGGAACACAAATTCCTTAAAATTAGGGATTTTGTTTTTGTTGTCTCCCCAGTGCCTCACATGATAGGTGCTTAACAAATGATAAATGGATTTAATTCAGTTCTCCAAATGTGATATATCTTTGCTGATATTTTGATTGAAATTAGGCTTGAAGGAGCAGCTAGGTGGCACAGTGAACAGAGCACCCACCCTGAAGTCAGGAGGACCTGAATACAAATCCGGCCTCAGACACACACTTACTAGCCATGTGACTTTGGACAAGTCACTTAACCCCAATTGCCCTCCCAAAAAAAGCAAAATAAAAAAAGAAATTAAGCTTGAAAGTTGTTTCATCTTATCAAAATTTGACCGAATTTTCACAGAATCACAGATTCTATGAAATCTGTGAGCATAAGCAGCCATAAGGAACCTCAGCGCCTACATAATCCAACTCCTTCATTTAAAAGATGAGGAAACTGAGGCATGGGGAGGTTAAATGTCTTGTCCAAGGTTATATAGGTAGTAGGCAGCTAGATGGCACAGTGGATACAGGACTGAGCTTAGAATCAAGAAGACTCATTTTCATGAGTTTAAATCTGACCCTAGATGTTTACTACCATGTTTCCCCGATAATAAGACCTATCCCAAAAATAAGCCCTCCCCTTACTGTGTAAGATTCCTCTAAAATAAGCCCTCCCCCGAAAATAAGCCCTATTGAGATTGCTACTGTAGTGAAGGCGATCTCCTGCGCTACACGCTACATTATGGTACCCTCTGTATGCACCGGTCCCTTCCCCCCCCCCCGGAAACACACGCCGCGCTCCGAGCTGCATCCAATCAGAGCTGCAGCAGTGAGCGCGTCATCCTGTTCTTCCCCAGTGATTTGTTTATTGAATAAAGGTACATTTTTTGTTCACATTTACCTGTTTATTAAAATTGCTGTCAATGTTCATTAAAATAAGCCCTCCCCTGAAAATAAGCCCTCTGGTGTTTTTCTGTCCAAAAAATTTAATAAGACAGTGTCTTATTATCGGGGAAACATGGTAGCTGTGTGGCTCTGGGCAAGTAATTTAACCCTGTTTGTCTAAGTTTCCTCATCTGTAAAATGAGAAAGAAATGGCAAACCACTCTAGTATCTTTACCAAGAAAACACCAAATGGGGTCATTAAAATAGAATATGACTGAACAACAACACAGAGGTAATAAGCATTAGATAGGATTTGAACTTGGTTCTTCTGCCTATCAGAATCTTTTAAAATTTTCATCATCATACAGTGTACTTAATACAGTTCTTTAATTTTCTAGGAATTAAATTCAAGCTCACTGCCTTATAGTTTGCAAGCTCCTTCTCCCCACTTTCCCACACCCCCGTCTTTGTTTGGAAAGGGGGAAGAAAGAAGTAAGGGGAAATCAAGAATTTGCCTTGTGGTATATAAACATGATGGAAATGGAGTGGTAATCTGATGTAGTAGATAAAGTAATGGATTTGGAATCAAGAATGTCTGGGTTTGAGTTCTATCTGTGACATATATTGACTATGTGACCACAAATAAGTCACTTCATATCACAGAGTTTAGGCAACTCTCCAAGACTTTAAATTATAGAAGAAATATCAATATCAATATATCTATATCTATATCTCACTCAGTGGAGAGAGTTTCTACACTGGGATTTCCATATACCAATGAAATCACAACTAGGGATAAAAAAAATGTAGAGAAATTCAGAGAAACAAGGGAAGACAAGTATGGATTGAAAGAGTAAAGTAACCAGAACCAGTAGAATATACAATAACTACAATAATGATAGTGATATCAATAAAATTTAAAAATTTAAAATAAAAAAGTTGAACACTGATTTACTATAATGACCAATCATGATCATTGCACCTCTCCTCTTAGTAGGAAAGTGGACCACAGATGTGAAATAAGGTCTATGCTCTCAGAAAGAGTAATTGTATCATTTGGTTTTACTTTAAATGTTTTTCTTTATAAAATAAGATGTACTGAGGTAGGGGAAGTTTGGTTGATTAATAAAGGGGAAACAACTGGGCTAAAAAAAACCCCAAAAGGCAACAATAAAACTTAAAAACAACAACCAAACAAAACAAGACCTATCCTCTCATTCTCTAGGGCTTCCAACTTTTTTGATTGTAGGCTCCACCCTTTCATTTAGTACCCAAGAGTATAATTCACCTTGGTCAAGTAATCCGAACTCATTAAGGGCACACAGGTGTTCTTTCACTATCTCCTAACTTACCTTCATATGTTGTGAACTCCCTATTAGCCATTTTTGTTTTTTCCTTTCTGGTCCGAAAATCATTCTCTTCAGTAGAGAAAACAGAAGCTAAGGAAAAGTTGAGCAGCTATGCCTTTTTCTTTTTCATTAATTATCTTGGTTCCATCTTTTTTCTTTGGTCCTTCCCATCCCCTTAAAGAAGATGATGATGACAATGACAACGCCTTTTTTTAACCTTCACTTTCCATACCAACCTCAGCTAATTCTAATCTTTAGCACTCCCCAGGACAGTGTCCCACTTATATTCATCCTCTGTGACTTGCCTTTGTTTGCTTACAAAGCTCTTAAAACTTTATGTTGGCAGTTTCTAGTGTATCCACATTGGTTTCTATAGGTCCTTTTTTCTTCTCTCAGAGTTCTTTATGTACCTTCCAATATTCATATGTAAGGTCTTCCTATCCCTCCTGTGGCATTTCAGTCCTTGAGATCTTATTTTTTTCTCTGAAACTACAGAAATCTGTTCTATCGAAATTTAGGGTGCATGTTAAATTATTCCCAGCTTTCTTCTCCTCTACCAAAAACTCAAAGATGGAATGGCTGCTTCCTCCCCAGGTTCTCGTTATTTTTACTTCAGCAATCAGCTCCCTCCTTAAATAAGTTAAAACTAAATAAAGTGAAAAGGGGTCATTGAATTTAAGTGCAGCTTGGTTATTTTCCTCTCCCCCCTTTTTAAAGAGAAAAAACAAAGCTTTTAAATGTTTTCTTTTTAAAATAAAATAAAATTTCACCTTAATATAGTAAACCTCAGCATTATATTTTCTAGTTTTCTTCTAAAAAGAGCAACATGCAAAGATGGTCTCACATAATATTAAAACTATTTTAACAGCTTTAATATTATGTAAATAAATATTCAATATTTTGATACTGAAACTATAAAAAATCATGAAGAGTATGGCAATTCTATATAAAGCCACATATATTTTTTAATTTGCAGATTCATATAATCTCTGATACAAATGACATATATTTATAGCAATGTTAAATTTAAAACAGTTATTATTATTAAAAACAGACCACTAAATAAGGAAGTAATCATCTTTCGGTAATGGAAGGATCATTTTGTTCATTCTGTGACTGCTCATCTCTTTTCTTCCCAATACAAGCACAACTACTGACAAAACCATAACTCAGAAAAATCTATCTTTCTGTTATAGTTATGTTCCTGTTTTGTCATTCTGGTATATTGTATGAAAGATGTTTTAAATTGTTCATGCCCACATAAGAAAGAAAATATCAGTTTTCTTTAGGAAGATTTAGATTAGAGTTTTAGCTTTAAAAATATGGAGTCTTTGTTTATAATACTTTATTTGTTCCAAAGAACTATGCACATATGGTGTGATAATGAGAATCATGAAGTGAAGTTTCTAAAACTGGCCTAAGGCTACTTAAATACATCTTGTAAGGAATGAAAGACAAGAGTATTCCTGAAAACTAGGAATGCAGACTTTCTATACAATGTAATTTATTATCTCTCCATCAATCTCTCTTGCTTGGATTAATCCAATACATACACACATTTCTAAAGTTTCAGACATTTATCTCCTTCAGAAAATTTCTATTATTTCTTTTGGCTCTTGAGACATAGAAGGCTTCAATTAATTTAAAGATCAGGTTTCCTCATAATATACAATCTGTCATTCTTCCTATGAATTCCTACTACCCTCTGGCTAATCATTTGATCACATGTATCCTTTGTTGTAGCTTACTCTTTTGTTTTCAAATGGGAGTCCAATTTCACTGAATTTTAATCTGAAGAAGTGAATCATCTTTGCCTTAAGAAACCTGCACACATCAAGTATTTGTATTCTTTCCCAAACAATCTCTATAGATATGAAACATACAACAAAACAAATTAATTTTTCCTTTTTAGGCTATGTTAGCATATGTCTTAAGGCTTATGAAAAGCATGTAGCTCTCTATAGGAAAAACAAATCACTAATAAAACAAGTGATGCTGTACTAGGTATTCTGTTGTATTTACTATCAAAAAGGTTAACGGCAAAACACACATACACACACAAGTATATCTGTATATGTATATCTATTACCTACAAGCACATTTTCATGTACAGACAAGCACCTATCCTGGTCATTAAACTAGGATAAAAAAATCTTAGCTGCATTTACACACGAGAATCAACTTCATAAAAATAAATGGAAAATGTTTTGAAGACATATGAATGGAGAAGATTCAAATCTCCATTATTTTCACTTAAGAGGCTTACCAGACCAAATAGCTGCCACACCTTTCGTTTCATGTTTTCCATTAATAGCATAAGGAAGTGTTTAAAATGTATCTTATGCAGAGGTCCCAAGTAAGGATTTGTAAGTGATTTTCACTGACACAGATACATAAGCAGTACCCTAATATAAGACATACCATGTTGTACTCTAAATTAATATCCATAACAGGGTCATATGTAAGAGGTATGGTTATGAAAACCATATAGTTAAGAGGCTCTGGCATCCACACTAAGGCCAATATCAGTGCTATAAGACATACCTTGATGACAGGTATTCAGCTATTACAAATCACTCAGTTTCACCACATTTACTAAACAGAAATTCTCTTTTGCCTTTTAAATGAAGGGTGGAAATGATTTAACAGAAAACCACTAAAAGGAAAAAAAGTATGAAAAGTATAAAAAAAGTATATATTTCTACCTAATTGACTATATAGTTCCAAGAACTATAGAATATATAGAATAAAATCCTTCATATTAAAGTGCACATAAAATGAAAAAGAAACAATAAAATGAATAGCAAATAACATTTATATGTTAGGTATAACATCTATATGGGGGGTACAACAACCTAGCAGATAGAGGACGGGGCTTAGAGTGAGCAGACCTTTTTGTTCAAGTACTGACTGACATATTAGCTATGTGAGCATAATACTAACAAATTATAATCATAACATTTATATAGTGTTTTAAAGGTTGCAAAGTGCTTTATGAGCAAAATACTCATAGGTTATTGTTTGACCCTCACAACAATCCTGTGAAGTAGGTATAAAGGTATATATTATAGGTATTATTAGTCCCATTTTACAGATGAGGAGCTGAGGTCAAAAGAGTTTAAGAGACTTGTTCAAGAATGTAGCAAATGTGAGAAGCAAGATTTGAACCTCACCCTCTTCCAAATTCTAAGTACAGCATTCTCTGCCTACTCTGCCTATATGTAAGTCATTTAACCTCTTCTTGACCAGGTAACTCTCTAAGACTTTAAGTTGCTGACATGTTGGGAGTATGAAACTACTAAAGGTCTGAACAAAAAAAAGGGGGGGGGAGAGGAGAAGGGGGTAAAGGTTTTGTATGGTAACAGAAGTTAGAACATGAACAGATTGTAAGATAGCAAGCATACAAAAAAAGAAAAAATGAAGGCCAAATTAAAAAAAAAAAGATTACTCAGAATTACCTTTCAATTTGATAACATTTGAACACATGGCATAGTAGTCTTAGTCCAATGCTTATTTCCTTGTGAGATAGATGATGGACCTAATTTTATAGATACTGAATCATTTATAGACACAGAAACTATCACACAGTTAAATCTCTAAAACAAAATTGCCCAACAGAGCTGAATATTTCTATATCTTAATTCATTTCTCTAACTAAAATCCCTCCTCTTTTTTTAGTCTCTCAGAAGCTAACTTTAAAAATTCAGACTTGAGATTTCATGGTTTCATTGGTTTAGGGAGTTGAGTGGTGAGGAAACTTCAGTACCAAAGCAGATCAACAAGAGTTTCACAACTCAGGCTTGAACAGTTGCCTGGAGGCAAAAAGGTCAGGCTTCCTAGGTCACACAGTCAGTATGAAGCAGAGAAAAGACGCAACACAGATTGTTCTGACTCCAAGGCTGAATCTCCTCTACCCAAGTGAACTATGTTCTTATTGCACTGAAAAATTAAACTGAAAAAAAAATCACTAAAAACACCAAACTAATTACTAGAAACTTCCTTTTCAGCACTGTAAAAATGCTTGCCAATTTGTTTTAATTGCCATCATTAAACTGGAATAAGAGCTTCTTTAAACATCTCTAATTGGAGGAACCCAGTATTAGAAAGTAATAGTTTAAACAAAGATAATTAACTTTTTGACTAAACAGCTCAAATAAAAGTATGAAGAAAGGATTACTTACAGCTATTTTAAAAAGAGATTTAGGTTTTCAGCACTTGGGGAAGTTTAGCAACTTCTTAAAGCATTAGTCAGTCAACCCAAAACAAAGAGATGCACTAAGGGCAGAAATACTATGTTTGCTTTTCAGTCTGTGGGGGTTTTCATTTTACTTCTAAATGTTTTCCAGGTATTCATGAAAAACTAATCTACTCTGATTCTTAATGTCTTGATTTTTTTTTCACTAAAATTCTAGATTCTGAGTTTTCTTTCTCTATGTAATCCCCTCTCTCCAAGTGTTTTAAAAAAAAAATCTTGATATTTTAAAAGATCTCAACCCTGAGTTTAAAAATATTTCCCCTCACTGCCACTACCCAAAAACCTAAAAAAAAAAATGTGTATAAGGAGTCAGGATGGAGCCTAAATCAGTAAAAATCCAAAGATTTTTACCATTTAAAAAATTATGCATCACCATAATAGCATTTACTTCAGTTAAATTTTAATTCATTCACCTATCTATTATAGAATCATAAAATGTTAGAGCTAGAAGAGACCTTAGAAATGACAAACCCCTCCTTTTACAGACAAGGAAATTAAGGCTCATAGATGTTAAGGGAAGTAAATAGATGATCACAAACTTAAGTCTTCTCCCTCTCAACAGAATACAAACTCTGTAACTAGCAAATCTTGATAAGCACCATGGAGGACCAAAGCTTATGGCAGAGCAGAAAGGAATAATATAGGCAGATACACTATTTTACAATGCATATAGTAACTTTATAGAATTCATTAATTCAATTGAAGTTTAGTTCCTATTATGTACATTAAGTTCCTATCATGTGCAAAGCACTGTCCTAGATACAAAAATAATTCTTACTCATAAACACTTTGTATATGTCTTTTAAAACTATTACATTTTTTTTTACTGTTTCAACAAAAAAAGGTATAGGGAAAATAGGGAAAGAGCACAAGGCCTATGTAGATCTTTTAGACTAGACTATTAAAAAGGGAACTGATTAAATGACAAAAGTATGCTGCCGCCATAGGTTAAACTGGCCAGCAGAGGGAGTCATGACAGTACAGTACTGCCCAAATTCCGGTTTCCTTCCATCTAGGTAGTTCACATTCTTTCCTGTGGTAGAGTTTAACTGGAAAGAAAACCTATAGCAATCTAGTATCTGACATCTTAAAACAGAGATTTCAGTTTTCTATATGAAGGAAATGTTTGTAAATGATTGCACATTAAATCAAAGATTTTCTACCTAGAACTATAGGCTCCCCCAAAACACAAAATCAGGAAGTCTAATTAGGAGGCTAAAGTTTCTAGGCTTGATTGCAACTGATCTTGCTAGTATCTTTCTGATTAGAAAGTGGAAGCTCAAAGATGCCAATCCTTTGCTCTATTTGTTTCCAAGGCTTAGATTACAAATGAACTCATTCTAAACTGTACCCAACCTAAGCTTATAGAACAGAGCCTGGTTCTATGGAAATCTGGGTCATTTAAAACAATTTTTGAAGGGGCAACAATACTACTAATGTTCAAGATTCTTTTCTTTTAACCTATGGCTATGACTAAATACGTACAAAGATTATAATTCCTTCAGCTATACTTCACGTTAATAATGGTAGGAAATAATTGCCTATTATTTTGTTCCACTTACCTCAGGTTATATTATGTGAACATAAATATATTTTCAGATGGAATACAAAATGAAGTTACAAATATATTGATATCACTACATCCTGGCAAGATGATTTTCTTTGGTCTAAGTAAGCTAGAGATTTGGGAGTTTACATACATGCCCAAGTTGGAGAATTTCACTATTATGCTGTCTGTAGCAATCAGCTAAATGCAAAACTAAGTCTGTCCTAATTGGAATCTAGGTTTTGTTTTTGTTTTTGTTTTTTCCTGGGGGGGGGGGGGGGGAGGAGGAGGAAGAATTACATAATTCTTCAAATTTGGCTAAATGAACTCCCTGAGGGGGACTACTTCTGCTATTAATCTACTAAATCCAAACTCTCTAAGCCCATGCTTTCTGCCTTCAAATTATCTTTGTACATATTAAAACTTTTAAGAAGCTTGTATATTTGAATATATCTCTCAGCAACAATGACCTCCCGTCCCTCAACAAATGCTTCATCCAGAGGAATCATGTGGTTCTTCAGCCCTCCCTTCCCATTTCTATACTTTCAGATTCCTAATGCTACAAAATTGTTAGTGTTGGCTGTAGATCACTAACTGCTCTGAATTCAATTCAGTTTAACATTTATTATTTTATCACACAGATCTCCATTTTCCACAGTTCTTACTAAAATAACTTGCTCTCCAATTTCATCCAGCATGTGCAATAATAGTCTTGCTATGGAATGTAATTTATTCTAACTAGTCCTTGAAACAAGATCTCCTAATTTAGTCCAAATTTTTTTAAAATTAGTTATTTAGAGATATTCTAAAATAACAGATGTCTCCCAAATAGTACGTGATACTCATATTGTAAACAGACAATTGTTGACATCACAGCCAGCACAGTAGATTTTCCATAAAGTTTTGGTACCACATTCTCACCAAAGAAAATTGCTATCAATAATGTCCAAATATCCTGTGGTCTTATCCTCAGATCAATTAATAGCTTTCCTTCTCCCTCATGAATCGCAACCAAGATGGGCCACCAATGTTGCTGGGTTAGCATAGGACCTTTCCTCCCATCATTCTAGAATATTATCTTAAGTGTCTATCTTCTCACCATTTTCACATATTTCTGTTAGTGGGCATGATAAGTTCAGAAACATAAGGAATGCAAAAGACTGGGATATTTTGCTCAAAGGCACCTCTCTAAATTGGAACATACTAAGCATTAAACAAGTATTTTGCTTATTGTGTCACTACTATTAACATGAACTACATAAAAAAAGATTTATCATCTAACTGGCCCCTTTTTTTTAAAGGAGAGGAAAAAGTGCCATTTGAGGAAAAACTAGCATTTTTGCCAATATTTTATTATGAAGGATTTTAAAAGCCAAAGAAAAGAGTTTGTGTTTTTTTTCCTAGTGGCAAAAGAGAGCTCCTATAGTTTTAGACCTCTGCTTTTAGGTCCTCTGGCAACTAGCTATGTGGAAAATGGATTAGAGGGGGAAAAGATCCGAGGCAGGGAGATCAATTATGAAACTACTGCAATAGTGCAAATAAAAGGTGTCTGAACTAGGGTAGTGGCTATGAGCAGAGAGAGAATGACATATGCAAGGTGTATTATGGAAGTGAACAAGAATTCTAGGGTTAAGCAGAACAAATTTAATTCCTCTTCCACAAACCAGACCATTAAATATTGGAAAATAGCTATTATATCCCCTCTGCCCATATGTTTTCTCTTTTAATCATCTTCAATTCCTTCAACTGATCCTTATATTATATGATAAATCTCTCCCCACTTCAGTCCATAATCCATACAGCTGCAAAAGTGATTTTTCCTGAAGTACAGTTTGGCATTCAAAGTCCTTCATCACCTGGCCCCCACTTACCTTTCCAGTTTTATCACACATTACTACTTTCATGCTGGCCTTCTTAATCTTCCTCATATGGGATACTCCATTTCCCATCTCCAAGCCTTTGCACTATAAGTTCTCCATGCCTAAAATGTATGGCCTCCTCACCTCTGCCTCTTAGAATATCAAATTTCCTTTAAGACTCAGATCATGCACCACCTTCTACATAAGACCTTTCTTGATCTCCCTAGATGCTAGTGCATTCCACCTCAAAATGTGTCTTATATCTATTTATATAAAACACTTTTTAAGTATAATGTAAGGTCCTTGAGGAGAGGCTATTTTGCTTTATCTTTCTTTCCCTTGTACCTAATGAAGAGCCTGACAAAGCAGGTATTTAATAGATGTTTGCTGATTGATGGACAATCTTTACAAAGCCTTTTATAAGCCTTTACACTCCGGCTGTTTGCCTTTGTATCTTCTAAAGTCTTTAAAATATGGCACTCAGAACTGAACATAATGCTTCCGATTTGACGTGAACAAGGCAGAGGACAGCAGGAATACTACTTTCCAAGTAGAGGATATTTTCTATCAAAAAATTTTTCTAACAAAACCTACCATTCATTGCCATAGGTTTTTGTTGTTTGTTTTATTTTTGGCTTCCATATCACACTGATGTCTCATACTGAACTCAGTCAATTAAGCCTCCCTCCCCACCACCACCCCTCTCCATCCCCATTGGCCTGGCATTTAAAAGCCCTCCCATAGTTTAGCTCTCATCTACTTTTTCAATCTTATTTCACATTACTTCCCTTCACACACTTTTTGAATAGGTAAGGACTATGGACTTGATCCTTGCTCTGACCTCTCCCATTTCTGGGAAATGGTCTTTCTGGTCAGTACATCCCCCATGCCTAGTAACTACTCTCTCCACACCTGTCCCTATTGAAGTCTTCTTCATTTAAGATCCAGGGCAAGTAATAATAGTAATAACAGCTAACATACAGTGCTAACTGCCAGGCACCATACTAGTGTTTTATAATTATTACCTCATTAATCCTGGGAGGAAGGTACTATTATTATCTCCATTTTACAGATGAGGAAACTGACACAAATAGAAGTTAAATGAATTGCCCAGGGTCACAGCTGGTGTCTGAGGCCAGATTTGAACTCAGGTTTTCCTGACTCCAGGCCCAGTACTCTCTCCACCTAGCTGCTCCATGAAGGTCTCCCCAGCTCATTCCTTCCAGCTCTCTCTCCTCATAGCACTTTGTTGTTACTACATTCTCCCTTATATTATACTTATTTACTTATACTTTAATCCCTCTTTAGATTATAAGCTCCATTTTCACTTTTAATCTTTGTACTGATACTGATATAGAATAGAAGCTTTAAAAGTTTAAGTGAATTATACTCAGCCAAACTTGACATCACTGTAATTTCCCCCCAACAGTCTGTCACTTTTTCTGGAAGAAATGCTAGGTGAAGAGATCAAATTTAAATGCCACTCTTAAAAATTACACTGTAAATTCCAAAAATGGTAAGCCATTTTAAGTAGACCTGGCCAAACTTGGTATATTGATAACATGCAGGTTTGGGAGTAAAACCTCCCTCACCCTCCACACCCCAATGTCATAGTGAGAGACTGAACACATCAAATTCTAGGTTCATATTACAAAATGCAACATCATTCAGAATAGACTTTCAAATTGGTATAGGCATATATACTGACTGAAAAAGTGAGAGGTTGGTTTTCTTGATTACAATAGGAGCTGTTGAGGGGAAAATAATTCTTCCTAAACAAAAACAACATTTTTTTCCCATGGGAATTCAAAGACCCAAAATATTAATTAAATCTTGTGAGGTTCAGAACTTCCAAGCACAATTTTTGATTGCCAGAAGGTGAAGGAGAGGGTTGTAGTGTACAACTGCCCAGGGCTTCAAGTTTCAGAACTGAATTTTATTAAAACTAACATAATAAAAGGCTATGAATTATTACGTACAAGATCTTCCCCATATAACTTTTTGTATAGTTAACATTTATTTAGTGGTCTGGAAAATGGTAAAACAAAATAAATAAGTTGTCTATCACTTGTGGAAAATGTTAAACTCTATACAAGAATCCCATATTTTGTATTTAGATGCACAGTACCTTTACTTAATTTCCAACTGGCATTAACCTCACAATTTTATAACTACTGTAGCCTTTAATACTGAAATGGGCACTCACCTGATTTCATAGTTTAGTTTTAGAGTCAAGCTGTAATGCAAGAATGTAAATATGAACAGAATAGCCAGTTCATATTTGCTCCTACCCAATGTTTCTCCCACGTGCTTCTTCCACGTCAGCCATATTAGTAAATTTGGCTCACTAAAGACAATTTAATTTTCATATAAGATTTAGAGTTTGAAGAGATCATTATGAGAGAATTCACTACTGTCCTTCAAAAGCACGCCATACGCCCACAGAACTATTAATTAAGACCTTGACTGGAGCATTGTTGTTGTTCAGTCATCTCAATCATGACTAACTCTTCATGACCATTTGAGGTTTTCTTGGCAAAGACACTGGAGGATTCTCCAACTTATTTTTCAGATGAGGAAACTGAGACAAGCAGGGTTAAGTGACTTGCCAAGGATTACACAGCTAGTAAATGCCTGAGGTCAAATTTTAACTTGGGTATCCCTGACTCCACACCAAGAGCTCTATCCACTGTGTCAAATTGCCACAGTGGCAACAAGATGAATTACACATTCCTTCCAAGGCAATATAAAACATTTCAATGGTCACAGAAACTGCTCATGGTCACAAATACATCCAAAACCAAAATAAGAAATAACTATTAAGTCATAAAAACATGATTACCGGACTTAAACTTCCTTACCTACAATATTCTGAATAATTATTGTACTTGCCACAGCCACCTACAAAATAACATATCCATTCAGAAGACATAAGAACATTTAACAAAAAATGTCAGAAATATCAGAATCTTTTCAGTACAAGAAATATTATTACTAAACTAGAGAGAGAAGGCACTCACAACACTGAAGACATGAAGTGCATTATGTACAGCATTTATAACTTTACACCCAATATGATACTAATAACGGTCTCATATAAAACCTTTCTTTAAAAGTTCCCCTAGATAGTTTAAGGTTTTGTAATTTGGGCAACATGTGTACTCTGTCCAGCTAATTCAGATCACACCCCTTCTATAATACTAGATGGTTTTAAGAGTTGCTATGGCTAAAAAATTCATCACCCTGTGGCTAAGCTACTGTGCCTCTCTGAATTTAGCTATACCAGTCATCAGACAATTGATATATAGTCAATTACTACGTCTATGCTAGAAATTTTTTCCAGTCTAAATGACCTTATGCTTTTCTGATATAAACTTCAAAAACTCAGGGGTACCTCTATGTCACTATGAAATTTCAGAGAAGGACTTCAGTGGAAGCCAATAATAAAGCACAAAGAAAACTTTAGAAAGGTTTTTATGTGTGTGTGGGGGGGAAGGATACTGGAGGAGAGGATGAGGCAAATTTCTTACCTTGTCAAGTACTGACAAAGTTTTGTATTAATCAATGAATGTTTTATTCTCATAGAGGCAGAATGGCATTGAGTCAAGATGCCCCAGGTTCAAATCTTACCTTGGAACTGTATGAACCTGAGCAAATCAAGTCCCCGAGTCCCTGGGACTCAGTTAACACTAAGAGTCACAGATAGGTTGTGATCTGTGGAGTGTCATACATTGATAAAAACACATATCCTTAGCATAATTGCATTTTATACCGATCAATTCATAAAAATCAAATGGAGTCCATCTGGGTTTTTTTTTTTTTGGCCGATTTAGGCACATTTTTCTGTGGGCAGCCTACTACATGCTACTGCTGTGCGGGCAGAAGGATGACATATGGTCCTCAGAGCTCATTAGTATGGCATACAACTGGTCTGTGGGATTCTCTGTTCCACCTTTTAAGTAGAGGTAGGCTATTTTGAAAAAGATAAAGGCATTAACTAGGAAAAGTTCAAAGAGTTATAATACAGTAGCTCTCTAACCACCTAAATCCAAAATATGGAAATTTTGTATCCTAAAGTAATTTTTAAAAAACCACCTTATTATCTCTAAAATTTAGAAATCCCAGCCTTGCTGTTGTATCAATTCACTGGCTAGCCCTAGGGTTCAGTCAGATACACCTAAAGGGGGTGGGAAGGAGGAGGAGGGAGCACCCTCAAATCATAGTGGAACTACATACTCAATATATCTCTGGAAATATTTAGCCTCCTAAAAGTCCTTTAGTTGAATCTTCCTTCAATGATTCAAGACTGTATCAGATCACAACCTTACTTATTCCTTACCCTAAAAGTGACTTAGGGGATTGGACATAAAGCTAAACAGATTTGCGATGCTCTAGGCACTTGTGATTTCTCTTCTGGCATTTCCCAAAAAGGAATTTGCAAGTGGCTCCTTTAAATAAGCCAAAATGTATTTGTCAAAATGATGGCTTGAACTTTTTTTTTGTATACAAAGATGACGCCCAGTATTTTAGGACAGGCACTCAGGGTTGTTTTTCTAGGAATAGTGATAAGTTGCACCATGCCAGAAATGCTCTCTTGCCAGTTGCCCTTGTGATAAATAACAAAACGTTTGCAAGATGGATTCCTGAAATGGGAAACTGCAATTCCTAGCCTTAGAACAGTTTTCCTCCAGGCAAAACTATTTAAAAAGTTGCTAGAACTTTGGCCACTCCTAAATTATACTTTAACTTCTCAAACAAATGCAAAAGCATAAGAATACCAAGTCTATGACCACATTACAAAATCTGTAAAAGAAATCAAGTAATCAATATTAAAACATCCTTTGTCAAGAGTACAAAATTTTATCTGACTGTAACAGGTTTAGAAAAATAATTTCTGAAATATTTAAAATACATTTCATGACTCATTTCTCAGATGAATATACAATACACAATATCTCCTAGTTTCACAGATGTCAAAACAGACCCAGAGAGGATTCTTTGTAACGGAAGAAGTGGGTCAAAAGTTGAGCATCTAGTTCTCAGTTTAGCCTTTATCTAGTAGAAACCATACCACCTTTCTGCTTCTTGTTGATGAGAATTTAAAAAAAATGGCAGTGAACATCTTTGCTTATTTTAAGCAATAACTCTAATAATAGTTTTACTTTTTAGAAATCTATACTCTTCCAGAAAATTGATGCCAAATTAAAAAACCCAGAGAGATATACTATGCAAATTAACAGTGATGATAGTGAAGATGCTTAGAGGCATGTTTATAAATCAAGAAGAACTAATCAGGATGTTTTCTTAAAACATCTTCTTCTACTGAGTCTTCAACAAATTTGTTTTTCAGTCAAACCACATGCAGGAAGTTCATTGATGATTGAATACATTCTCATATTTAGATCTTTATAAAAACAATCTATTTCTCTTAGAAATAAAAAACTGTCATCAAGGATAATTACCAGAAACTTTTATGATTAGTTTCATATTCTTGTCATATTCTTCACTTTGTCAAAGTTGTAGTTCATTCAGATCACTAAGGGACTAAATCATAATGTTATAGAGTTTATCATTAAAATAATGTCTTTTAAAAACATGTTTGCCGGACCTCCCTGCGGCTCCGGCTCCCACCACCTCCAATTCATGTAAAAGGGGACTCTAAACAAACTTTGGAGCTACAGAATCCACAGAGAAGCTAACCTCCCTCTGAGGACAGCCCGGCAGGCCGGCTGGCAGTAATTGGCCAGCCCCACTCCAAGGCTTTAGCCCCAGGGCAGGCCTAACCAGCCTCCACCTGGAGGGACTCCAGATCAGCAGCAGCTGTGGCCGTTTACAGATTTATCAACACATAGATGTGATGGACAAAGTGAGAGGTCACTGCAATGTGGACTTTGGGACCCAGTAGTTGGGAGTGCATCGGCTTCTTGCCCTGGAGGGCTACGGCTTAGCCACGGCCACCTGGCAGCTTCAGCTCCTGGCCTACAGATTGTAGGGGGACCAAGTGACCAGACTGAGGGGTAATCGCTCTTGCTTTAATCTGCTTGGACCTGGATTGCGGTCTAAGGTTGAGGTCCTGAGGTGTGTGACCAGCTTGCCAGAGCATGTGAAGGCTTCAGAGAGGCACCCAACTAATATCTCCAGCAGCTGAGAAAACCCCAGCGTTTGGAATGAAGCTCCCCTGTCTGGTGGCAGAGTCCTACTGTGGGAAAAAGCACAAAAGTCAAGTAATTGAGTGGCAACATGACCAGGCAAAGGAAACAAACCAAGCAAAGCAATCCAACATTAGACTCCTATTTTGGTGACAAAAAGGATCAAAGCATGGAACAGGAGGAAGACAGTGAAGTCAGAACTTCTGCACCAAAAGCTTCCAAGACAAATATGAGCTGGTTACAGGCCATAGTGTACCTTAAGAAGCAAATAAGAGAAGTGGAGGAAAAATTGGGAAGAGAAATGAGAACGATGCAAGAAAATTATGAAATAAGTCAACAGCCTGACTGAGGAAAATAACACCTTAAAAAACAGACTAACTCAAATGGCAAAAGAGGCTCAAAAAAGCAATGAGGAGAACAATGCCTTAAGAAGCCTAATTTTCCAGACAGCAAAAGAATCTCAAAAGCTCAATGAGGAGAATCATTGCTTCAGAATTAGATGGGAGCAAATGGAAGCTAATGACTTTATGAGAAATCAGGATGCTGTTAAACATATCCAAACAAATGAAAGAATAGAAGGCAATGTGAAATATCTCACTGGAAAAACCACTGACCTGGAAAACAGATCCAGAAGAGATCATTTAAAAATTACTGGACTACTTGAAAGCCATGATCAAAGAAAGAAAGAACCTAGAAATCATCCTCCAAGAAATTCTCAAGGAAAACTGCCCTGATGTTTTAGAACCAGAGGGCAAAACAGAGGTTGAAAGAATCCACCAATCACCCCCTGAAAAATATCCCAAAAAGAAAACTCCTAGGAATATTATAGCCAGGTTCCGGAATTCCCAGATTAAGGAGAGAATATTACAAGCAGCCAGGAAGAAACAATTTGAATATTGTGGAAACACAATCCGGATAATCCAGGATCTGGCAGCTTCTATACTGAGGGATCGAAGGACTTGGAAAAGGAGCTGGGATTAAAACCAAGAATCACCTACCCAGCAAAACTGAGTATCATGTTTCAGGGGAAAATATGATCATTCAGTGGAATAGAAAAATTTCAAGCATTCTTGATGAAAAAACCAGAGTTGAATAGAAAATTTGACATTTAGATACAAGAAGCAAGAGAAGCATGAGAAGGTAAACAGGGAAAAGAAATCATAAGGAACTTATCAAAGTTGAACTATTAAGAGGTGAGAGAGGAATAAAATGAGAGGAGATGGGGAGAGACATAATGGAGTAAACTATATCATATAGAATAGGCAAGGGAAAAATGGCTACAATGGAGGGGAAGAACAGAAAGGCAAAAGGGAATGGGTCAACCTTATTCTCATTGAATTTGGCTTAAGGAGGGAATGACATACACACTAAATAGGGTATCTCATCCTACAGGAGAGTAGGGGGGAAGGGGATGAGAGGGGGGATGATGGGAGGGAGGGCAGGCTGGGGGGGAGGGAAGTTGGAAGCACCCACTTTTGAAAAGGGACAGGATCAAAGTAGAGAATAGAACAAGTGGGAGGTGGGATAGGAGGGATAGGAGGGAGGGAAATATAGTCAACCTTTTACAATATATCTACTGTGGTAATGTTTTGCATTAGCTACATATATACAACCTATACTGAATTACTTATCTTCCCAGTAAGGGTGGGTGACAAGGGAGGAAGGGAATGAATCTGGAATTCAAAGTTTTAAAATCAAATGTTTATATATATATATACTCTTATTAATACTATTTTAGATGTAATTGGGAAATAAGTTACACAGGTTACTGGGGCATACAGATCCACCATGCCCTACTGGAAAGTCAGAGGGGGTATGGGAGAAGATATGGGAGAGAGCAGATTGAAGGAGGGGATATCCTGTGCAACTGCTATTTTTGGGCGGTGGGCAGGGAAAAAACGGGGAGAAAATTTGTAACTCAAAATCTGGAGGAAATGAACGATGTAAATCAGAAGTTAATAAAGCATTTGAAAAATGAATAAAAACCGTTTGCCTTAGTTTGATTATAAACCAGAATTTTTTTTTCTATCACTTTTACAGTATCTTCCTGAAATAATATACAGTATGTTTCAAAGCACTGAGCTTGGAGCTGGACAACTTAGGTTTTGATTCTAATTCTGCTACTTTCTTAGTAGAATGTGACATAATGTCTCTGATTCTTAGTTTCTTCATCTGTAAAATGGATCACCTATCTCACAGGGTTAATGTGATGATTGAATGAGTTAATGAAGGCAAAAGCATTTCAGAACTGCAAAGCACTTTGTGAACATCAGCTATGATTATTATCTTTCCTCCCATTCTCAGGAATCTATTTAGCTGTTCTAACAAATACAGAGAGGTAACAGGGCTTAGTAGACAGAGAGATGACTTTGAATTCATCAAGGCCTGGGTTGACCTAATTCTTCTAAAATATAGTCGTTATGTAGCCCTGCATAAGGAACAACCTTTCAATGCTCCAGGCATCTGTTAAGTTGGATACAATTGGGCATCTGCAGTTGGGTATATGCATTTCTTCAGTAGGAGTTCACACCAACAAAATCAGAGATCCATACCAAACATAAAATAAAATAGACAACCAATATACATATTTTCCCCCTAATACAGATTACATAGATTTAGAACTGAAAGGCACCAGGAAGTCAAATAATTCAATCCAATCATTTTATAAATGAAGAAACAAGGGGTAGCTAGGTGGTGCAGTGAATAGAGCACTGGCCCTGGAGTCAGGAGGACCTGAGTTCAAATCCAGCCTCAGACACTTAACACTTACTAGCCGTGTGACTATGGGCAAGTCACTTAAACCCAATTGCCCTGCCCTCCAAAAAAAAAAAAAACTGAAGAAGCTGAGGCCCCAAGAGGTCAACTGATTTCCCCATATTTACAAAGTCATCATATGTTAGAGGAAGGACATTTTGGAACAATACAGAATAGTGACTTTGGAAGTAGAATGGGGCCATTAATAAGGACTAAGTCAATTTGCTCTAATGAACTAAAATAGGTGTCAGGAAATCTGGTCTCTAGTCCTCACTGCCATTAACTAGCTGTGTGACCCTGAACAAGTTTTGTAAGTCAAGAAGCACTTATTAAGGGTTTACTATGTTCTAGGAACTGTGCTAAGTACTACAGATACAAAGAGAGACAAAAAATAGTCTTAATGAGGGAGATAGCACATAAACTAATGCACATAAAAGATAAACAGGATAAATGGAAAGCAACCATTGGGGGAAGACACTAGCATAAGGGAGACTAAGAAAGTCTTTTTGCCAAAGGGATTTTGGCTGAGGCTTGAAGGAAGCCAGGAGGCAGACATTAGGAGGAAGAGCCAGTGAAAATGCTAGGAACTGAAGGACTGAGTGTCTTGTATGAGAAATATCAAGGAAGCCAGTGTCCCTGGATCACAGAGAATGTGGAGGAGACTAAGGTACAAGAAGACTAGAAAAACAGAAGAGATGATGTTATGAAGGGCTTTAAAAGTCAAATGGAAGATTTTATATTTGACCCTAGAAGCAATATGGAACCAATGGAGTTGTTGGGGTACCCAGAGGGTAGGGGGTGTGACATGGTCGGATCTATGCTTTAGGAAAATTACTTCAGCCATTGTGTGAAGAATGAACAGGAGTTAGGATATACTTGAGGCAAGAAGATAATAAGGAGGTTATGACAATAATCTAGGCATGATGTGATGAGGGTTTGTATCATGGCAGCTGGGTGAGTTGAGAGAAGGGAGTGATTGTAGAGATGTTGAGAAGGCAGAATTGAGACAACCTGGCAACGGACTGGATATCAGGGACGGAAGTTGAGAACGCCGCCTAGATTGTGAACCGGAGTGACTAGGAGGATGGCAGAACCCTCGACGGTAATACGTTCAGAAGAGGGTGGGGCTTGGAGGTGCAAGTTCCATTTTCAACACGTTCAGTTTAGGTTCTCTACAAGACATTCAATTTGAGATGTCCAATAAGTGGTTAGGAAAGAATGAAAATGTGTAGAAGCATTTATTATAAATGACTTTCTCAAGAAGTTTAGCCAGGAAAGGGAGAGATTTAAGATAATAACTAATGGTTATGGATAGATACAGTGAGGATGGGGGAGAAATGGGCTATATATTATAGAGAGCAGGAAAGCAGCCAATAGAAAGGGAAAGATGAATGATGGTGAGATTGAGGACAATAGAGGGGCCAATCTGCTGGAGAAGACCAGATGGAATAGGCTTGTATGTGTGTACAGTTTGCCTTGGGAGAAAGGCCACTTCTTTGTGTGAGACAGGGGGAAGGAAGACAGTGACAGAAGCCATTTTGACTTATGAAGAGGGGAGAATATGGAGTTCTCACAGAGAATGACCTCAGTTTTTTTAGTGAAATATAAAGCAATGTTTTCAGCTTATGGAATGGTTATGGAAATGGGTAGCACTGAGAGATTTAAGGAGGAATGAGATAGTTTGGAAAAGCACTGGGGTGAGTAGTATAATATATTGATTTGGGAGGTATAAATCAATCAGCAGTCAGCAATCTGGCACTCAAATTTCAGTGTCCATAGTTTTAGTGGAACACAGTCATGCTCCTGTTTATGTACTGTCTATGGCTTCTTTCATGCTACAATGGCAGAAGTGAGTTATTATAACAGAGACTTTATTTGGATCTCATTGCTTCACAATGTCGCTCAGGGCTCTACAAATTGCAGTGATGCAACAATAATTCAACAATTTCAAATGCCATGTGAATCACAGAACTAGGTTTTATTTATTTTTTATTACCAGTGCAGACCCATCATGTTAAAACAAGAAAAGAGGGGTAAAAGTTTCATTGCAATTTATTTGAGCTCAGCTGAGACAAATTTTTCTGAGAACTACCCTCAATCACTATTATTGAACGTTGAATGGTTTAGGAAATTTGTTTTTGCTGCAGACTTTATGTTTCTTAATGAATTCAACCTAAAATTACAAGGCAAAACAGAACTTAAATGTAAAATTTATACTGTCATAAAGTCAATTAGGCAACTAATGTTGTTTGAATCAAAATGTCAAGTTTGTTTATACACCCCCCCATACTGTCAAAAGTTAAAACAGGAAGTGAGATTGCCACTTCCACACAAGCAGTTATTTCTTGAACTCAAAATTACAGTTCCAGCAGCATTTTTCAGCCCTTGATGCAAATGCAAAAGGAATCTCCATATTTCAAAATCCATCTAACTGTGCAAATGAGGAGTTCCACCTAATCTTCAACGGGAAGTAATTAATCTGCAATATAATAATACACTAAAAGGCAAATTTCAAGAGAAGAATTTAACAGAATATTACAGATGCCTTCTAAGCAATGAATATACTCAATTAAAGTCATATGCTGGTAGATTCTTAGTAGTATTTGGTAGTACCTATGTGAAAAGATTTTTTCAAAGATGAAATATGTAAAATCTCATTATAAATCATCGTTGAAGATGAACATTTGCAATCAATTTTGATAATAGGGAGCAATAACTTTGAACCCCAACTAAGCGAAATGTCTTCCCAAAAGAATTCCACTTTTCTCATCATTAGACCTATATTACAAAAAAATTATACTCAATTATTATTTTGAATTTTATCAATAAAGAGTTTGATTTGTTTTCTCTTATTATATAAGTACTACTATATGCTGTAAGTATCCTTGATTTTGCTTCTTGGCCCACAAACCCTAAATACGTACTGTGGCCCTTTACAGAAAAAAGTTTGCTGACTCCTGTATAAATGGACTGCCTGATTGAAGTGATGATCTAGTTAATATATCACTGTCTAGCTGATGTTATATTACATAAATATGGACTGTGCTTTGCTTCCAGATATTCTCCAGCTCTGTGCAGTAATAAGGAAAAGAGGTAGGTAAGATTGGGCCTTTGGACCCACATGTACAGTATTCATAGTAGCTCTTTTTGTTGTGATCAAGAACTAGAAATTGATGAGATGCCCATCAACAAGAGAATGGCTGAACAAGTTATGGTGCATGAATGTAATGGAATACTAATGTGCTATAAGAAATTATTAACAGGCAGACTTTAAAAAAAACCTGGAAAGACTTACATGAAGTGATGCTGAGTGTGGGGAGCAGAACCAGGAGAACCCTACACTGTACACAGTAAGAGCCACAGTGTGCAATGAATGATTTTGATAGACTTAGCCCTTCTCAGAATTGCAAGGACTTAAAGCAATTCCAAAGGACTCATGATGGAAAATGTCATCCATATCCAGAGAAAGAACTATGGAGTCTGAATGCAGAGTGAAGCAGACTATTTTCTTTTTCTGTTTTGTTTTTTCTTTCTCTTAGTTTCTCCCATTTGTTCTAGTTCTTCTATACAACATGACTAACGTGAAAATAGGAATGTATATGTAGAACCTATATGAGATTGCATGCCATCTTGGGGAGGGAAGAGGGAAAGAAAATTTAAAATCTATCGAAGTAAATGGTGAAAAATAAAAATAAATTAATTTTAAGAAAAAGATTTGCCCTTTGTAGGGCATGATCAGAGACAAGATAAAGGGGCAAGGGACTAGAGAATGGAGCATAGTATATAGTTGAACTGGTTTATCAAGGGGTCCAGAGGGGAAAGGAAGGAGAGTATAGCCAATGCAGGGGTTATGGCCTGGGAAAAACAGAGGGCTGTCGGGATTGGAGGTCATAGTGATAATGAAGAATATGGTTATGAGTTTTAAAGCAGAGGAAAAGATGGAATGACAACAGATTATGGTAAGATAAAAGAATTTTCAAGTTCATGAATATAGATATAGAATACTTGGGGGTGACGGCAAGATAAAGGACATGACCTTCTTTGTATACAGGAATAGGTCTTGGAAAATGAATAAACTTAGGAACTAGAAGTTTGGATGTCTGAGGGAATACTGATGATCATGAAGGTCAGAAATGAAGGTTATGTCCTGTTTCAGCCTAGTTTGTGTTATAGATAATTGAAGACGCATGTTATAAGCTGAGAAGTGCTATATAAATGTGAAATATTACATCTTGTTCCACTGCCAGATGGTAACATTTTTTTTTTGGAGGGGGAAAGGCAGGGCAATTGGGGTTAAGTAACTTGCCCAAGGTCACATGGCTAGTAAGTGTCAAGTGTCTGAGACAGGATTTGAACTCTGATCCCCCTGACTCTAGGGCCGGTGCTCTACTCATTGTGCCACCTAGCTGCCCCAGATTGTAACATTCTTGAGATCAGACCCCCATTTACCCCTGTTTTTTTTCCCCTTTTATCTTAGTATTACTAGGACATGTTATAGTGCCTTAGCTATAATAAGTACTAAAATAAGGATTACATCTGTTGTAGGGGAATTCCTGGGGAGGTAATGCCTTTTACCAATGCAGATTACCAACTGTATTATAACTAATAATCTTAAAGGGTTGTTTGGGGTATTGATTGATGAAGGAATTTGCCCAGGGTCATGAAGCCAGAATGTGACAGAAGTCCAAGGAAACTGAACCCAGGTTTCCTGATTCTAAAGCCAGCTTTCTATTCACTATGCCATTCTTCAATCTCCTATCATGTATTTGCACAATTGACTTTTGTACCCAAGTGTAAGACTTTACATTTATCCATATTGAACTTTATTTAAAGATTCACCTAAGAGTTCAAGTCTATCAAGATCTCTTAGTACCTGACTGCCATCCTGTGAGCTAGCTATTGTGTCATCTGCACCACCTTGGCATCATATGAGAATCTGGTAAGCATGTCATTTCATGCTTTAGCTGAGCCACAGATAAAGATGTCACACATCCAAACACGGAGCCTGGCTGCACTCAATGGCAGACGATGAACTAAACTAACACAGAACTGCAGAGAAGGCCACTTTTCTTGTTTGGCCATTCAACATTTCTGACTGTATCTAATTGTATTATCATCTAGTCCCTTGCAATCATTTCCAAAAAACAGCATAGGATACTTTATAAAAAAATAGATGGAAAACTGATAGAGTCATCTGATTTACTAGTTTAGTTACCATCAAAAAATGAAATAAAGTCAGTTGGGCACTATCTGTTCTTGATGCAGCATGTTCACTCTTTGTAAACAATGCTTCTCTAGGTGTTCACTAACAGTCTCTTAAATGATTTATTCTAGAATTTCTCCAGATATCAAAGTTAGGCTCATGGGCCTGTAATTTGTGGAATCTATTCTCTTTCTCTTTTTTCCTGAAATTCAGGAATTTTCCCTCCTGTAGTTCTTCAGTGTTCGTCTCATCCTCTATGATCTTTCAAATATCACTGGGAGTGGTTCAGTAATCATAGTTGTCATTTCTTTGAAAATCCAAAGATACAGTTCATTGGATAGAGCACTACAGCTGGCACTAAGAAGACTCAAGTTCAAATCCAGTCTCAGACAAGTACCAGCTGTGTAACCCTGGGCAAGTCACTTAACTTGTTCGCCTCCATTTCCTCACGTGTAAAATACGAGTTATGTATATCTATATAAATAATATTACATGCATATTATGTTACAGCACCATTGTGAAGCACTTAGCATAGTGCCTTGTACAAAGAAAGTGCTATATAAATGTTAACTATTATGATATGGGCTAAATGACAAATTCATTAAAGATAATTATATGCTCATTTACTATCTCATTTGTTGTGGGCATCAATTCCCAAGTAAAAATTTTTGTTTGTCAGGTCACACTCGTTGGAAAAAGGAGACTAAGATTTAAGCACCTCTGCCTTCTTTCTGTTGTCACGTCATCATCCTACCTACTCGAAGTAGCAGTTCTATCTCCTCTTATCTTTTTATTTCCTCTAGCATAACTTAAAACACACACACACACACACACACACACACACAAACACACACACCAAAACTTTTTTTGGTATCTTTAGTTTCACTAACAGACCACATCTCACTCTTGAGATTCAGCACTCCTGACCTCAAAGTTCAAGATCTTTGGAATCTGACTGCCAGTCTGTGAGCTAGCTATTGGGTCATTTGTACCAACTTTGTATCATCTGTAAATGTGGTGAGCATGCCGTTTAATCCTTTTTATAGGATCCTGCCACACTCTTCAGCCTGTCACTTATCTTTGCTTCTACTTTCACCTTTTAAAACTCAAAGACAGTTTGCTGTTTTTGTCTGAATATTTTACCGGCTGTCCTCCATGCCTGAGGTGTTCTCTCTCCTCCCCTCAGCCTCCTAGCTTCCTTGGCTTCATTCAAGTCTCTGCTACAAAGTCCTACCTTCTGCAAGAAGACTTTTCCTGTCCTCCTTCATCTCAGTGCCTTCCCTCTGAGACAGTTTTTTGCATATTATCTCTCCCATCAGTCTGAGTCCAAGAGCATGAAGTGTTTATTTTGAACACGTTCAGTGTAAGCTCTCTACAGGACATTCAATTTGAGATGTCCAATAAATAGTTATAAAAGAGGAACAAGAAATAGAGTCACCTATTGTTAATGGTTTTCTCAAGGTGTTTAGCCAGGAAAGACAGGAGATCTAAAATGATAACTAAACGGGATAGATAGATCCAGTAAAGATTTCTGGGGAATAGGAGAGACACAGGCCTATTTATAAGGCAGTAGGGAAGCAGTCAACAGACAAAGCTAAATTTTTTTTAGTACAGAGTCTGGCCCATAGTAGTACTTAATAACTTAATAAATGCTAGTTGACTGTCACTAGTCTTTTTAGGCAGGTCTCATTTTTCCTCATTGTTGGAACTGCTTCACTTTATGTCTTTAGAATTTCATTCTTGAGTGTTTTCCAAGTAATTCCATCTATCCTTCCTCTGAAATTTGCTCTACTCAAATCTAATGTGCATGTCAGAATAAACCTTCCTTCACCTCTTTCATATACTCAAAAAAAGAAGTGGTTTCTTCTTCCCAATGTTCACCTATCATTTCCACCCCAGCAACCTTCCTGCTGTTAAAACATCCAATATAGATTTCCCCCTTGTTGGCTCCTCCACATTTTGCAAACAGGGAGATCAAGCAGATGTTTGGATAATTAAAACTGCCAGTTATACTCCTATCTCATGCCTCTGTAACAGGCTTATGATCTCTTCTTCTAATTTTTTCTCTCTCCAGGTGGTAAAAAAATATATATATACTGCTAACAAAGTCAAGTTTTCCTGCCTCCATTTATTTTTACCAAAATGCTTTAGGATTTCTCATTTGTTTCAAGACTCAGCTCAAGCACAAGAAGAAGGCTTTCCTAGTCTTCCTTGCTGCTACTGCCTCCTTCAACCTCATGGTTATATTCTAATTGTGTATTTTTATAGATATCTATATGTGTATATTTTCTCAATTATAAAAGTGATTAGTTTTCGCTTTTGCCTAGTACATTGCCTGGCTTAATAAATAACTTGTAGATTGACTGAGTCTCCCTTTTGAATCTTAGATTTCTGCTAAAAGCATACCTTCTTGAAATGCTATACTACACAAGCAGATCCCACCTACCCCTTTAAATGCTCTCTTTCTTGTGAAGGAAGTATACCCAAACAGAGCCATATTCCTATAATATGTTTCATGCCAAGGCTTGGTGATAGACGTAAGGTAAAATTTGCCTCCTTGTGTTAGGACCTCTAGTTCTTTTCTTTGTTGCCATAGACATTTGAGGCCAGAAGTCTGACTACTAGCTCCTTCCTGGGATTTTGTCATCTGTGATCTCCTGACTAAGTTGGTATACTTTCTTCCTTCTCTTTATATAGCTATTCTCTTTAGTATCTGCTATAGTGTATTAATTTCATCCACTATTTTAGTAATTCTGTCAAAAAAGAAAAATTGTTAAGTCTTGCCCTTGATGACACCATCCTCGCTCGAGATATTCACTGCTTGCCTTACTGGATGGTTGAGCAACAATCTCCTTTAATATGTTCTATGAGTGTGTGTGTGGGGGGGTGGAAACCTGTGGCCTTAAGGCCACATGTGGCCCTCCAGTGCAGTCCTTTGAATCCAGACTTCACAGAATAAACCTCTTAATAAAAAGATTTGTTTGTAAAACTTGGACTCAGTCAAAAGGCTATACCCAAGGACTTAGAAGGCCACATGTGGCCTTGAGGCCACAGGTTACCCACTCCTGTAGAGTTTTTCCAGGAATCAAAGTCAAGCTCATAGACCTAAAGCCTGTAGACTCTAATCTCTTCCCCTCTCTGAAAATCAAGACATCTGTCCTTTTCTAGTCTTGTGGTACCTCTCCTATTTCCATAAAGGACATACTCATAACTTTTCAATATCACTAATGTTGGCTTAGCAATCACATCTGTCAGTTCTGTCAGTACCCTAAGATGCAGTTCATCTCGGTCAGGTGACTTGAATTCATCAAGACCAGGCATGTGCTTTCTTATTGTCTCCTTACAAATCTAGAGTACTAATTTTGGTTTAAAGGTTTGTTTTGGGGGGTCTTTTTTTGCTTTATGGAGAGGGGAGGGCAGGACAATTGGGGTTAAGTGATTTGCCCAAAGTCACATGGCTAGTGTTAAGTATCTGAGGTCACATTTGAACTCAGATCCTCCTGATTCCAGGGCCAGTGCTCTACTCACTGTGCCACCCAGCTGCCCCAAAGTGATTCTTCCTTGCAGAAAAAAAACAAACCAAAAAACAAAATAAGAATCAATTGTTTCCTTCAGTAGGCAGCAGTGAGGAAAATGCAAGTCATACCCATGCCCTTCATTTTCTTGTCCAAGACTTTGTAATCCTTGCCAGTACTTTCTCTGGCAGTATCATTTCTGTCCACATAGATTGCCAGAATTGGATAGTAGTCATACATTTAGATAGGTCTTGGAAGGATGATAAATTTGTACTTCATAGGATCATAAATGTAGAGCTGAGAAGTACCTCAAAGGCCACTTAGTCCAAATCCCTTATTTTACAGAGGAGGAAACAAACCCAGAGAGGTTAAGAAGCTTGCCCAAAGTCTCACAGGTATTAAGTGAAAGTCCTGGGATTCTTTGTAATATATTAGATATAGGCCTTGGAAAGAAAATGAACCTATGTATTGTTGTTATCAATTTGAAAATGACCTACTGCAGTATCTCTGAGAGAGGAATTCACCAACTACCATTATTTTTCCTTTCTTCTTCTGACTTGTAAGAGATGACCTGTCACGTGATGCCTGCTATGGCTCTATTACTTCATTTCCTGGAGGACCACTTCCTCAGATCATCCAGTTTCCTCCTCTTCAGGAAGAGACTCAAATTTGCTTTTAAGCTTAAAGTTTATATTTGTCCATTTCCCTCTGTTCCTCCTCTGTGACATTTTTCTACTCTCTAACCTCCCAATAAGGATCAAGCTATCCCTCCTCCACTTCAGATTCTTACTCTCAACTCGCACTGAAGAACTACTTTTTACAGGAATATTTCATTTTCGCTAATAACCTGGAGTGTACAAAGGCATTCCTTAAGTTCCCTCACCTTATCTTCTAGGAAGAAGTACAATCCATACTTGGAACATAAACAGCAGTCACCAGTCATTTATGTAATTTTTTCCTTTGGTTAACACAGTCTTCCCGTTTATTCTTGTTCTTCTTCTCTTATATTTCCTGTTTTTCTCCTAATTTTGTATTTCTTCCTAATGAAATGTTTTTCATTCATTATTCTCTTTTATTTTTTTTTATAAAAAATATTATCTAGTTCTGGTTTGGTCAATAGTAAGGAGAAAAAAAAGTTACCTTTCCAAGCTTTTAGGAGAAAAAAAAGAACAGTGGTTTGGGTTTTTTTTTGTGTGTGTGGTAGATTCTATATCATTTTATGAAAAATTTATTTATTATTATAAACAAATTATATCATCATTTTCATGAGTCCAGAGTAACTGGAATCAGTTAAACACAGAATAGTTCTTATGGAGGGATGTTTTGTGACCTTCCACACAGAAGAGTTGCCTGATTTGTGAACTATATGTAAGAAAGTTTTCTGATATCCTACAATTAAACTTTGTTGAATTTGAAGAAATATAATCCAGGTACTAGTACTTCTTGATCCAAAACTTCAACCTGTATTTTGGATGGTCTTATAAAACTGGAGCCTAAATAGATATTTTACTATTCAGAAGTTGCCTCGAAATCTTGTAAATTAAGCTATCATTGAAAGAAAGGTACTAAGAAGTAACACTAGCTACTGTGGTTAAGTTCTGCTGATCAGCTACACTATAGTAATTTTAAAAGGGATAACTGCAAAAAGTGATCACAGTTTTCTAAGGCTACAAAATCGACTATAATATTGTCACTATGTAAACTGATACAGGAAATAGGCCTTGGAAACTAAAGACATGAAAAGGTTGAGTCAAATAAACAAGGTCTTACTGTACTTTCAAAGAATTTTTTTTCAGGTCACTCAGGATAATAATAATGATGTACTTTCTTTCATATAGCAAAATAATACTACTGTCATATTGGTCTATAAATGAAGGTTTTGAGTGTAGGCTTTCCTAAAACTCTTATTACAGGAAAATAATTCTCTTAAGTTGTTTATTTTGTAAGCCTTTCATTACACATTCTTTCAAGCACTTCACAGTACTATTAAAAACTTTTTTAAAATTAAAATGAGGGAGGCAGTGTGGGATACTGGAAAAAACCTGGAGTGTCTTCCAGAAGCCCTGTTCCTTAATTTCCTCATATATAAAATGAGGGGATTGGACTAAATGATCTCTGTGGTCTTTTCCAGTTCTAAATCTCCTTTGAGACTTTCCTCAGATGTTAATACTTGCTCCCTCTTCAAATTATCTTACATTAAAAGCGTTGTATCCCACCATACCATGTCATTAGAATATGACATTGTTGAAGGTAGGGGCTATTGTATTTTTGTTTTCGTATCTTCTGTGCTTTAGACATATTAGAAATTGCTTCCAAAGTTACTAATTTTACATTCAGTCAGTAAATATCTAAGTCATTTAGATAAGCTTTTCTAAAAACTTGTTCATGGTTTGGTTATTTTTAAATAGTAGCACTAAACAAACATTTATCATCAGTAAAAGTAAAAATCTTCATTAAAAGGTACAAAGCCATAACTTAATTACACAAAAAAACCATTATTAATTTGTTTTCCACCTAAAAATTAAATAACTTTTACTTCTCAAGCAACAGTAAACAAAATTGAACACTTCTAGAAATGCTCTATGTGTTTACTTTATGCAAATTCTAATATAATTTCCAAATATGCTACTAGATAAGGCACACTATAGCAATAACTATTCTGTTTTATCTAGTAATCTGTGAATAATTTAGTCTGAAGTACACTGTGGTAGAAACAGTACTACACTTGAAGAAAAGAGATATGGGCTGCAGTTCCAACACTATAAGCTTCTCAAGGTTCACTTCTTGTCTTCTCAAGGCTAAGAAGATCATTAACTACAACATATCAAAATATCTTTAATAGCTGTCACCCTACTATCTTACTAGCTGTGTATTCTAGGGTCAAGTGAATTCAGTCATTCTGGAATTCAAGTTCTCATCTGCATAAATCAGAAGACTGTATCAGATAATTTCTAAAGGGCCTCCAGCTCTAAAATTCTGTGATCCTGTGAGATAACTCAATTTTGAGATCAACAAAAAAGATCACTGAATATAGTAAGTTCCTAGACAGAGTGGAGCAACATTCTCACTTGTGAACCATGAATTTCCAGTTAGAATATCTGTGTAGTGACTATATACTGTCATGTCATATGACTAGAGAAGGGAACAGATTCTAGGACTTTTCTACATATAAGACAAGAATCCTAATTTTTATGCTTAACAATCTCAAGTCACAACTTAAAAGAATTATCTTCATTTATTGAAAAAATATGCTGTTTAAACTCCTTTTAAAACTCCTGTTACTTAACTGCTAACAACTTCAACCTCCCACCTCATCCACAGCGCAAAATATTACTCAATTAAATACAATTTTGACTTTCCATGTCTATTTACTGAAATTTTTTCTTGTTTATTGCTGTTAGCCATTTTTCTTCTTGTTCCACTCCTTCCTCCATATGGCTGCTATTAACAATAGCTGACTTACAAAGAAACAAGCATATTAAGAAACATCAAAATAATAAAAAGAATTATTATCCTCTCTTGCATATCCTATGGTACTGAAACAATCTGAAAGATGGAATTATTTTCATCTTTTACAGGAATTCATGTTAGCAGTAACGGGAAGCAATCATAAGAATGTGAAAGGAATCTATTTTAGGAAACCTTTTATATATATTTTATATTAAAGAAATCAATGCTGTGTTTTGAGGAGACTGAAAGTCTATAAATCGGAGGAGTCAAGATGGTGGAGTAGAAGCAGGACCTCCCTGCTGCTCCAGCTTCCACCTTCCCCAATATATATAAAAAGGGGACTCTAAACAAACTTTGGAGCTGCAGGACCCACAAAATGACACAGAGAAACTAACCTCCCACTGAGGACAGCCCAGCAGGCCGGCAGGAATCGGCCAGCGCAGCGCTCTGGGTGCCGAGCCCAGCCCCTCACAGAGGCTTTAGACCCAGGGTGGGCCTAACCAGGGCCTAACTGACTCAAGATCAGCAGCAGCTGTGGTCGTTTCCAGATTTATCAACACATAGATATGAAGGACAAAGTGAGAGGTCAATGCATTCTGGACTTTGGGACCCAGTAAGTGGGAGTGTGTGGCTTTTGCCCCCCGGGGCGAGAAGCCACTGAGACGCCTGCACAGCCAGCCAGTGCCATGTGGCAGTTTCAGCTCCTGGTCTGCAGAGTGTAGAGGGACCAAGCACCAGTCTGATGGGTAATTACTCTTGCTTTAACCTGCTTGGATCTGGATTGCAGCCTAGGGTAGAGGTCCAGGGGTATGTGTCCAGCTTGCCAGAGCGTGTGGAGACCTCAGAGAGGGAACCCAGCTAATACCTCCAGCAGCTGAGAAAACCCCAGCATTTGGGATGAAAGCTCCCCGTCTGGTGGCAGAGTCCTACTGTGGCAAAAAGCCCAGGGGTCAAGTGACTGAGGCAAAGGAAACAAAGCAGACAGAAGATAACAACGTTAGACTCGTATTTTGGGGACAAAAAGGAGCAAAGCATGGAATAGGAGGAAGACACTGAAGTCAGAACTCCTGTACCAAAAGCTTCAAAGGAAAATACGAGTGGGTTACAGGCCATAGAGGACCTTAAGAAACAGATAAGAGAAGTTGAGGAAAAATTGGGGAGAGATGAGAACGTTTCAAGAAAATTACAATATGAGAGTCAACAGCCTGACTGAGGAAAATACCACCTTAAAAAATAGACTAACTCAAATGACAAAAGACGCTCCAAAAGGCAATGAGGAGAAGAATGCCTTAAAAAGCCAAATTTGCCAGATGGAAAAAGAATCTCAAAAGCTCAATGAGGAGAATCACTGCTTCAGAATTAGACTGGAGCAAATGGAAGCTAATGACTTTATGAGAAATCAAGATGCTGTTAAGCAGATCCAAACAAATGAAAGAATAGAAGGCAATGTGAAATATCTCATGGGAAAAATCACTGACCTGGAAAATAGATCCAGGAGAGGTCATTTTAAAATTATTGGACTACCTGAAAGCCATGATCAAAGTAAGAACCTAGATATCATCCTCCAGGAAGTTCTCAAAAAAACTGCCCTGATGTTTTAGAACCAGAGGGCAAAATAGAGGTTGAAAGAATCCACCGATCACCTCCTGAAAAAGATCCCCAAAAGAAAACTCCTAGGAATATTATAGCCAGGTTCCAGAATTCCCAGATTAAGGAGAGAATATTACAAGCAGCCAGGAAGAAACAATTTAAATGTTGTGGAAACACAATCAGGATAACCCAGGATCTGGCAGCTTCTACACTGAGGGATCGAAAGGCTTGGAATGTGATATTCCAGAGGTCAAAGGAGCTGGGATTAAAACCAAGAGTCACCTACCCAGCAAAACTGAGTATCATGTTTCAGGGGAAAATATGGTCATTCAGTGGAATAGAGGACTTTCAAGCATTCTTGATGAAAAAACCAGAGTTGAATAGAAAATTTGACATTCGGATATAAGAAGCAAGAGAAGCATGAGAAGGTAAACAGGGAAAAGAAATCATAAGGAACTTATCAAAGTTGAACTATTAACATTCCTACATGGGAAAACAATAATTATAACTGATGAAACTTTTCTCAGTAGTTGAAGGGAATAGAAATATATATATATATATATTTCTATATATGAGGGTATATGGGCATATGAATACATATGTGAATGTGTGTATATATGTTTACAGGTATACATAGACAGAGGGCACAGGACCAATTTAACAGGAAGGGATGATACTTAAAAGGTGAAATTAAGAAGTGAGAGAGGAATATAATGAGGAGATGGGGAGAGACAGAATGGGGTAAACTATCTCATATAGAAGAAGGAAGGGAAAATGGTTACAATGGAGGGGAAGTATAGGAAGGCAAAAGGGAATGGGTCAAACTTATTCCCATTGAATGTGGCTTGAGGAGGGAATGAAATACACACTAAATAGGGTATTTCACTCTCCAGGAGAGTAGTGGGTGAAGGGGATGAGAGGGGGAATGGTGGAAGGGAGGACAGGCTGGGGGGGAGGGAAGTTGGAAGCACCCACTTTTGAAAAAGGACAGGATCAAAGCAGAGAATCGAACAAGTGGGAGGTGGGGTAGGACAGAGGGAAATATAGTCAGTCTTTTACAATATATCTACTATGTTATTGTTTTGCATTAGACACACATGTACAACCTATACTGAACTGCTTATCTTCCCAGTATGGGTGAGTGACAAGGGAAGAAGGGAATTAATCTAGAATTCAACGTTTTAAAATTAAATATTTAAATATATATACACATACTATTACTAATACTATTTTACATGTAATTGGGAAATAAGATATACAGTCACTGAAGCATAGAGATCCACTGGAAAAGTTGAAAGGGGTATGGGAGAAAATATGGGAGAGAGCAGATTGGAGGAGGGGATATCCTGTGGGACTGCTATTTTGGGGCAGTGGGTAGGGGAAAAACGGGGAGAAAATTTGTAACTCAAAATCGGCAGAAATGAATGATGTAAATCAGAAGTTAATAAAGCATTTGAAAGAGGGAAAAAAAAGTCTATAAATCTTAATAAATAAACAGGATAGAAAATCTTATTTAGTGTGCCATTGAGGCATATGTCATGGCTATTTTGGTCTGGCAAAGAGTTAAGCCTTCACAGGAACAGTTTAGAAAGCTGCTTCTTATGAACATGTAGAGTATTTCCATCTTGTTATTGTCCACTCCACATTTTTCCTTCAATGAAAAAGGACAATCAAGAAATCTTGGGTGAAGTATAAAGCTCAAGTTTCTCAGCAGCAGCAATATTATCTTTGGATCTGGGTTGAGGAACATAAGTTATTTAAATATAGTTCAACCCTCAGAAAGCTGTCCACGTGGAATGATCCCTTATTATTTCAAAGTTTCTTTATTTGTAATGTTTTCCAACCTTTTCATCTTGTTTCCTTTTGTTTGCACAGTGACCATAAAGGTCAATTATCTAAAGTCATTAATTCATTCACTATCTCATAAAATCCTTATTGTCTAACTCCTACATGACCTCCTCCATTTTCGCCACTGTTAGCTTACTGGCTCATCTTTGATGGTATTTAAACTTCACCTTCAGGAAACTATATTTTCTGTACTACCTCTTACTTGTCTGACCATTTCTTCTTTTTTGATTTCTGGTTCTCTTATTTTTCATCACCTATGTTCCCTTCCCTTAGCAAACTAATTATTTAACATATTTTCAACTACCAAATACATAGAAAACTTCAACATCGCTAGCTCTGACTTGGCACTATTTTGTAGATAACCCCACTTATACCTATATATAGTACATACCTTGCCCCTTAAACATCTTGAACGAACACTGCCTATTGCCCAATTTTTCGTTGCTTTTCCAATTCTTTGCTATCTTCTCAATCATCCAGGCCGCCAATCTTCAGGTCCTCAAAGACCGCTTTCTGTGCTCAGTTTCTTGCATGTGGTTCATCCCTGAGTCTTGCTGATTCTCGCTACCTGTTACTTCTTGTTTCCCGTAACACTCTTCTCACTATCTGAAGTCATCGCTTTCGGTTAGCCATTGGCAGCCTTCCTAACCCTCTGACTCCAATCTCTCCTTGATTCAGCAGTAAGAATCCTCTTCCTAAAAAGCTGCTTTGAACATGCTGTGCTTTACTCACTGTCACAATGCTTCTCCAGAATTAAAAAAAAAAAATTAGAGGCACTTTTCCATGTCTGAGACATCGTGAGCAATATTTTGAAATCCTATGATGGTTCTCAGTAGTATGGAGACCAGAAGCTATGAAGGAAGAAGGCCTGGATTAAAATCCCATGTCTGGGCGAATCACATAACCCTCCAGAATTCAGTGTCCTTATCTGTAAAATGAAGAGATTAGACTAGAGAACCACTAATGTCCTTTCCTGCTATAAATTTATGTTCCTATTAGATTATTACCTCTTATATCAAAATTAAAATTTCTGACTGTAATCTTTAAAAAGCTTAAGTACCCTGATCTTTCACTCTATCATGTCTCATACTTTTCATTTCCTTTATTTCAATTTGCCATTTCTTGCATCTTGAACAATGATCTCAATTCTCTCAGCCAAAACCTACCCCTACCCTTGTTTAAAACTCTCAAATCTTACCTCATCCATAGTATGTTTTCAGATCAGTTGCACTTATAGTTTCACTAATAATATGACACTCATTTATAAGCTTCTGTACATTAGCAGATTATTTTGGTATTTTTGTTGCTTGTTTTTAGACATATATTTGTATTCTGCCTCCTCCATCATATTGTACACAACCCTTAAGCATTCCTTCTACTGGCTTTAAAACTATCTCAGCACCAAACGATGCCTAAAAAACGACACACCAGCTAACTGAGTTACCTATTAGATAATGAACTAAAGGTTGCATCGTGTATAAGTGAAATGTTTTCTTTGTTCAGTCAAGAGGAAGCTGAGCTTATCTCGAGCTCTGAAATAAAATTGTTCCACCTAAAATCTGAACCCTGCATAGCAACCAATTCTAATAATACCTCTAATAATAATGTAGACACAATCTACACTTAGGACCTAGAAAAATGTCTTGGAACCCAGAGTCCAATACAGAACCTGCAGACTATGTCTCTGGCTACAGAAGGACACCCTTTGCTTCTAAAAAGCGGATATAAAAATTCTCCACACTTCTAGCCTTATGAAAACGCATTATGAGGTTACCTAAAAAAGTTTTGTATAAAAAAAAACAACCCTAAAGTTTTGTATAATTCTCTGCCTGACTTACAAGTTATAATTGGGTATTATAATTCTGTTTACAAGAAACTTTTTTATATAATAAAGTACATGTTTTTAAAATGTCACTGACATTATTAAAAAAAAAATCCTACCTCAGTAGAGTATTTTTATAGTGATTAAAGGTGAAGGAATTCAATCAACAGAAGAAGGAAGCAGTAGTATCTGTACAGGATCATGAAGAAGTCAGTTGAAGTACCCAAGTAGGTTATTGAGAGCAAAGGAAATTAAGAAGGAAAGAAAAATGGTTTTCTTCTACTTTATAATGCCCTAAAGTAAGAAAAACAACATAGAAAGATATTAGATTTTCAAAACCATCAGAGATGGATTGGTGTGGGTAGACAAGAAATTTACATTTTGTACATTTACATAGAAGGAAATTTACATTTACATTACATAGCTGAGCTAAGGTGTTTATTCATAATCTGAAAAATATACATAATCATAACAAGTTAAAATCTTTTTTTTTTTAAAAAGTGGTCTCCCAGAATTAAGATCTAAAATAGGAAGAATATAGGATAAAGAGCCTTTACTAATCCTCAAAAACTAAGGGATAATAATTACTTTATATAAAGTAATAAAATGAGAGGCAATATGGTGAGATAGAGAACCACAGTCTGCAGTGAAGAAGATTTAAGTTCAGGTCCTTCCTCTGAAAACAACAGCTATGTGACCTTGGCAACAAGTCACTTTACCTCTCAGTACTCCAAGCCATTTTGAGAGATCATAAATTGCAGAGAAGTTATTCATCTGTATCAGAAAAGGGAGACTCCACTGTAGGTGTTCCCCATACTATTGAAATCACAGGTCTAGATTTTTTAAAAAAGTTAAATTCAAAAATAAGGCAAATCAGACTTTGAGTTATCCTTTCCTGTGTATGAAGATGATATTACTGACCACTATAAACAAAGAATGCCATGGAGATATATGTGCACTGACCTGTCCAATCCCTGGAGCCTTCTGTATGCCCAAGCACACTTGTTTGCTGGATGGCTAGCCAACGAAGTGAAGGTTAGCATAGATACCCATCACCAGGTGTACAAGGACTAAATAATCTATCTGATTTTCATTCATCTAGATGCTAGTTATCCCCTTAACTGACAAGGATACTGTAACACTTACTGGAAATACAACTAAGAATGCTAGTTTAATCCTCTTTCTAGCAGCATCATTGTTTTAATGTATTTTCTACAGCATTGGAACTGTCCATTTTAGCCTTCTGAAAAGCCTCAATTCATCTATCCTGTAGTATTTGTTCATCTCAAAGTATTTTAAGGTCTCTGAGGTATGTAAACAATTGGCAAGTTTAATGGCTACTTCATCCCATAGAATACATATGATCTTTTTACTTACCTGTCTGAATACACATAGTAAGAAGATGAACTGAGTAAGAAGCCAGGAGAGCAACTATCAGCAGCATGAAACTAAAGCAGAAAAAAGTACATGGTTAAACAAGTTTGTTATTGTCCCCTCTTTCAAGAGAAAAAAAAAAGTCCCTACCTCAAGAATGTCCTTACTTACCACTCACGTTTGTTGACCGATAGTCACGTCAATCTAATGACCTTGCTACATATCCCTATTTTACTATATTTATGTGCTGATCAATCAACCAGCTTTAAAAGAAGGGGGCCGACTATCTGCACTATGGTGGGTGCTGGGGATACAACTAGAAAGAATGAAACAACTCTTAGTCATAATCTTTTTTTTTTTTTTTAAAGCAATCAGAGTTAAGTAACTTGCTCAAGGTTACACGGCCAGGTGTTTCTGGGTGGGTGCTAAGTGTCTGAGCCCGGATTTGATCTCCAGGTCTTCTCAACACTGGAGCCGGTGCTCTTACTCGCTGTGCTACCTGGCCGCCCCTCTCTTAGTCATAATCTAATAGAGAAGGCAACAAGTACAAAAGGAAGTGTAGTTAGTATGATAAAATGAAGAAATACAAATAAGTCAAAATAGTTAAAGACAAAGTAATTTCAGAGGGAGGGAACTAAAAGTTTGGGAATTAGGAAAGGCTTCATACAAAATGTGGTGCCTGAGATGTGTCCTAAAAGAAGAAAAGAAGGGGCGGCTAGGTGGTGCAGTGAATAGAGCGCTGGCCCAGGAGTCAGGAGGACCTGGGTTCTAATCCGGCCTCAGACACTTGACACACTTACTAGCCCTGTGACTTTGGGCAAGTCACTTAACCCTAATTACCCTCCAAAAAGCAAAAAAGAAATGAAAAAAAAGAAGAGAAGAATTCTATGAGGTGGGGGTAAAGATGGACTGAATATCTGAAAACAGTATTTATGCTAAGTATTATAGTTCTAAAATGCCATGAATTATATCTCCTTCAGGGCTTTCTACTATAGATGAAGACCCTATTTTGACTGTACTTGTACTAAATTTAACCTACAAATCCTGTCTTCTTCAAAAACTCATAAAATTACAATCTGAAATGCCAGCCAATCATATATAGTTTCTTTCTAGGGACTAAGATGCAGGTGGTGAAAAGCACCATATGCACAACTCCCTTCAGAATATAGAATCCTTAGCACCTACAGCTTTTCCCTAAGAAATGAGACACTACTGCCCTGAGAGCTCTTTTCAGGGAGCTGTCAAGGAGCACTCCACTGTTTCCAAAAGATAACAAGGAAAGGTGTGGAAGAAGCTCTGTCTTTGTGTCCTATTTAATCCCTGACCTTGTTGTAAACATCAATGTCAATAAGTAGTAAAAAGGATGTGTGTGTGAAGTTTTATGTAGAATTAGTCTAACATAACAATTTACAACTCCCATAAGTTTTTTAATGACTTGAAGAACAAAAGAACTTTTATTAATCATTTTCCAAATCACTTAAGTATGCAACATTATATTCAAAATCCAGGTTTTTACTATGTCACACAGATACACACGTGGCCAAGAGCTATGATTTTATCAAAGTGGGAAACAAAGTAATGTGCAAACTCCTTCCATCAAAGCAGATCAATCACTCATCTTTAATAGTCTTAAAGAATTCTCCAGGGCATTGAATGATTTAAGTGATTTATCTACAGTCATACAACTAATACATGTCAGAAATAAGTCTTCAATTTGGGTCTCCTTGACTCTACTGCTGACATTTTATTCACGAATACATGCTGTTTCTCATATTTGTATGAGGTCAAACTAAAGACACATCTGGTTTTCAAGCTGATAAAATGCATGAAGTCTTAGGTTTTATTTACTATGTTTTGTCTAAAGTGTGGTTTATAATATTCCTGCTTCAAAATAATGAAAACGATTTGGATTCTTATGAAAACATTATATTAAGAAAATTGGGCAACTGGTTAAAATTAATTTCCCTAAAAATTATAGGAAGTAGACAAAAAATTATTAGATAGAACAGAACTACATTTCCAATGCTTTGTTTTAAATTCATAATTGAGCAACTATTGATATTTGTTTCTTCAGGCAAAGCCTCTATATATAGTGAAGTCTGTAAGGGGAAAGGATTACAGAGGAAAAGACTAGTAAGGAGAAGAAAAAGATTACATACTTAATCCTTTTTCAATTGATAAGTAATATGAATAACTGATAAACCTTTGTTTACTCTGGCTAAAATGACACACAGAATGAGTCAATACTTAAAGGTATGAGAGAGAAGGGAATAACTTTTTCATTAGTATTTTTATATTAGCTATTGGATTAAAATACAAGCTAGAGGGCAAAACTTTTTTTTTCTATAATTAACTAACTGCTTTAAATCAAATTCCATTAACTAATAATGAATTTTCCCATTAAAGTGCCATTTGTAAAGGTGATTCTGAGATCTTGGAGGCTATGCCAGCAGAGTTTAAAGTCAAGCAGGTTCTGATAAGCTGAAAAGGTTCTGAGTAACAGACTCAGATTATATGATTATTGTTTGAGTATCAGCCTAGCTAATTTAGCAGAGGTTCATCAACCACAGGGTTGGCCACTCGAAGATAACTTTTTTCATTAATAGCTAGAAAAAACCTACTGAGGAATAAAATAAATTGATTTCAATCTTCTGCACTGAAAGGAGTGAAATAAAAAATTTCCAAGGTAAAAACTAATGCTTAATTAAGAGGATTTTGTTACATATATAATGAAATAACATAAAGACCATACTGACCCACATATAGTCTACCCTCAAATACAGGCAGCACTCCTAAAATAAAATCAGGGCAATAGCCAACTCTCTTTAATTTATTTTGGCCAGTATCTGATGGTCTTATATAAATTAACCTGTAATTATTGAAGACAATAGGAGCAAGAAAAAGTACACTTACCTAAATACAGTAATACCTTTATTGGCCATAATGTACGCTAGACCAAGGATGCTACTTCCCGTGATGGCAGTCATTAAGTTAAATATTGAGAAACTAAAAGAAACTCCTGAGCATTCATCACTCTGAGGCCCTTATAAGCAAAAAAAAAAATTAACAGTTTAAGTACTAACTTACTGGAAGTCAAATCTATCCAAGGAACTATTTGTATAGATAATGCTAATTTATTCTTCCAAATATTTTCACCAAAATGAAAAGGATATTATGGTACTTGGTAAAAATATGAAAAGGGATGTAAGTTTTCTCTTCTGTGGACACTGTTGTACCAATAAAAATTTCAACAATATTGAAACTATTTTTTTTTTTAAGCAATTGAGGTTAAGTAACTTGCTCAAGGTTACACGGCCAGTTATTTCTGGGTGTGGTGCTGAGTGTCTGAGCCAGGATTCGATCTCCAGGTCATCCCAACACTGGAGCCGGTGCTCTTACTCGCTGTGCTACCTGGCCGCCCCTATATTGAAACTATTTATCCTAGTCTCTCAAGATGCTCCAATTCTATCTTGCCTGATGTGACCATCTGAAAGTGGCTACATTTCCCTGCTTCTCCTATCATCCCAACCCTTTGGATTAATGCCCCAATGTAGCTCCAGGGGTATGGCTATAAGCATTCTTTTAATTACTGGGGGTCCTGAGAGTCTTTGTGGGAGGAGATGGAAGACAATCACCTGAAACCAATTTGCCTCACACCAAATTATTTCTTGGTTCCGGCTCACCAAATGTATACTGGTTTTATTGTTTGTTTTCTTCTCATCAATTTTGAGGGACGGATAAATGAAAAAGCATTTAGTAAGTACTTACTGTGTGCCAAGCACTGTCCTAACCACTGGACATAAATAGAAAAAGCGGGACAGTGTCTGCTGTCAAGAAGTTCACATTCCAACTGGTTAAGACAACACATGAAGGAGGGTTCGGTTTCATGGCAGATGGAAAAGCCAAGTGGTACTAAATATTTGGCAGGCAAAATGGTATGGCAGATATTCCCTGACCAATGACTTTTGGGAAAACAGTAGTGGATCTAAGGATCAGAGTCGGGTGGGGCTTTGGGCTACCTGCAGAAAAGGTAGATATGAGGGGGTCAGCATTAACTGAAAAGAGGTATTCAGTGTCTGGTGGGAAATATGCAATTAATGTTGGCCTGGGAAAGGGTAGATCTTTGGCTTCTGATTTTGGCAGGTTGCTGGTGGTACTGTTCCAGAATTATCAAATTACCAGTTGTTTCAGGAGAACTGGTTTTAGGCAAACCATTTTGAGGGCATCCATAAAACTGGAATGTGGGTCACGTTAAGGACTAGTGGCCACAAAGACAATAAGCACCTCAGAGGAATGAAAAAAGTCTATACAATCCATGTTTTAAAACAACTTGAGTCCACCTTATTTACCATAGGATATGCTATAATTGCTAATATTATCTTGAACTGACATCCCCAAACCAAGTAAATCTTAGGGAAGATAGTTAAGAGAAACAATCAATTTCAATTTTTTAAATCTGGTACATGCCAACTTGAAAGTGTATTCTCCCAAAAAGGTTTTGGGTAATAAATTCCCAAAAGTCAAAGAGAACTTTTTTTTGCAGGGATTTGAGATGAAGACTCAAAGTCAGATGACATGACAATGTCTTTATCCTAAACTTTAGGGTCTGGGAACTGTAAACATTTCCATCAAGATTTTCTTCTTTTTGGAGATTCCTGTCTTTTGGTAAACTGTTTCTGCACCCTGCCTGTTTCATGTTCACCTAAGTTTACAAGTGTATTCTCCATATGTGTGAATCTATATGTAACAGCACTGGAGTTTGAGGAAGACCTGAATTTCAGTCCCACTTCCACTGCCTATTATCTGTGACTACAGATGGACAAGCTACTTCATCTCTCCTAGTCTCAGTGTTCTCATCTGTGAAAACGAGTATAACATTACTTATTCCACTTATCTCACAAAGCTGTTCTGAGAAAAGCATTTGCAAAATATAAAGTGATATGTAATTATCACAAAATATAAAGTGAGCTACTAATATTATTATTATTATTCAAGAAATCCCCAAGTCATAATATACAGTTCAACTGGAAAAAGAAGTATCTCATGATACTATTTTAAGAGGCATACTTCAGGGAAATGGAAACAGGAAGATGATAGAAACCATACAAATAACAATGAATCATAGAACCCTAGGCCTGGTCATCTCATCCAGCCCCCAGCTTCCTTTTTAGTATTACAAGTATTCCAGCTAAAGTAGCAAAAGCTTTTATTTTGCAATGGAGTATAAACTATACATATTTTGTGTTACTGAAAAAAAAAAAGGTTTGTTTTATCTAACCTTGGTGCTGTTATTCTAGGGCACTTTCCTTGTCATAGACCTTTTGGCAGTAGAGGGAAGCCTTTGGATATCATCTCAAAATGTTAAATGCATAAAATAAGATACAAAAATATACAAAGGAAACCAATTATATTGAAACAAAAATGTGTTTTCTTTTCTCCTTCCAAAATCAACACCTGAATCCTAGGTTAGGAACCTCTGATCTAGACAAGGATGATCTTTACAACATTAATTAATCAATAAATATTTATTAAGTACCTACTATGTGCTGGGAATAAAAAAAAAGATGAAAGAAAAACCCTGCTTTCAAGGAGCTTACAATCTAGTAGGGGAAACAACATGCAGACAAATATATAGAAAGCAAACTATAAACAGGATAAATAGGAAAGAATTAAATGAGAAAAAGCACTGGACTTAAGAGGGGTAGGAGAGGCTTCCTGTAGAAGGTGAGATTTTGGTTGGGACTTAAAGGAAGCTAGGGAGGTCAGTAGTTGGAGTGGAGGAGATAGAGCATTCCAGGCATGGGAGAAAGCCAGAGAGAATGCCTCGAGCAGAAAGATGGAGCGTCTAGCTCCTAGAATAGCACGGGGGCAGGTGTCATTGATCAAAGTATTTGTGTGAGTGTGGAGCAGTCATTTCAAAGTCTCTTTGATGGCCTACCTCTGGTGATGTGGAATTTACTAATCAAGTCAACGAACATTTAGTAAATCGCCTACCAAGTGCCAAGCAAAGAAAGAGAAAAAGAGGCTCTGCTCTCCAGGAGCCTGAGTTTATGTGGGGGAGAGAAAGTACAAAGAGCTGTAAGCATTAAAGTCGGGGCAGTCTCAGAGGGAAGGCACGCACTGTGGTCAAGCGTTGGGGGGCGACAAGAAGACCGTCTTTCAGAAGGCGGCATTTTTGTTGGGGCCTTCAGTTGTCCCCGGACCGCTGAATACTTGGAGGCAGAGAAAGGCACAGGGGTGTGAAGAGTTTTAAACGCCAAGTCGAGGCTCTTCTATTTGAGGCTGGGGGAAAGGAATGGGGAGCCTCCGTGGTTTACTCCAGTCTCCTGCCAGGGCTGCGGTAGCGCCAAGGGGCTTCCCTTCCACCAGTGACGCTGGTGGCTAGGCTGGAGGCGGGGTCCCGGGCGAATCCTAGCGAGGCCCTCCGTCTGCGCAAGAGCCGGGGTCGGGGGCCTAGTCAAAGGGCCCCGCCGGTGGATCCTGGCTCTGCGGCACCCAGGGCTCTCCCCGCCACCCCGACGCCGCTCAGGCTCGACTCTTCTTGCTACTTCTCCTCCTCCTCAGTCTGCTCTTCCCGCTCCGGCGGCGCTGACACTCCGCCAAGGCCTCTCTAAGCAGCCTCAGCCTCCTCCTCCTCCTGCTCGTCTCAGCGCCAGCCCCGCCTCCAACTCCCTCCTCACGCGCACGCGCGCAATTCCAGCCACGGCCGCAGTGAGGCGACCCTAGGAGTCCAGCCTCGTTTCCAGGTGGGGGGAAGGGAAAAAGAGGAAGGAGGGAGAAGCAAGCGCGATTTGATGACGTGTATTGTGGGGCCCGCCCCTCCTCCCACCAGAGTGACGCTGCCTTCGAGCCCCGGCCTCCCCACGTGCTGGAGTTCTTCCTCTACTCTGGATTATGAGGTGCGAGTGGTTTGTGGGAGTTACTCCCACCCGAACCCGGAAGCGGGGAGGTGAGGGGGTCCAGGAGTGGTTACTCACGTATGGGCAAGGGGAAGGAATCAGGAGCAGTTACTACCGGGTTCTGGTCTTCTGGAGGTGGTGAGAGAACCCGAATATGACAACCCTCTAGTGGAACCGGGAAGTGACTGGCTTGCCTTAGTTAAGGAAAATCTCGCGATATTACCTGGAGGGTCAGAGGTCGCGGTTATGCTTCTGTGACCCGGGGCATCTCCAAGCCATTTGTGCTGGGACTTGTTTAGGTCTTTTTGAGAGACGGGTTTAATCATCCAAAGCTTTGGGGTCAAAGTGCTGGAAGGGGAGTCTAGTCCAGTCGCCTGTTTTTTTGCGATCGAGGAAACTGAGACCCCGAGAGGTCACAACCAGTAAGTGGGAGATGTAGACGAACCTCCTTCCTCAGCCCACAAATCCAGCCCTCTTTCTATCGCAGTGTTACATTTTATTTGTCTCAAGGCTCACTGGGTAGGGTGGCTGTAATGACGGTTTGTGCTTATTAAACGCTGTGAAAATGTGGAAAGCTGTTTCTAAAATTTTAGCCCCCAAATCCCGGTTTTTCAGAATACTTAGAATTGTGAATGCAAAATGTTACTTCCAGTAAAGGCTGAGAACATTTTGTCAGAAATAATAAACAGCGCAGTGATTTAAGCAGTTTGAAAGAATCGTTTAAAGGAAGTCAATGTTAAAATTGTGTAAATGTTACTTGGGGAGCTAGGCTGTTTTGTGGTTTGTTTTTTTTTAATTCAAATTATTTTCAAACTTACTCCCTCTTCACAAGTCCTTCAGTTGATTTTTTTTTTCTTTTCTCTCTGGACTTTATCCAGTAGATAAATATCTGCACTGCTTTGTGTACTATTATTTAAGGGGAAATGAATTTTGCAAATACAGTTAATTACGTACCATATTTATGCAGTGTATTATTCTCCTACTTAGTAAACTACAGTGCTTCCCTATTGCCTTCTAAAATAGAAACTCTTCTTTTTTGGCTTTTAAATATCTTCCTGAGCTGGGCTGGGATTATCTTTCCAGGTTTATTTACATTACTCTTCTTTAATCCAATTCCAATAATATGTAGTATCTTGTATGTAGTTTTTTGCATATTGCCTCATCAGACTGTGAGCTCCTTGAGAAGAGGAACTAGTTTTTTGACTGTATCCTTAGCTCTTGGAACACTGCCCGGCACATAGTAGGTGCTTATTAAATGCTTATTGACTTTGATCATGCCAAACTGGCTGCCTCTGCTCCTCACAAAAGGCAGTCTATTTCCTGGCCATTATGCTTCTGTACTGAAATGTGTACCTGTAATGTACTTCCTTCTCACCTCTGCCTCAGTATCTCTTACTTCCTTTAAAATGCAGTTCGTTACCATCTTCTACATGGATGAAGCCTTTCCTGTTCCCCCCAACTATTAGTGTCCTCTCTCTCAAACATTTTTGTATTTATTTAGGCTTCTTGAATAGTTCTTTTTACTTTTTTGCTTGTATTTTTAACGATTTGTGAAGTAGCTCCCTGAGCAGCAGCTGACCCATTGTGAATTATTTCGTACAATTCTTGATTTTTACTTTCAGAAACCAGTATTATTGAATATTTGCATTTTGATTTATAATTTAAAAAAAATTTTTTTTAGGATTTTGTGGAGATCATTTGGATACTCAGGATTTCTGAAAACATATCATTATAGAACAATTACATCAAATTCACAGATTCCTTTCGCTTGGATATCGCTGGCACAGAGTCTTCATAAAACACTGGCTTTTTACTTGTACAGTCAAAGAAACAGATTCTCTACAATGCCAGAAATAGACATGAACAAAATTGACCCTGAATTGTATTCCCCACCTTCTCAAGTTCGTGGAATGACAAAACTTGATAGAACTGCATTCAAAAAAATAGTTACTATTCCAGTACTTAAGATGAGGAAAGAAACGGTAAATAAATTTGTGAGATCCCTAAAAAAGGTACTGCTACAGCGTCCAGGCATAAAACGTGTGATTGATGATCCAAAGGATAAAGGAAATAAACTCGTTATGTTGGATCCTTATAAGATAGTTTCTGGTGATTCCTTCGAAGAATCTGAACTTCTTCTTTTAAAGGAGCTTAATGTTAACCCCCAGATCTCTTTGTATAGTTTGGAGCTAACTTATGAAAACTTTAAGACAGAAGAAATCTTGAAAGCTGTGCTTCCTGAAGGTCAAGATGTAACGTCAGGGTTTAGCCGAATTGGACATATAGCCCATCTTAACCTTCGAGATCATCAGCTACCATACAAACAGTTAATCGGTAGGTACAACATATAAAAACATGGGTTCATTGTGTATGTTCTAAGTTATGTAAAGTCTAAAGAGGCAACATGACAGTGAATGGAGAACTCTTCTCAGGGAGACATGGGTTCGAGTGCCGCCTAGGACAGGGACTAGCTATATCATGGGCAAGTCTTAACCTTTATATCTCAGGGAATTTTCTGAGCTTATAATTTACAAATGAATTGAGGATTTATATCTGCAGAGGGAGTTTACACACTGACAGTGCAGTTCCATTTCTCTTCTTGCACATAGATCTTCTCTTCTTTGACCAACTAATGAAATTAAAAGTCTAGACCAAAAACAAGAGTTTTATTTTATAGCTGCCAGGTTATAGGAGGAAGAAATTTTCCCATTTTAAATTTAGGTCATGTTCTGAACTGTAGTCTACCCTATTTAAAAAACCATTTAGAGCATCCTCTCTGGAAGTTGTATCTATGAAGAAGCTTAATTGTCTGCCTAGGCTTTTATGGCCATCAGTATGTAAGTGAAGGTATAGACCTAAAAATTCAGAATTATTTGCTGTGCCAAAATTCACTGGTTGGTATATTGCAACAAGGGCATTGTTGGTACTTAGTGATTATTGATCTTTAAGTCTAAATTGAGATCCCAGCTTTTGTGAATTTTTGATTTAGGTCTGCATACAAAGTATTGTTTATTTTTCTATGGCTATAGATCTAGATTTTTGGCTAGGTTCGTTATTCCTTGGCTACTCATTCTGAGTAGTCTTGTGATTAATATAACACTAATTTGTTGGAGAAGAGGGTAAAGAATTAATAGTTTAAATGTTAATTATCATTAGCATTCCCTGGGTAAATTAATGTTTTTTAGATGTAGAATAATTATTAATAGGCTTAGGTATTATGTTCATCTTTAAAGATGTAACGCTAGCATTTTGTTCAGGTAAGATTTGTCAATTCTCTTTTATGCTTTTCTTTTCCTTTATTTTTAATGATAAAGAGGATTGCTATTTGAATGGTGTGATCAGAATATTGAATGCTACAAGCAGATGTCATATAATTATGCAAAAACCCCATTTGGATTTCATGATGTTTCCTTTCCCTCACATAGGTACTTTCAAATTCTTGGAAATATTTTTAAGGACAGTGGTTAGAGAAGACTGAAAGTCAGTTCAAATTGCAACTCTGCTACATATTGGCTATTTGTCCCTAGTAGAATCACTTAACTTCTCAGTGCCCTGGATTACTCTAAAACTTAAGTGTCAGAGTCTCCTTTTAGGCTCCGTTATAGATTCCTTAATTCTCCAGGACTCTGTCTTAGGCTCTCTTATTTTATCTATATACTCTCTTACGACCTCATCAACTCCCATAGGTTTAATGATTATCTTTATGCAAATGACTGTTAGGTTTATGTCTAGCCCTAATCTCTCTCCCTTGAGTTATAGACCAGCTTTACCAGCTGTCTGATATTTCAAAAACTAGATGTTCTAGAGACATCTCTATACCCAAAACAGTATTTGTTTATCTTCCCTCCCTGCCCCCCAACCCATTCCTCTTCCAAATTTCCCTATTTCTGTTGAAGGCACCTCCTTTCTTCCCATATCTCAGGTTCAAAACATTGGTGTCATCCCTCATTCATTACTCTTTCTTACTGCACACATTCAGTGAGTTGCCAGATATTACCATTTCTACCTTCACTTCTTAAACCATTTTCTCTATTAACATAGCTACCACTTTTGTTTAGGTCTCATAATTTCTCATCTAGATGATTGCAGCAACTTTTTATTAGTCTCCATTCCATAGTTCTCTTCCCACTATAATGTGTCCTCCACATAATTACCAAAGTGATTTCTTTACATGCAGATCCAATCATGTCATACCCCTATTCAGTCAACTATAGTGGTTTCCTATTGCCTAGAGGATAAAATATAAATTTCTGTTTAACTTTTGAAGTCCTTCACAACCTGGCCTCAACCTGTTTCTCTAGTGCCATTATTGTACCTTACTCCTCTGCCATACAGCTAAATTGGTTTTTCTCTTTTTTTTTTCATTTTTCTCATTTTCATCTTCCTTCTCTGGACCTTTGCACTAGCTGTTCCTCATGCCTCACCTCCATGTCACATGACTCTGTCTTCCTTCTAGGTGCAGCTCAGGCATCACCTTCCTTTTGAAATCTTTCTGGACACCCCAACTGCTAGTGCCCTTGTAATGGGAATGGGAATTTGAAGATCTTCCCTGCCACTTAATAGACCTATGGGGGAGTCTGAAGACTTCCCCTGCTGTAAAGTAAACTCTGCCCCCAATAGGCTGAATGTGGTCACGTGGAGCCTGTGGGGGGGAGGAGTTTGCTGAAGAGAAGCAGAGCCCCCAGAAGAGAGGCTGGTAGAGAGCAAGACAGATAGTTGGATATAATTTGGGGACAGAGGAGCTTAGGCAAGGAAATAGAGGTTTTGTGAATAAATATTGATCTTGTATTGGTTTGTGGGAAGGCTAAAGGATGCTGTGTCTCTCAGCATTATTATGGCTTCTAAATATCTTTTGGTATTTTGGCTTACTGGTTTTGGATTTTGACTTTCTGGTGTCTAAATAAATCCTTCAGGCTTATCCTTTATCTGGAAAGTTTAGCATATTTTGCAATGGAACATCTCTTATAGTCAAGGTCTTTATCATGATCTTGGGCACTGTAAATATTGCATTGGCCCTACAGCCCTCCCTCCCTAATTGCTATGTATGTATTTGTAGTTATTCTCTTAGATCTACACTCTAAAGAGAAACCCCTTTAGAATGTAAAATTTTTAAAGTTGGAATTGTTTCATTCTTTGTATCCCCAGGTGGGGATACAAAAGTGGGCACTAAATAAATGATGATTGATTGCTATATGCAGATGGATGAAGTGTCCTCACCAAAAATTGCCTACACCAGTGATATCAGAAGTTCTGACCATCCCTACCCCAAGGAAATTTAAAGCTTTAATCATTGGTCTTTAGGTTTTGGGGTTTTTTCCCCAAAAAATTTTATTCTTAATCTTATGAAAACTGTCTCACTTTGGGTATTTAGTTCTGATACCAAAAAAGAATACAAAATTGGAGCTTTTGCCCATTTATATTACTGTACTGAAAAATTCACAGGCAGGTTATTATAGAGAAAGTATTTGATTTGAATTTCAACTGCTTTATTGTTCATTTGCATTGTTGGTTATTTTTATTAGATTTTTAAATCAGATTCTCTTTTAAATCTCGGGATAGTCTCATAGAGGTTTCTAAACTGGTGTTGAAAAAGAAACTAATTAAAAGAAAGGAAACGTGCAGATATTAAATACCTAATATGTGCCAGGAACTGTGTTCTTTCTTTTGATCCTCACCACCATCCTGGGAGGTATGTGCTGCGATTATCTCCATTTTATAGCTGAGGAAACCGATGCAGACAGGAGGTAAAGGGATCTGCCCTGGTTACACGGCATGGCCAGTGTCTAAGGTAGAATTCGAACTCATTTTCCCGACCTCCATCCATGTCTAGTGCTCTAGAGGCTGTACCAGACTTCCTCTCTTATTGACCAAAAGGATTATAATTTTCATACTAATTATAAATGTATAATATTTAATTATAAATTATTTTTAAATGGATATATTTGTTTGGCTTTTATATAATGGCAAGTAAAGCATAATGGGAAGAAAGCAGCCCTTTGAATGAAGATGATTCCAAATTCTCAAATCCAGCATCTGATAGATAATTGTTTTATGACCCTGAGCAAGTAACTTAACCTATACTATAAAACTATGATTTGCAGATTTGCATTGCTGGATGAGGAAAGTTCTGTATAACAATGAAGTCATAGATCTGGACCAAAAAAAAATGTTTTTGATAGGTGTACAGAACCAAAGACCCAAATATTTCTTTTATTCAGAAACATTTGTTTTCTTTAAAATATTTCCAAAATGAACATTTACCTAGATGGCTAGAAGCTCAACTGTTTTTGCTGATATTTTCAAAGTTTTCCCTCCTACCCTTTCAGCTCATGCTTTCCTATTAAACAAACACACTCAAGGGGCTTCAACTATGAGGAAAAAAATTTTTTTTAATTACTAAGCCCATCAGATAGCCCCAATGGCATTAGATTTTTATAATTACATTCCTTGAGCACATTCTAGATGCAGTTTTAAGGAAAATGTTTTTATATATTACATATATATACACATGTATATGTGTGTATATTTTGCATGCAATTTCAGGCCTTATTTTGTAAAAATTAAAGAAAACTTACAAAAACATTTTCCCCCTTTTTTTCAGGTCAAGTTATAATTGACAAAAACCAAGGCATCACTTCAGTAGTAAATAAGATCAATACTATTGACAATATTTATAGAAATTTTCAAATGGAAGTTCTATCTGGAGAAGAGAACATGATAACCAAGGTACAGTATATCTTCTCATTTATTCTGTTGAGTCAATCAAAGTAACTATTTTTAAAGGAATAAACTAAGTTTTTAAAAATAAGAATACATTTGTTCATTCTTTCAACCATTTACTCTTTATTTTATAAACACACTGGCAATGTTGAATAAATTTCATCTTTCCCTTTGTAGCATTAAAACAGACAACTTATGTTTATCAAAACTCATATAGAACATTTGTAAGTAAATTTTAGTCAGTTGTTATTTGTTGGTCAGTTGTCTCACTCTTGGTGACCCCATTTGGGGGTTTCTTGACAAAGATATTGGAATGGTTTTGCCATTTCCTTTTCTAGTTCATTTTACAAATGAGTAAACTGAGTCAAACAGCAGTTCATTCAGCAAGCATTTCTTAACTGCTCATGACAGGCCAGGACCTGTGCTTAAGCCTTGGGAGTACACATACCAACCTAAAAATAAGTCTCTGCCTTCAAGGTACTTATGTTTTAATAGGGTAAGGCAAGGAGAAGATGAAAGGGATAAAAAGAAGCCTTGTAGAATAAGCCCTGTGGAATCAGGAGTACAGCCTGTGGTGGAGTTATCAAAACAGTTCACCTAAGCTAGGAAATAAGTTAAAGCTACTCTCTTAAAGAGCAAGGTTTTACAAGAAGCCCTATAGGGGTGGCTAGGTGGTGCAGTGAATAGAGCACTGGCCCTGGAGTCAGGAGGACCTGAGTTCAAATCTGGTCTCAGACACTTAACACAAAAAACTAGCTGTGTGACCTTGGGTAAGTCAACCCCAATTGCCCTACCTTCCCCCTATCCTCCCAAAAGAAAAGTAGAAGTAATAAGAGCCAAAAAGATGGATGCAAAATACATGTTTATTGTTAACTACTAAAAACTTTAGTTTTTTTTTTAAATGAGCATAGCAACACAATGCCTTCTAAATTATTATATTCTTTTAATATTGTTCAGATCAGAATCATTAAGTGTTTAAAGATTTCCCTATACTTTAAGAAACCGAGACTGCTCTGAGTTTGGGGAAACAGCATTATATAAAGGCAGACGGTGATGAATTTTATCCTGCAGCAGAAAATCTATGCCCATTTTTTTTCATTTTTCAAATTCTTTATTAACTTCTGATTTATATCATTCATTTCCAACAGATTTTGAGTTACACATTTTCTCCCTCTTTTTCCCCTACCCACCACCCCAAAATACCAGTCCCACAGTTAATCCCCTCCTCCAATCTGCTGTCTCCCATATCTTCTCTCATACCCCCTTTGACTTTTCCAGTAGGGCACGGTGGATCTCTGTGTCCCAGTGCCTGTATATCTTATTTCCCAATTACATGTAAAATAGTATTAATAATAGTATGTATATATGTAATTTTTTCTAAAACATCTGATTTTAAAACTTTTAATTCCAGATTCATTCCCTTCCTCCCTTGTCACCCGACCTTACTGGAAAGATAAGCAATTCAGTATAGGTTGTTCATGTGTAGCTTATGCAAAACATTAACATAGAAGATATATTGTAAAAGCCTGACTATATTTCCCTCCCTCCTGTCCCTTCTTCCACTAGTTCTATTCTCTACTTTGATCCCGTCCCTTTTCAAAAGTGGGTGCTTCCAACATCCCTCCCCCCCCCCAGCCTGCCCTCCATTCTGTCATCCCCGTCTCATCCCCTTCCCCCCTACTCTCCTGTAGGGTGAGATACCCTATTTAGTGTGTATTTCATTCCGTTCCCGAGCCAAATTCAGTAAGAATAAAGTTGACCCATTCCCTTTTGCCTGCCTATTCTTCCCCTCCATTGTAACCCTTTTCCCTTACCTCTTCTATATGAGATAGTTTACCCCATTCTGTCTCTTCCCATCTCCTCTCATTATATTCCTCTCTCACCTCTTAATTTCACCTTTTAAGTATCATCCCTTCCTGTTAAATTGGTCCTGTGCCCTCTATGTATATCTGTAAACATATATACACATTCACATATGTATTCATATGCCCATATACCCTCATATATATTCCCTTCAACTATTTTCATACTGAGAAAAGTTTCATCAGTTATAATTATCGTTTTTCCATGTAGGAATGATTATAGTTCCACTTTGATAAGGTCCTTATGGTTTCTTTTCCCTGTTTACCTTCTCATGCTTCTTGTATCTGAATGTCAAATTTTCTGGTCAATTCTGGTTTTTTCATCAAGAATGCCTGAAAGTTCTCTATTCCACTGAATGACCATATTTTCCCCTGAAACATGATACTCAAGTTTTGCTGGGTAGGTGATTCTTGGTTTTAATCCCAGCTCCTTTGCCCTCTGGAATATCATATTCTAAGCCCTTCAATCCCTCAGTGTAGAAGCTGCCAGATCCTGGGTTATCCTGATAGTGTTTCCACAATATTTAAATTGTTTCTTCCTGGCTGCTTGTAATATTCTCTCCTTAATCTGGGAATTCCAGAACCTGGCTGTAATATTCCTAGGAGTTTTCTTTTTGGGATCTTTTTCAGGAGGTGATTGGTAGATTCTTTCAACCTCTATTTTGCCCTCTGGGCTCTAAAACATCAGGGCAGTTTTCTTTGAGAACTTCCAGGAGTATGATTTCTAGGTTCTTACTTTGATCATGGCTTTCAGGTAGTCCAATAATTTTTAAATTATCTCTCCTGGATCTATTTTCCAGGTCAGTGGTTTTTCCCATGAGATATTTCACATTGCCTTCTATTCTTTCATTTGTTTGGATCTGTTTAACAGCATCTTGATTTCTCATAAAGTCACTAGCTTCCATTTGCTCCAATCTAATTCTGAAGGAAAGATTCTCCTTTTGAGCTTTTGAGATTCTTTTTCCATCTGGCAAATTTGGCTTTTTAAGGCATTCTTCTCCTCATTGCCTTTTTGAGCCTCTTTTGCCATTTGAGTTAGTCTGTTTTTTAAGGTGTTATTTTCCTCAGTCAGGCTGTTAACTCTCATTTCGTAATTATCTTTCATTGTTCTCATTTCTCTCCCCAATTTTTCCTCCACTTCTCTTATCTGCTTCTTAAGGTCCTCTATGGCCTGTAACCAGCTCGTCTTTTCCTTTGAAGCTTTTGGTGCAGGAGTTCTGACTTCACCGTCTTTCTCCTGTTCCATGCTTTGCTCCTTTTTGTCCCCAGAATAGGAGTCTAATGTTGGGTTCTTCTGTTTGCTTTGTTTCCTCTGCCTGGTCATGTTGCCACTCAATTACTTGACTTTTGGGCTTTTTGCCACAGTAGGACTCTGCTACCAGACAGGGGAGCTTCTTCCCAAATGCTGGGTTTTTCTCAGCTGCAGGAGGTATTAGTTGGGAGCCCTTGTTGAAGACTCCACACGCTCTGGCAAGCTGGATACACACCCCAAGAACTCCACCTTAGACCACAGTCCAGGTCCAAGCAGGTTAAAGCAAGAGCAACTACCCCTCAGATTGGTCCCTTGGTCCCCCTACACTCTGCAGGCCAGGAGCTGAAGCTGCACCACAGCCCTCAGTGGCTTCTCGCCCCAGGAGCAAAAGCCGAGGCACTCCCAACTACTGGGTCCCAAAGTCCATTCTGCACTGACCTCTCAGTTTGTCTTTTGCATCTATGTGTTGATAAATCTGGAAATGACCACTGCTGCAGGTGATCTAGAGTCCCTCCAGCCGGGGCCTGGTCAGACCTACTCTTGGGCTAAAACCTCGGCGTGGAGCTGGGCTTGGCTGCTTGAGTGCTGCACTGGATGATTCCTGCTGGGCTGTCCTCAGTGGGAGGTTAGCTTCTCTGTGTCATTTTGTGGGTTCTGTAGCTCCAAAATTTGTTTAGAGTCCCCTTTTACATGGATTGGGGAAGGTGGAAGCCCTATGGCCAGTTTCAAAAACAATTATTTTATATGAGAGTATTGATAGTTTTTCAGTTAACATTGCAAAGGTTCTAGGCCTTTAATTACAGGTTAACTTGGAATTTTAGCACCCTTTGGTGATGGCACTGAATAGCAGTTAAGGGGATGGAGGATACTCAGTAGTGGCTTCCTATCTGGAAACACACCAGTTTTAAGTACTACATGTGCATATACATTTTTACTTTTTCTTAACTCCTTAAGGTAATGAACAATTTTGTCTCAACAACTATACCTCTGGGAATTCTTTTTGTATTTACAGGCAGCATTTAATGTTCTTAGACAATTAAAGATTACTCTGGTTTTATGTTTTTAAAACCATGTGTGAAAATGCTTGTGTTTAAATCATATTTATGTTCATTTGAAGTATATTTACTTTTCCTTTAAATGCTGAAATCTTGATGTTAACCTTTGAATGCTTGATTATAGTCATGTTAGCTCTTTGCCATAGAATCTCATGGAATAAAATCACACTTGTATTTCCTATTGTCATGTCTTTGTAAGCTAGTTCCTTAAAATGAGAGATCAAAAGTTAGATTTTATTCAAGTTGACTAAAGCAAAAACTAAATGGCAACTAAGAAAAATGAGACAGTTATACAAGAATACTAAGCATTTTGTAGGGAGTTTTTATACTTTTGGTATTTCGTGTCTGTGACAATCAAGCTATTCAGTTAACTTTTTCTCAGGTCTTAATATCACTTGCATTTTAATTTACTCAAGATAAATTAATCTTGGCAAAGGGAAGAAAGCATGAGAAAAATTAGTCATTTGGTCAGTTCATTATATTGACTCTCATCATCTTAAATTTGGTATATAATCTAAAACTTCTCGCTCTGTGTCCCCGCCACACAGATTTCAAGATTTGAAACCAGCAAAGCCCCTTCAGACTTCTCAAAGTCTAAAAACTACAGAATGGCTCTGAATTTAGTCTTTCCATTTCCATCATTGTTCTCATTGATATTTAACTCATACCTCCTTCTTACAAACAAAAATCCAAACTATGGATATGACTGTTTTCTGGGGTTGATGACTGCAAAATAATTATAAACCCTGAAAATGTGTGTGGTATGTTGTTTCAAGTTACAGGTTTTCTTCTTCCATTTGGTGGTATATATGAACATAATTAAGATAATATATTGGCTTATCTTAGAAATTCCTTATGTGACTGGGGAAACACTCTGTTGGTCCTTAAGGATAAGGTGGGAAAATCATTTGATTTTGAAGAGATGGCTTTTCTCAGGAAATTAACTAGTCTCAAAGATATTATAAACGCTGGTTTATTCATTTGTTCTGAATGTATTGCTCTTTGCTCTTAGCTTTAGCGTTTAAGAATACTTATAAATGATGAGTCCTATGCAAATGTTTACATATTAGTGTCAGGAATTTAGAAATAACCTAATTGACCAAAATATACCTTTTCAGGTTCGAGAAAACAACTATACATATGAATTTGATTTTTCAAAAGTTTATTGGAATCCTCGTCTCAGCACCGAACATAACCGTATTACAGAACTTCTCAAGCCTGGAGATGTTTTGTTTGACGTTTTTGCTGGTGTTGGGCCTTTTGCCATCCCAGTAGCAAAGAAGGACTGCACGGTATTTGCCAACGATCTCAATCCCGAATCCCATAAATGGCTATCCCACAATTGTAAACTAAACAAAGTGGACCAGAAAGTAAAAATCTTTAACCTGGATGGTAAAGATTTCCTTCAAGGACCAGTAAGAGAAGAATTAATGAAGCTGGTGACACAACCATTAAAGGAGAAAAAGCCATCTGTGCACATAGTTATGAATTTACCAGCAATGGCTATCGAGTTGCTCAGTACTTTTCATTGTCTTTTAGATGGACAATCCAAAAGCAGGGAGCTTCTTCCCACAGTGCACTGTTACAGTTTTTCCAAAGCAGATGATCCTGCCAAAGATGTTCAGCAACGAGCTGAAACTTTGTTAGGTGCTTCTTTAAAAGGATGCAGTTCAGTTCATATTGTAAGAAATGTGTCTCCTAACAAGGAAATGATATGCATCACCTTCCAGGTCCCAGCTTCTGTGCTCTATGAGAACCAGTCCATAAACCAAGAAGAAGAATTTTTGAAAGCTGGTATGACTTAAGTTTATATATTTTACACTTAACTTTTCTAGCAGCCATCCCTTTAATTTGGGATTGGAGAATGAGGTTAAACAAACTGCTGTGATATATAAGCTTTTAATCACTTTCTGATTCAGTTGTATTTTAGTTTTATTGTGAATGAGAGAAGCAACTGTGCACCTGTTATACCATTGCTAGGTGAATGACATTTGAACATAGGGGTCATAGATTTAGAGTTGTACAGCATGTCAGAAATCATCTAATTTAATTTCCTCATTTTACAGATGAAGAAACAGGTTCAGAGAAGTATATGACTTACCCGGTGTCACAGAAATAATAAGTAGCACAGATAGGATTTAAAGCCAGGACCTCTGACTCCAAACCCAGCATTTTCCATTGCATCATATTCGTACTCCATCACTTGATTCTCAAGAATAGTATCTAAAGCTCTTATCTTAACACATTGACTTAAGAATCTTAAGGTTCCTGTGGTGTTTCTATTAATTTTTGTAAGAAAGATTTTAATAGTTTTTGTTTTCACATTGTCGTTAATTTCCCTTTATATTCTTCCTTTCTCCCCAAAAGGCCAAAGAACATTTTTTAAAAAAAGAGGAAGGGGAAACATCTTAGTGAAAATGACCAGCACATTGAAAAAAAAAAATTGATACTCTATGTAGTACTGCATGCTCAAGGACCCTCACCTCTGCCAAGGAGCAGGAGAGGCTAAGCTTATTCTTTATAATCTCACAGCCTTCAGTTTTTATTTTTTTTTGCTGTTCTTTTCGTTAGCATTATTGTTCATATTTTTGTTTCTTGAAGCACCAAGTAGTATTTTATTTTTATGCCACAATGTTTAGTCATTCCCTACTCAATATGAATCTATTTTGTTTTCATTTGTTACCATAAAAAATGCTGCTTTCCACAATCCCTCTAACATTAACTATTTCCATTTCTTGTCATCTGTTAATCCTTAAGTCATTTATTTGAAATATTATGTAACATAAGTCTATTTGGTTTTGTTACAGAAAACCTAGAGGGGCCTCCTTTTAAACGTCAAAGAACAGGTAAAGCCTTATTGGAAGAACAATCACAAAATGCTTCACAAACATGATCAGCAATGTTTTTTATCAGCAATTTGTAATTCCCTGAAGCTCATGTATTATTACTGTGGTATGGAACTAGATAGTTTTCTCTTGCCTTTTACAGTTGTTTTGTTGAAGATGATCAAAATGACACCTTAGTTGCTGTATTATAAAGGTGATTAAATTTACTTTCAAAAGTTATTGAAGAAATGTTTTCTTTTTCTTTTTCTTTTGGGAAGAGAGACTATGACTCCTTTCTTTTCTATCATTAACTCTAGGAGTCACCATTTTCCCCCACTCTTCATTTCAAGTCACACTTTTGAGAATCACATCCAATAAAACAGGATTTCCCCTGATTTTGAAGATCAAAGCAGTATTATCATACGGCATAGAAAGGTTAAAGATTTCTATAGTAAAATGGCCCCTAGCTTTAGTAATTAGTGGGTTATTAGTGAGCTTTGAGAAAGCTATTTCAGAAGAATGGTATAGATGGAGGGTATTAAGGGACAGAGGCGTGAGTATAGAGAGAAAGCAGTTAAGTATAGAGGACTCTAAAAATTAAGCAATGAAAGGAGGGGAGTAATAGCTGTAGTTAAGGAATAGGGCCAAGGGAATGTCTTTTAGCCTAAGGGAGACTTTAGCATGATGTAAATTGAAGGGAAGTACTCAGAAGAGAGGGAGAGATTGAAGATTAATACAAAAAGAGGGATAATTGCTAGAACTATCACAGAAAAGGTAGGGAATGGATCAGAGGTACAGGTGAATAGCATAGCAATGGCTAGGAGGACCATCTGTTGAGAATAAAGGATCCTGAGAGTAGGAGAGCTGCAGGAGTCCATACAGCTTCAGCCTGTACAAGTTATCTGCTAAGGGGATGGGATATAATTGGGGAGCTTAGGACTTGAAGACATAAGAATTGGAATAGCTGCTGTGCAAAATACGATTGACAGAAAGGACTAAAAGCACTGATGTTTAGCACTGAGGGTCCAGTTGAGAGTATATGGTATAAGTAGTAGTGGATCTAGTCAACATGATTTCCCCATTATTGTTCTTTTGGCCATATAGGAATATAGGCCAAGGAAGCAAATAGTGTAAATTACCAAGAGAGATGAAGGTTACCAGCACAGGAATGGTCTTAGGTCAGAGAAACATGAGATTTGAAGGTGAGGGCATCATTGAAATAGTTGAAAGAAGAGTTAATTCAGCTGAATAGTAAACATTAAGTGTCTCCTACATGTAAGGTACTGTCGAGTGGTTAAAGAAGAAGGTGAGGCCAGAACCAGAGAAAAGAATAAAAGCAAAAGTCACCATTAAGTAAAGAACAAATTTAGCTCAAGTAGGGGAATTAAAGAGAGAGAAGGACAGAAAATTATAGTGAGGAAAGAGAATTTCAGAATTCAGTCTTGGAGATGAAGCAATTTTTAGTAAGGTATAAGATTATCTCTATGAATGGCTGAAATAGAATGAAGATGGAGGTCACAAGACTATCAGAATGGGTTAAAAGAGACATTGAGATATAAGCTGATGTCTGAAAGGACAACAGAGCAAGGAGCTGAAAGTATGAACTAGATGTCAAAGCTGTGGAGGTGAGCATCTCATTTGAAATTATACGCCTGATAGTCATGTTTTTAAGAGCCTTTGCAGACATGAAAAATGGTGAGAAACTTTGTATGTCGACAGAAAACTGGGTTTGGAAAAGAGGAATACAAGCCTTTAAATTTGTCATTAATTTAAGTTGTGTGACCCTGAGCAAGCTTTGTTCCTTAGCTTCCTCATAGACGTGACATGAAATTATTGATAATAATTAATAAATGTTAAATGTGTTCTCCCCACTTTAAAGGGTTATGAATGTATGTAAAAACATAGGAACAATGGCTTTGGAGTTAAGATGACTCTTTAAGATAATTCAGGGGTAGGGAACCCAAGGCCTTGAGGCTACATGGGGCCCTCTAGGTCCTCAAGTGCAGCCCTTTGACTGAATCCAAACTTCATGAACAAATCACCTTAATAAAAGGGTTTGTTCTGTAAAACCTTGACTCAGGCGACTAGGTGGCACAGTGAAAAGAACACTGGCCCTGGTATCAGGAGGACCTGAGTTCACATCCAGACTCAGACACTTAACACTTATTAGCCATATAACCTTGGGCAAGTCACTTAATCCCAATTGCCCTGCATTTATTTCCCCCTCCAAAAAATAAAAAAATAAAACCTGGACTCAGTCGAAAGGCTGCACCAAAGTACCTAGAAGGCCATATGTGGCCTCAAGGCCACAGTTTCCCCACCCGAGTCCAACCCCCTCATTTTTATACTGAGGTCCAGAGAAGTCAAATGATGTAGGTAAGTAGTGAAACTGGGAATCTGACCCAGGTGCTTTCAAAAGTCCAGTACCCTATTCACCATATAGCATATTCCACAAATATAATATTTTACAAATGGTTTCACATTAGAGTTTGACCAGTTATACCTGTTAGTTTCTATTTTAATGACAATTTAACAAGAATTCCTTCAGTTTTCTTAAGAAACTACAGGAAATATTCACTGACATTAAGAAAGGCAATATGATGCAGTGTAAATAGAAATAGTGGATTTTTGATAAGAAAATTTGTCTCAGGTTCCCCAGTTACTAGCTGTGTAACATGGTCAGTTCAGTGTGCCTTTGTTTCCATATCTAAAAAATTACTATTTTTTATTATTATTACACTAATAGGGTGGTATGAGGAATGTGTTTTATGAACTATGAAAGTGCTAGAAAAATTAAGTTATTATTACTTGTTCAGATGTTTCACATATTTTTTTCTCTCTATGGCCAAAGAAAACCCTTACCAATAATTCTATATATTACAAAATCTCTTGTAGAATGAAAACTTTTTAAGGTCTATAAGAAAACATATCATACTGAGTACAATGTTCAAAAGGTAAAATTTCACTTACAACAAGTCCAGTCTCCTGGGATTTATCATGAGATTGCTTCATATGTTAGTTGAATGGTACTATTTATGTGTTAAATATTAAGATGGCTTTTAATTTTAACATTGCTAAAAAGCTGTGTCTGCTATGTATTATGCTGTTTAAGCCATGGTTCACAGCTGGGGAACTAACTGTAACACCTTAATCAAACTTTGCCTCACTTTCCATAGCAGAATAGTTATCAAGGCTTTAGTTTAGAGAAAGTGACATTATCACAGCTCAGATTTTACTTGCCACATCCTGCTGGTAGAAGGAAATAAACTCACTTGTCTGGACTAGTACTGAGAAGACACAGGAGGAAAAAAAATTATCAGGCAAAAGAGTAGGCTTGAATATTGACTTAATGTAATCAAAATGGCATTTAAATACCTGTTCAAATAAAATGCCCTAATAGTAAAACTGTAAAACTTAATATAAAGTCTAGCATTATTTTTTACAATTTACAAGTCTGTCTTTAAACTTAAAGTATACATAGCTGAATTATTCATATCTTCCATTAGATGTGACTTATTGCTTCAATTCCTCTCAGGAAAATACAAGTAAAAATGAATTTTTTTTCTTCCACAAAAATGCATCTCCCACTTACACACTGTATCCTGACTATTTCACACCACTACCCTTAAGCAGCAGCACTCAGATCGAGTTGTACTGGGTGTGGGGATCATTTGGTCATTTTATGTTTGTTTTACTTGGGCTAGAGGTTGGTTCCACTCTAATTTCTAAGCCTCACAAACTGGTAAATAAGTGCATGTTAACTGTATGGCCAGAAAAGTCCACTGAAGGCATCTTGTAAGGCTCGGTGGCATGCAAGAGAAGATGTGTAGCCTCCAGCGAGATCCTGTGGTGAAGCAGCTCGGACATGATTTAGATACCTAAAAGAAAAAAATATAGGTTTATATAAGAAGTATGAAGCAATAGGTGTAAAGGCATTTTTTAAAAGCAACTAATTAAAATAAATACTGAGTTACTGAAGTGTCAACATGTTATAAGTAATTTTTTACATTTCTATTCAGAAATACTAAATCCTTTATGCTATATGTCTTTCTTGGGGCTGACACAGGGTAGGGTAGACAAAAAAAATCATCCCATTAAAAAGGTTGATTTAGTCATTGTTAAGTATCACTACTGAAAATAATCTTTTTTCCCCCAGCTCCATTGTTTTTCTTTTAGTAATTTATTTTATTCTCTTTGGCTAAAGCAAATATTTAAAGACTAGGGGTACAATAGATATGGTACCTAGTTTGGGTAATATTTTAACCCATTCCAGAGAATTTGCAACTTCACTTCTAATGAATAAGGAACTAGCTAATTCTATGATCACCGTTTTTCATGTGTCAATGTTTATTAAATGTATCCAAACTGTTTAACCAAAACAATACAAGAAAAAGAGACCATACAAAATCTTGCCCTTATGCCATGTTTTGTTTTAAGAGGAGCAACTGCTGCAATGTCTATATCTAATGGAAGACTCATCTTCCTGGGTTCAAATGTGGCCTCAGACACTATCGCTACATGACCCTGGGCAAATCACTTCACCTGTGTGCCTCAGTTTTCTCATTTGTAAAATGAGCTAGACAAGGAAATGGCAAACCACTCCTGTATCTTTGCCGAAAAAAAAAAAAATATAACCACCCCTTCCCCCCCAAAATAACCACAAATGGGGACATGAAGAGTCAGACACGACTAAAGTGACTGAACAACTGGTCCTCTTTGCCTCTGTTAAATCACCAACAGATTAAAATAGGTCTTCTAAAGTCCATAAACCCCTAGGTTCTAAGAGACTTGTAGAGGGATTCCCTCTAAGTAAATATGTTCATGTCAGATATACTGAAATTGTATGTGCTAAATTCCTCCAAGGTCTGCCACAACAAAGTTTACTGGGGGTAATGGTATTAACTGGGAGTCTGATGCATGAGAGATGATGGAAGTGTTTTCCAGTCTCAGAAAGTTTAAGAAGCAGAATAAAACAGTGTGCATAGGTTACCAAATCTCTAGCAAGCAAATAAAAGCTTTACTACATCTGAAACAGTACCTTTAAAATGTTACCAATTTACATTCCTTCATGTGTTCCTGAACCGTTTGTTTGCATCTAGTCACTAGCCCAAGCTGTATCACCTTCCTTTTCCTTTCCCTTAGCCCTTCAACGAGAAAAGCACTGTTTCAACTTCAATAGCTGTAAAGTCATGGACAAACTCAAGTATGCCAGTAGAATGCTTGTTAACCTTTAGAAGCCAACTATCACAAATGAGAACTGGTTTCACAGTTATAATGCAAACCACTGAGCTTAAACTCACTATTTTTATTTACCACATCTTGGTCTAACCTATTCCTGGGAAAGTTGAGTCATTCTACCTCTGGCTTTGGCAATTCAAGCGTAAACTTGCACTGTGCACACGGCTTTTTATGTTATCCTGAGAAACCTAAAACAGCTGCGCTGCTGGCAGGAAAATACAGGATCACCAGTAAAATATCCAAAACAGCTGCATCTTTTAATTTATGACTGCACACTGTTTCCATAAAGAGTATATAAAACAGTTCAGTTTTTATAGGTAAAATGTAATAAAGTCATACTCATTTATACCATCAGTGTAAAAAAAAGTTTATTTTAAAATGATTAATTATAGTCTGAAAACAGTATTTCTTGCTTAATAAATATACCAGGGAAATGAACAATATTTAATTCTATGTATGACTTAGTCCTAAGACACTTGATTCATACCACCAAATTCAAGTAGACTGAGAACTGTTCTTCTGCTTATCAAAGAATATTAACTTCCTCTTTTTAAAAATTTACATTAACTTTATCTGAAAATGTAATAAAATAACTTTACAAGAATTAGCATAATTGGGGCAGCTAGGTGGTGCAGTGAATAGAGCACTGGCCCTGGAGTCAGGAGGACCTGAGTTCAAATCCAGCCTCAGACACTTAACACAAAAACTAGCCTTGTGACCTTGGGCAAGTCACTTAACCCCAACTGCCCTCCAAAAAAAAATTATTAGGATAGTTAAAGTTTGTCATGCTCTAACAGCAGAGAGATTACTTTTGAAGCTTTCAACCTATTTTCATCATGGCAACTTAATTCCAATTTAAAAAAAATCCAGTTCATTGTTGGCATTCAACTGTGGTCTTTTATTTTTAAAATAGCTAACTTTTTCTGTCTGTCTTTCCTTTCACACAATGATTTACATGGAAATGTGTTTTGCATAACTACACATGTATAAAACCCATGTGAAATTGCTTGCCTTCTTAATTGTGGAAGTGGAGGGAGAGAATTTGGATCTCAAAATTTGGAGAAAAAAGTGTTAAAATTGTTTTAACATGTAATTAGGAAAAAGTAAAATATTAAATAAGATTACAAAAATAAAGTATCTAACCTTAATGTTCTTAAACCTTTAATTATTGTGGTATACCAAAGCATTTTAAAGGATCGGCCACACTGAAACCACACAATGAGAATTTACTGTTTTGCCTACTTTTCCACATCTGTGTTGTTTTAATGCCTTCATGACTGTTACACAAGTACATCTCTGTGAACTGAATTCCTGGGGTTTCTGGCAGAGGTCAGTATCATTTCATATACACCTTTACAAAAGCACCAGGAAGAAGCGTTTGCCAACTCTATTTCCAAGAGTCAAGCTCAGTTGAGTTTTGCAACCTGTAGATAATTACTCTGATTGGTTAGCAAATTCTAACATACACTATTTTTTATGGCTTTATTTTAGGTACCTGTAAATCTTATAAGAAGAAACCATTAAAAAGAAGTTTGCTTATTTTGGTGTATAATTTTTCACATACCTTATTTTTTTTTTTTAAGCAATCGGGGTTAAGTAACTTGCTCAAGGTTACACGGCCAGTTATTTCTGGGTGTGGTGCTGAGTATCTGAGCCCAGATTTGATCCAGGTCATCCCGACACTGAAGCCAGTGCTTTTACTCACTGAGCCACCTGGCTGCCCCTAAGCAATAGGGGTTAAGTAACTTGCTCAAGGTTACACGGCCAGGTGTTTCTGAGTGGGTGCTAAGTGTCTGAGCCCAGGATTTGACCTCCAGGTCTTCTCAACACTGGAGCCGGTGCTCTTAATCACTGTGCTACCTGGCCACCCCCCACATACCTTATTTTTTACTAAAAGTAGTCAAAATAAAAGATGATATACTTTATTATTTCTGAACAGGGCAAAATGAACCATATGTTCTTAAAATCTCTTATTTCAGACACTTCTGATTTAGAGGGCATTATTGTCCTGAATTACACTCTAGGGAATACTTTTTCCCCTTAGTTTCTGCCCCCCAGAAGATTATCCTTCAACTATGCATTTTTCCCCAGGGGTGGGGGGGTGGGGGCTAAGGGGTAGAGGGTGGGAATTAGGGGGGAGAGATATAGGAGGCAGAGGATTTTCCTTTAACTGAGATTTCTCACATCACCAGTTCTTGTTAACAAAATTAAGAGTCTCCCAAGCAAGGCAGTATAGTTTACACTTAAAGACAACTCTATTCTGTAACATAAAAGATTTCTTTTAAAAAAAGCTTTTTGCACAAACAAAACCAATGCAACCAAAATAAGAAAAGCAGGGAAGCATAAAAAAATTTACAGTAAGTTTCTGATAAAGGTCTCATTTCTCAAAAATATATATAAAACTCAGCCAAATTTATAAAAATAAGAGCCAATCCCCAATTGATAGATGGTCAAAGGATATGAAGAGTTTTTAGAAGAAATCAAAGCTATCAAGAGTTATGAAAAAGGTGCTCTAAATTAATAATTAAAGAAATGCAACAACTCTGAGATACTACCTCACACCCATCAGATTGGCTAACATGACAAAAATGGGAAATGACAAATGCTAGAGGGGATGTAGGAAAATTGGTATACTAATACACTGTTGGTGGAGCTGTGAACTAGTCCATTCTGGGGAACAATGTGGATTATAACTAAAGGGTTATAAAACTGCATACCCTTTGACCCAGAAAATCCAAGTAAAGGACCTATGTCTAACAGTTCTTTTTGTGGTGATAAAGAATAGGAAATGCTTTGCCTATCAATTTGGGAATGGTTGAAAAAGTTGTGGTATATAGTTGTAAAGAAATACTAATGTGCTCTTACAAATACTAAAGAGAATGGTTTCAGAAAAACCTGGGAAGACTTAATATGAACTGATGCAAAGTGAAGTGAGCAGAATCAGAAAAGCAATCTACATAGTAATATAACAACAATATTGTAAAAACAATCAACATAGCTACTCTAATCAATACAATGATTCATGACAATTCCAAAGGAATCATGATGAAAAATGCTATCCACCTGCAGATAAAGAACTTATGAACTCTTGAATTCACACTGAAGCATTTTTTTCTCTCATTTTTCTTGCTTCTTTTTTTTTGATATATGGCTAATGTGGAAATATTTTGCATGATATATGTGTCATGGGTATCATCACATTTCTTGCTTTCTTAATAATTAGAGGAGAAGGTAATGGGAGGGAGATAATCTGGAACGGAAAATAAAAATGAATGCACACACACATACACATGCCTTATACTACAATGGTGCTGAAGCTTTGAACTTTAGTTCAATTAGAAATTGGTAAAGAATGCTCTCTACTAGAAAAGAGCAAGAGTGTTCCTCAAGAACAAGAAAATATTCTATATTCTTCCTTACCCGTGATAATGAAGCATTTCAGTCTCCCACCCCACCCCCCATAACTGAAAAGACAAGAAAAACCCATTACAAACATGCAAATCACTCAACCATAAATTTCCATATGGACTATATAAAAGAAAAATGTTCTTATTCTGTCTTTGTAGCCCTTCACCTCTCTTTCAGGAGGTGGGTATTGTATTTCTTCATACTCCTCTAGAATTTTGGTTGGTCAGTATGCTGATAAGAATTCATCATAATAGTATTTCACCATATTTATATAACATAACTTGTTTATTCCCCACTTTATGGGCACCCCCCTCAGATTCCCATTCTTTGCCACCTCAAAAAGATTCTGAGAGTTGATTTTGCTTAGGACTAAATTTCACTGTTAAATGTATTTCTGTACCCAGTTGTGTGAATATATTTTTCCTCCTTTTGACCAGTTCAGATAAGAGGGAGATTGAAGTGTCAATTGCTCTTCTACATACCCTCCCTCTTTATTTTGTATAAAGGTCTGTTTGTGCACACTGGTTATGTGAATTAATTTTTCCTAGCCTTCCTTTCCCTCCACAGTCCTCAGAATTTTCTTTTTCTTTTCTTTATGCTTCCTTTAGCAATTTGTTGACTTTTTCTCATGATTTTCTTGCATTACTCTCTTTTCTCTTCCTATTTTTTCCTCCACCTCTCTTACTTGATTTTTTTCTTGATATTAAAAAAACCTTTTTGAGCTATTCCATGGCCTGAGACCAATTCATATTCTTTGAAGCTTTGGATGTAGCAGTTTTGACTTTCTTGACTTCTGCGTTTTGATCTTCCTTGCCTCCATAGTACAGAATTTTTCTATAGTCAGAATTTTTTTCTGTTGTAAAGCTCTGCGTCTGTGGTGGAGGATGCACTGTCCCAAACCTCAGGGATTTTGTGCATCTATTTTCAGTGCTAATTTTCAGTTGTTCCTAAGTGGTATGATCTAAGGAGTGAAATGGACAGCCGAGCAATAACATTGACAGCAATGCCAATTACAATTTAATAGGAGTGTTTATTAGCCGCCACGACTGCCTCCCAAGTAGGAAAGACAGCCCCGAGCCTTCTGCAGAGCAAATTTTTATAGAACGAGATGTTGCTAACAATGAAGTAAGGTTCCAAGGGGGTGTGGTGCTGTTTCTAGTGAAGCCTTGGTTACCCAGCAAAGCCCTAGTTATAAACATAGCTTTGGGCCGTTTCTAGCAACACAGGTGGAAAGTCCGCTAACTACTATGGGACCCTGGTAAGGGGCCCCTTCTAGCAGGTTGTGACTGGAAGGGGGGGCCTTTGTTGTATAATTTCTGGTGAACACATCAGGAGAAGTATATTTACTCTTCTCCTGGCCTAGAACTGTGATGATGGTCCCAGCTTCCCTGCAGCTGCCACCTCTAGTGGGCTAGTGCTCCTCCTTGCCCTGGGACTAAGACCCAGGGCTGCAACCCAGATCTGAGTATGGGCACTGCAACAGAGTCCTGCCCAGTGGCAGCAATAAAAATGACAATTTTACTTAATTTACTTATTCAGAGCCATACCAGCCAAAATAACAAAGAATTATAGTGCTAGAAAAAAATAACAAAATTCATGTGGAAGAACAAAAAATCAAGAATACCAAGGGAACCAACCAGTGGGGGGGGGGGGAAACATGAAGGAAGGCGATACTAGATTTCAAACAATATTACAAAGCAATGATCATCAAAACAATTTGATACCAGTTAAAAAAGAAAGAGGTGGGTTAGTGGAATTGATTAGGTACACAATATATAATGATCATAGTAATCTAGTATTTGATAAACCCAAAGATCCAATTTTTAAGTATAAGACCTCACCATTTGACAGAAATCACTGAGAAAACTGGAAAGCAGTTTTGCAGAAACTAGGCATTGACCAACATCTCACACTGTATGCCAAGATGAGGTCAAAATGTATTAGTGAAAAAGACATAAAGAAAAACAACTAAAGTGAATTAGGGGAGCAATGGAAAAAATGTACTTGTCAGATCTATGGATTAAGGAAAAGTTTATGACCAAACAAGAGATAGAGAGGACCACAGGTAGTAGAAGGGATGATTTTGATTACATGAAATTAAAACACTTCTGAACCAACAAACTAATGCAGCCAAAATGAGAAGTAAAACACAAAATGGGGGAAGGGGAATTTACACCAAGTTTTTCGGATAACAGCCTCATTTCTCAAATGTATGGGAACTGAGCCAGAATTATAGAAAAATAAAGGCCATTTTCCATTGATAAATGGTCAAAGGAAAAGAATACATAGTTTTCAAAAGAAGATAACAAAATTATAGTCACATGAAAAGTGTTCTAATTCACTACTGATTAGAGAAATGCAAATTGAAACAAATCTTAAGATATCTCACAATGAGATTTGCTGACATGACAGACTATAGAAAAATGTAGGCTGCTGGAGACTGTAGAAAAACTGGGACAATAATGCACTACTGGTGAAATTGTGAACTAGTCCAACCATTCTAGAAAAAACAACTGGAACAATGCCACAAAGGCTGTAAAAGTTTGTATACCCTTTGACCCAGAGTGATACCACTACTAAGTGTTTACCCCTAAGAAAAATTTTAAAAAGAGGAAAAAAGGACCTGTATCATACAAAAATATAACAACTCATATGTGTGTATATATATATATATATATATATATATATATTACTTTATTTTATCTATCTGATAACTTTTCTGAGAAGTACATAGGCTTCACTGGAATGCCAAAAGAGTCCATGACTCCCTATTTTTTTTTCCAATTTTTCCAAATAGTTTATATAGTATTGGAATTAGTTGGTTTTAAATATTTGGTAGAATTCACTTGTGAACACATTTGTTCCTTTGACTTTTTTCTTTTTTTTTTGGTAGAGTTTGCCAATTATTTTTAAATTTTTTTCTTTACTTAAATTTTATGTTTATTTTTAGTTTACATCATTCATTTCCACAAGATTTTGAGTTACAAATTTTCTCACCATCTTTGTCCTACCCACCACCCCAAAACAGCAATCCCACTGTATACCCCCTCCACACAAACTGCTCTCTCCTATATCCTCCCCCATTTCCCCTCCAACTTTCTGGTAGGGCAAGATAGATCTCTATACCCTTGTACCTGTATATCTTATTTCCCAATTGCATATAAAAAAGTAACAATATATTTTTGACCATTTGATTTTAAAACTTTGAATTCCAGATTCTTTCTCTTCCTCCCTCATCACCCACCCTTACTGGGAAGATAAACAATTCAATATAAGTTGTACATGTGTAGCTACGCAAAACATTTCCACAGTGGACATATTGTGAAAGACTGACTATATTCCCCTCCATTCTATCCCAGCCCCCACTTGTTCTATTCTCTACTTTGACCCTATCCCTTTTCAAGTATCATCAAGTATCAAGCTCATCCCCTTTCCCACTACTGTCCTGTAGGGTGAGATACCCTACTTAGTGTGTATATCATTCCCTCCCTAAGCCAAATTCAATTAGAGTAAGGTTTACCACATTCCCTTTTGCTTTCCTGTTCTTCCCCTCCATTGTAACATTTTAACCTTGACTCTTTTATATGACATAATTTACCCCATTCTGTCTTTCCCATCTCCTCTCATTATATTCCTTTTTCACCTCTCAATTTCACATTTTAACTACCATCCCTTCCTATTCAATTGTCCTGTGCCCTCTATGTATACTGGTACACACTCACATATGTATTCATGCACCCATATGTTCTCCTATATAAACATATGTATGTATACACACACATTTATATTCCCTTCAACTATTCCCATACTGAGAAGTTTTATAAGTTACAATTATCATTTTTCCATGTAGGAAAGTAAATAGTTCAACTTTGATAAATTCCTTATGATTTCTTTTCCCTGTTTACCTTCTCATGCTTCTTATATTTGAATGTCAAATTTTCTATTCAACTCTGGTTTTGTTCATCAAGAATGCTTGAAAGTCCTCTATTTCACTAAATGACGATATTTTTCCCTGAAACATGATACTCAGTTTTGCTGGGTAGGTGATTCTTGGTTTTAATCCCAGCTCCTTTGCCCTCCAGAATATCATATTCCAAGCTCTTCAATCCCTCAATGTAGAAGCTGCCAGATCCTGTGTTATCCTGATTGTGTTTCTACAATATTCAAACTGTTTCTTCCTGGCTGCTTGTAATATTCTCTCCTTGATCCGGGAATTCCAGAACCTGGCTATAATATTCCTAGGAGTTTCTTTTTTGGGATATTTTCAGGAGATAATCGTGTATTCTTTCAACCTCTATTTCACCCTCTGGTTCTAAAACATCTGGGCAATTTTCCTTAAGAATTTCTTGGTTCTTTTTTTGATCATGGCTTTCAGGTAGTCCAATAATTTTTAAATTATCTCTCCTGGATCTATTTTCCAGGTCAGTGGTTTTTCCAATGAGATATTTCACATTGCCTTCTATTTTTTAATTTGTTTGGATATATAACAACTCTTTACAGTGGCAAAGAATTGGAAATTGAGGGGATACCCATCAACTGGGAAATGACTGACCAAGTATGATTGTGATAAAATACTATTATGCCATAAAAAACAAGTAGGTAGTTTCAAAAGAACCTGAGAATATTGAAATAAATTCACGCAAAGTGAAGTGAACAATACCAAGAGAACACTGTACACGGTAACAGCAATATTCTAAGGAGATAAGAACATTGTGCTCAGTGTAGCCTGGGGGATTTGATGCTTGAAAATTTGACTCTGAGGAGGAATGGAACTTCTTTTGGAGGTGACTGACATCTGGATGAGAGGGAAAGTATAGAGACCAAGGAACGAAATTTGGGGGCAAATTGGGGTTGTGGAAAGAGAAGGTAACCAGCAGATGTTATAGACTATTGCTGATGGGCTGCATGCTTAGAGATTTGGGAAGTGAAGGGCCCTACCACAATGGGGTAGTGTCCACTATGAAATCTGCAATAAGTGGCATTATTCTGAGAGTGATACCCAATGGTAAAGGGCATTCCACAGGCGGAGTTCTACAAGGAAGTGAAAGATAGTGCCTAGAGAAGAGAGCCTAGAATACATAGATACACTGGAAGCTCTGAATGCATGAACAATACAGAAAAAAGAGATCAGCTAACTATAAAAATCATCAATCAGAGAATGAATGTCTAGTTGTCCAGGTACTTTCAGTTGTGTACAACTCCTCGTCACACCATTTGGGGTCTTCTTGCCAAAGATGCTGGAATGATTTGCCATTTATTTCTCCAGCCTATTTTATAGAGTAAGCAACTGAAGAAGACAGGGTTAAATGACTTGCCCAGGGTCACACAGCTATTAAGTGTCTTAGGCCAGACTTGAATTCAGGAAGATGAGTCTTCCTGACTCCTGGTCTAGCGCTGTATCCACTGTGTGACCTAGAAAAAGAAAATGGATAATGAAGAGAATGAGAGAAGTCCTTTCTGGAATAGGGTGCAAAAAAAAAAAAAAAGACTAATGAATAGGATTAATTAAGGAAAGGAGAAAAAGGGAGAAGCCATTTGGAGGTAGGGGAAAGGGAGTGAAAAATTTATAAAAGGAGAGAAAAATAAATGAGCAAAATCCCAAAGGGAAATAGGTAACAAATAAGATGAGAGGATCAAGGATTAGAAGAAGGGAGCCAGTGGGAATAAGGCCACTTAAAAGATATGGTAACGTAACTGATAGAACACAGCAAATGGGTCAGTAAAAAAAATATACACGTTTCTCAGCATCACAAAGAACTTTTAGAAAAGTTATACCAGGACACAGAGATATTGGGGGGAAAAATGTAAAATGGCAGAAACAGCTAATATATCCTTTAATACCATAACACAATATAAACAGTAATCAGTTTAGGGACCATGAACAAAAGATATAGATCCAAATGGAGACTTAACAATGAAATCCTAAATAATGAGTGGGTCTAAAAGCAAATCATATAAACAACAAATATATGAAAAATGATAATGATAACAAAAAATTCTGGGATGCAGCTAAGGCAGTCCTGGCTGGGAATAGGTATAGGGGATCATATCCTAACAAATTTATATTAACAAAAGAGAAAGAGGAGATTAATGAAATTAATATTCATTTTTAAAATTTGAAAGTCAAAAAATAAACAAACTGAAAATAACTACTAAAGAGGAGATATTAAAATCTGTTAACAGACCATTTTGCGGTAGTTAAGAATTGGATTCATAGTAGATGCCCATTAACTACAGAATGGCTAAACAAACTATGGTACATGAATGTAATGATATATTACTGTTCTGTAAGAAATGATGCATGTGATGAATACAGAGAAATATGGAAAGATCTATATGAATTGTTACAGAAGCAAGAAGGATTATACTCAGTTTTTCTGGACAGGTGATTCTTCATTGTAATCCTAATGCCTCTGCCTTCCAGAGTATTATATTCTATGCCCTCTAATCCTTAATGTAGGAGTTGCTATATTATCCTGACTCTTGCTCCACAATATGTGAATTAGTTATTTTTGTTTGTTTGGGGTTTTGGGGGGGAATGGAATCCTTGCAATATGTTCCCCTTGATCTGGGAGTTCTGGAATTTGGTTATAATATTCCTGGGAGTTTCCATTTGGGTATTTCTTTCAGAAGGTGATTGGTACATTCTTTTAATTTCAATTTTACCCTCTGGTTCTAGAATATAAGGACAGTTTTCTTTAATAATTTCTTGAAAGATAATGTCTAGGCTTTTTAATCATAATTTTCAGATAGTCCAACAATTCTTTAATTACACTCCTGGACCTATTTTCCAGTTCTGTTATTTTTCCAGTTTTTTATTATTTTGATTTTTTTTATTGTTTCTTGATATCTCATAAAATCAATAGCTTCCACTTGCCCAATTCTAACTTTTAAGGAATTATTTTCTTCAGTGAGCTTTTCTACCTCCTTTTTCATTGGCCAATTCTACTTTTTTAAGGAGTCTTTCTCTTCAGCAAATTTTTGTATATCTTTTTCCATTTGGCCAAGTCTGCTTGCTCTTCCCTGGATTTTTGTGTCTCTTTTACCATTCATACTATTCTTTTTTATGCAGTTATTTTCTTCAGTAATTTTTGGTGTCTTCATTACCAAGCTGTTGACTTTTTTCATTATTTTCTTGCATCACTCTCATTTCTCTTCTCAATTTTTCCTCTACCACTCTTACTTGATTTTTAAAATCCTTTTTTAGTTTTTCCATGGCCTGAGACCAATTCATCTATTTCTTTGAGTCTTTGGATGCAGGAATTTTTACTTTGTTGTGTCACCACAGTAACTTTCTATGGTCAGAATTCTGTTCTGTTGTTTACTCATTTTCAAGCCTATTTCTTGACTTTTAACTCTATGCTAAAGTGGAGTTCTGCTTCCCAAGTGAAGGGGGCATGGTCCCAAGCTTCAGGTTTTTTGTGCAGTTGTTTTTAGAAATAATTCTGGGGATCTGTAAGTTTTGGGCTCTTCCAAAGTGGTATGATCTAGGGAGAAGTGTGTTTGCTACTCTCCTGTAATGTGCAGTGCCTTTATTCTGCCATCTTAGCTCTGCCCCCAATAATATAGCTTATGAATGTGAAGTAGAGGTAGTGAATTAAGTGAATTAAGGGATTAGAACTGGTAGGTAGAGTGCCTGAAGAACTATGGACAGATATTCACAATATCGTACATGAAATAACAACAAAAACATCCCAAAGAAAAAGAAGAGCAGAAAAACAAAATGGCTGTCTAATGAGGCTTTAACAAATAGCTTAAGAAAGAAGGAAAGCAAAAGGGAAAGCATACATGAAAAGATATATCCAACTGAATGCAGAATTCCAAAGACTAGAAAGGGGAGATAAGAAGGTTTTCTTAAATAAGCAATGTAAAAAAATAGAAGAAAACAATAGAATGGGAAAGATAAGAAATCTTTCAAAAAAGATCAGAGATATCAAGGGAAGTTCCATGCAAAAATGGACATGATAAAAGACAAAAATGTTAGGGATTTAACAGAAATAGAAGAGGTTAAGAAAAGGTGTCAGAACTATATAAAAGAACTATACAAGAAAGATCTTAACATTACTGATAACAATGGAATGGTTACTGATCTAGAGCTAGATATCCTGGAAAATGAAGTCAAGTGGTAGGCCAGTGGAGGTGATGGAACTCCAGTGGTGATATTTAAAACCTTAAAAAGAGGATGCTGTGAAAGTGCTGCACTTGGGGAGGCTAGGTGGCACAGTGAATAGAGCACCAGCCCTGGAGTCAGGAGGACCTGAGTTCTAATCCGGCCTCAGACACTTAACACTTACTAGCCGTGTGACCTTGGGCAAGTCACTTAACCCCAATTGCCCTGCCTACCCCCTCCAAAGAAAAGTGAAAAGAAAAGAAAGTGCTGCACTCAATATGAAAGCAAATTTGGAAAACACAATGGTTATTGGACTGGAAAAGAACCCTTTACATCCTAATCCCAAAGAAGGGCAATGCCAAAGAATATTCAAATTACTGAATAATTGTACTCATTGCACACACTAGCAAGGTTATGATTCTATAAGCTAGTTTTCAGCAATATGTGAATTGGGAATTATCAGAAGGATGGTTTTCAAGGAGACAGAGGAATGAGAGACTAAATTGCCAATATTCACCAGATTATGTATGAGAAAACAAGAGTTCTAAAACCCATCTACTTCTGCTTCATTGACTGCGTTAAAGCCTTTGACTGTATGGATCATAACAAAATGTGACAAGTCCTCAAAGAGATGGGAGTACCAGACCATCTTACTTGTCTCTTGAGGAACCTGTATTCAGGCTAAGAAGCTATAGTTAGAACCAAATATGGAACAACTGAGTGGTTTAAGATTGGGGAAAGGAGTACAACAAAGTTTTATCATTGTCACCTTGTTTTTTTAAACTTCTATGTAAAGTACATCATGTGAAATGCCAGGCTGGATCAATCACAAGCCAGAATTAAGGTTGCTGGGAGAAATATTAGCAGTCTCAGCTATGTGGATGATACCCCTCTGATGGCAGAAAGTGAAGAGCAACTAAAAAGTCTCTTGATGAGGGTAAAGAAGCGAGTGTAAAAGCTGGTTTGAGGCTTAACATTAAAAAAAACTATCTTAGCACCTGGTCCCATCACTTCCAAAAAGAGGGAGAAAAATGGAAGTACTGTCAGATTTTCTATTCTTGGGTTCCAAGATCACTGCAGATAGTAACTACAGCCATGAAATTAAAATATACTCCTTGGAAGGAAAGCTATGGCAAATCTGGACAGCATACTAAAAAGCAGAGATATCACCCTTGCTAAGGAAGGTCCATATAGTCCATATACTGGTTTTGCCAGTAGTAATGTATGGCTGTGAGAGTTGGACTATAAGTAAAGTTGAGTGAGCACTGCTGTGTGCTTTTGAATTATGCTGATGGAGAAGACTTTTCAGAGACTCTTGTACAGCAAGGAAATCAAATCAGCCAATACTTAAAGAAATTACTTTAGATTATTCACTGGAAGGTCAAATACTTATGCTAAAGCTTAAATACCATGGCCACATAATGATTAGATGGGACTCATTGGAAAAGACCAAAGGCAAAAGAAAAATATAACAACAGAAGATGAGGTGTATAGATAGTATTATGGAAACAATGAACATGGACTTGGATGTACTTTGAGAGATAGTGGAAGACAGAAGGGCCTGGTGTACTTTGGTCCATGGGGTCATGAAGAGTCAGATACAACCAAAAAAACTGCACTACAGGGTTTCCGCATAAACCAGTTACAGTTCACGTTTTGGCGTCTTGGAATTCCTTCTCTATGGCTTCCTGGCCTGCACCTCTTCTCACACTGGGTTGATTATAGCAGCTGTGGTCCTGATAGCATCCCTTCTTTCTTTTGGGTTCTCATGACCTCAATTCTCTTGCATCCCCTGCAAGCTGTACTAACTCCCAATGCTGATTCTGCCCTTCCCATTTAGGACTTAAGAGGATTTATCAATGAAATCCAGTTGCATCAGTCCTGGGGTCCAGACTGCGTTATTTAAGGGTATAGGAGGACATGGGGGGGGGGGGAGGCTTTCTATTCCAACTAGTAGTAGGCATACACTAGTATCCATGTATATCTGGGTGTTACCATTTATTTTAAAAGTTTTTATGTAATTCTTTATATAATTCTCTAGCAATCTCTAAAGAAAACATTGACTTCCACTTAAGACGACATGATTGGCAGCACAGGAGTCCAGCTTTCATATACATACTCAAATTATTTTGATGATTACTGTTCTGTAGCATATATATAGTTTCAGACCTAGAATTCTCAGGCCCTATTACTTTCTATTTTTTTTCTCTCCACTATTGCCCTTGAGAGTCTTTACCTTTTTTCTCCAGATGGATTTCATAATTACTTTTTCTAGTACTACAGAGTATAATACTTTGGTATTGAAATTGGTATATAAGTTAATAAATATAATAATATAATTTTTATTATATTGGCTCATTCTGAGAGCAATTAATTTTCTCTAATTATTTAGATTTACTTTAATTTATGTAAAAAGTGTTTTGTAGCTGTGTTCGTATAATTCTTGTTTATATCCTAGCAGACAGACTCCCCAGTATTTTATTCATTCTGAAGTTGTTTTAAATGGAATTTCTCTCTCTCTCTCTCTCTCTCTCTCTCTCTATATATATATATATATATATATATATACACATATATATATATATATTTTACTTTTAGATTTTGTTGGTTCTATACAGAAATACTAATGATTTATGGGGAGTTATCATATATTCTATAACCTTCACTAAAGTTATTGTTTCAACTAATTTTCAATTAACTCTCTAGGATTCTATAAGTAAAACATCATATAATTTCCAAAAATTGATAAGTGTTTCTTCTTTTCTTATTCCCTCAATTTCCTTTTCTTGCTATAGCTAGAGTTTCTAACACTGTATCAAATAGAAATGGCAATAATAGACATCCTTGCATTACTCCTGATTTTATTAGAAAAGTCTCTAGTTTATCTCCATAAAATGCTAACATTTAATTTTAGATACATACTTAGATACTTAAAATATTTAGGAAAAAATTTGCTTTTTCTTATGTCTACTAAGCATTTTTTGACAGAAATATACACTGATATTTGTATAAAAAAAGCTTTCTCTACGTTTATTGAGATCACATGATTTTTGTTACTTGTGCTACTAAGATGATTATTATATTCAGTTTTTTTCTGATATTAAACCAATTTTTTTTACAATATTAAACCAAATTTATGCATTCCTAATATAAATCCAACTTGGTCAAAGTATATAATCTTTGTGGTATGTTGCTACAGTTACCTTGCTATTATTTCCTATAAAACTTTTTTCTAAATAATCACCTATTCATCTAGGTTGTCAGTTTTATTAGCATAAAATAAGGAAGATTAATACAAAATCATTAGTCCCTGAAAACTATGATAAAAATATCCTAGGTATATTTAAAGAAATCAAAAATGAAAACTGCCCAGATCTTTTACAACCAGAAAGTAAAAGGGAAATAGAAATGCTGAATTACCATTAGAAAGAAATCTCTAAAATAAAAAAATCCCAAGAATATCATACCCAAAATCCAAAGCTTCCAGGTTAAAGAAAAATATTATAAACATCAAGAGATTAAATATTATGAAACTATAGTCACAATCACATAAGACTTAACAACTACTACTATAAAGAGATCTGAGAATACAATATTCCAAAATGAAAACTATAAAGGCTTATTATGATTAAGAGTAAGTTACCTGGGACAGGTAGGTGGTGCAGTGAATAGAGCACTGGCCCTGGAGTCAGGAGGACCCGAGTTCAAATCTGGCCTCAGACACTTAACACAAAAACTAGTCGTATGACCTTGGGCAAGTCACTTAACCCCAACTGCCCTCCAAAAAGAAAAAAAGAGTAAGCTACCTGACAAAACTGCATGAAATATCATAGAGAAAAAAAACTAAACATAAACGGAATTAGAGGACTTCAAGCATTCCTGATGCAAAATATTGAGTAGAAGTTCTGAAAATGTGATCATATCTGTTAAGGGGAAACTATAAAGATATATACATTTGAGCATTTCAAGGGAACTAAAAGATGATTACATGCTTACATCTGAATAAGGGAAAAAGAAACAAACATCTTAATATTTACTTCTATAAGAGAGTGAGTTAAGTAACACAGAGGACTTGAGAGTAGATTTGTTCTGTTTTGACAAGTCTTTAGAGAAGAGAGAAAATGAGCAAGGGGGTAGGAATATACTATGGAAGGAGGCAGCATTTACAGATTTTTATAATCAGAGAGTAAAAGGAAAATACGTAAATTCGAACCCTCCTGTTTTCTGGAAAAGAAAAAGGAGCACTGAATACACAGAGTTTACTGAATAACTATTAAAATCAAACAAATTAAGCAGGAAAAAGAAGGGAAAGAGGGGTTTAAGAGTTTATCAGGAAGGAAATAGTCATAAGCAAAGCAAAATTCAATTTCAGAGATGGATCATCAAGGGAGGAATAAAAAGGTTTGAAAAAAAAAGAAAGGTAAGAAGCAGATTATTTCAATTAGAGATCATTAGTTCTGATGATATTCCTTCTTTCTCTGTCTGTGATACTGTCTCTCACCCCACTATCCACTCCTTGCTGGGATTTGATGGAGGGAAATATGCAATGAATAATCATAACCATGAAAGTCAATATGAAAAAACTCAATCATATAGCAGAAAAGGATAGTAGTACAGATTAGAAAGTAAAATCCAATAATGTTGTTTACAAGAGATCCAAAACATAAAGATTCCTAGAGATAAAGATTTGAGCAGAATTTATTATGTCTCAGTTGAACTCGAAAACAGGGTGTGGCAAATATTATCTGAGAAAATGCAACATTAAAAATAGACGTGATGGGGTGGCTAAGTGGTACAGTGAATAGAGCACCGGCCCTGGAGTCAGGAGGACCTGAGTTCAAATCCAGCCTCAGGCACTTAACACAAAAACTAGCCGTGTGACCTTGGGCAAGTCACTTAACCCAAACTGCCCTCCAAAAAGTAAAAAAACAACCCCCCCCAATAGACATGGTTAAAAGAATTAAACAGGAAAACTGTATTATAATTAAAGGCATTATAAACAACAAAATAAGCTCAGTACCTAATATATATGAACCAAATGGTATATAATATCTTAGTCATTTAAGGGAAAATTAGTCAAAATACAGAAAGAAATAGAAAGCAGGGCAGCTAGTGAATAGAGCACCAGCCCTGCAGTCAGGAGGACCCGGGTTCGGATCCCGCCTCAGACACTTAACACACACACACACACACACACACACACACACACACACACACACAACAGCCATGTGACCTTGGGCAAGTCACTTAACCCCAATTGCCCTACCCTCCCCCTTACAAAAAGCAAAAAACAAACCAAAAAAAAAAAACCCCAGAGAATTTAAATAAACCAATCTCAGAAAAAGAAATTGTACAAACCATACAGGAACTCCCCAAAACAGCTATGGGATGAAGGAGAGAGAATAATGCCAGATGAATTTACAAAATAATTTTATCAAACATTAAATAAACAATTAATAGGGGGCAGCCAGGTAGCACAGCAAGTAAGAGCACTGGCCCCAGAGTCGGGATGACCTGGGATCGAATCCTGGCTCAGACACAACACCCACCCAGAAAAACCTGGCTGTGTAACCTTGAGCAAGTTACTTAACCCCAGTTGCTTAGGGGCGGCCAGGTGGCGCAGTGAGTGAGAGCACCGGCCCCAGTGTTGGGATGACCTGGGATCGAATCCGGACTCTGATATTCAGCACGACACCCAGAAATAACTGGCCATGTAACCTTGAGCAAGTTACTTAACCCCAATAGCTTTAAAAAAAAATTAATTTCAATATCCCAAAAAACTTTTACAAACAGAAAAGGGATTCTACAAAATTTCTTGTATAATAAAATTACAGTCTTATGAAATAAGGAAGAGATAGATGATTAAAAGGAGTTTTAAAAGATTTGAAGAAACTTACATTTGGGCAAAGTTAAGTTTTTGGGTAAATAGTTATCTTTTTATTCATGTGGGCCCATCTTTATTAAAAACAATGACAAAAAACCTCTATTTTACATTCAGAAAAGTGAATCACCCCAACTGATATAAATAAATCTTTAGAGGAAAAAATGCCTAGCAAAGACAAAACGCCAGCAGTTAAAATAATTTTTTCCCCTTAACTGAAGAAAATGCTAAATCGTGCAAGTGAAAACAGGTCACAAAATATCAAAAAACTACAGCAATGATATGTGAAAAGAACCTCTGAATTTTGTACAATACAAAGAAATTTTTTAAAGGCTATTTAATTTTTAACAAGAATTTACAAAATGTAAGCACTCAGAAAACTTTACCCTCACTTCCAAAAACAAAACTATAATACAACATTGTATCCATTAACAGAATGGTAATGCAAGCAACAGTACTAATGAGATGACACTGGAGGACAATGTTTAATAAACAAGCAAATTAGTTTATTAAAAGAATAGCTTGACTAAGAACCTTATGTGTAAAGAAAACATTTTTCCCCCCATTTGAAACTTTAAAACATTATTTCAATATTCAATTCTATTTGCAGACTGCATTTTTTGGCAATGATTTGTGACAGCATGTGTTGGTAGACTATTTCAAATAAAAACATTCTAATGAGTTACATATGACTCAATTTTTAAAAAAAGTTTTAAGAGTTTCATTTTATAAAGTCTACTGGAATACCTTGCTAACAATTCTTTATTTATAGAACTAGATTTTTTTCCCTCATCATTTACCAAAAAAAGTTCTATTATTGATTACTATTTCTTAAGAGAAATCATTTCCACCTGGCATTCCAAAGAAAATATTTCTCAAAATTCATAAAATAGGCTAGAAATATGTTGTTCTTAATTTTTTCTATATATTATTGCTCCAGAGCAGACTTGATCTTTGACTTACAAAATATTAAAAATATTCTGAATCTAAATTATATTTAATTCTCAAGGCACTTTGTTTATACATTCTCTCCACTGGCAACAACATAAACTTATGATATTGGAAGTTAAGCTATTTTATTTAAACTGGTTATAAATTAATATTGGCAAGATAAAAGATGCCTTTTAAATAAATTCTTACTGAATGATGCCAAATGGGGCTATAAATTTCTTTGTTTTAAAAAACAAAGTGAGAATCGTCATAACTTGGGGTATTAGGAATATAACAATACTGGTATAAAGTACAGGTATGAGAGAGAAATTATCACTTTTGTCATTTAACTCATAAAAAGGCATTTTTTTAGTATCTCAAATAGATATTAAATGTAGCATTATGCTTTAAAAGATGTTGAAAATAATGATGAAGTGCTATTATAGCAGTCAAAATTTCTTTTTAACTAAAGTCTCATGTTTTATTACATAGTTTCAACACAATTGTTTACATTTATATAAATACAAAAAAATGGAAATTTAAAAGGCTAAAAAAAGCTGAAAAAAACTTGGGTCAGAAAAAGTATCTGATGTTTAAATGTAAGACATTTTCAAACTGTTAGATAGCTAGCATTAATAATAGCCAGCATTTATACAGCACTTTAAGGTTTGAAAACTACTTTAAAACATTATACTTTAGATTATTAGTTGCAATCACATATATGCGTACATGTAATAAACATATATAATACTATTTTATGGAAGTAAAAATATGTATCTGGTTAAATTTATAAGTAAAATCAGCAATGCATCAGTATTGAGTTTCGCACAAAATAATATTAAATTTTGATAACATACTGTAACAGGGGTGATATTTAAGTGTTTGCTGATTGATTCCAATTAAAAGATTGTTTCTACTTAGTATATGTGAAAATATATTACTCATAATCAGCTCTAGGAAATCTGAGGAGCATTTTTCTCTTTTTTAAAAAATTTATTTATTTTTAGTTTTCAACATTCATTTCCACAAGATTTTGAGTTACAATTTTTTCTCTCCCCGTCTTTCCTCTACCCCACCCCAAAATAGCAAGCCTACTGAAATACCACTTCCCCCAATCTGTTCTCTCTTATATCCTTCCCCTTCACCCCCCCGCCACAACTTTCTAGTAGGGCAAGATGGGTTTCTATACCATAGTACCTGTATATCTTATTTCCCAGTTACATATTAAAGAAATTTTTCTTTAAATATTTGTTTTTAAAACTTTGAGTTCCAGATTTTTCCCCCTTCTTCCCTCCTCACCCACCCCCACTAGGAAGATAAGCAATTCAATATAGATTGTACATATGTTATCCACATCATTTCCATAGTAGTTATATTGTGGAAGACTAAATATATTTCCCTCCATCCTATCCTGCCCCCCACTTAATCTCTTTTCTCCTTTGACCCTATCCCTTTTCAAAAATGTTTGCTCCTGGCTACTCTCTCCCCCAATCTGCCATCCCTTCTGTCCTCTCCCCTCTTATCCCCTTCCCCCCTATTTTACTGTAGGGTAAGATACATTGATATGTATCTTATACAAGATAATATTATCTATATACAAGATAATATTGAGTGTGTATGTTATTCCCTCCTTAGGCCAAATTCAATGAGAATGAGATTGTCCCATTCCCTTTCATCTTCCTATTCCTCCCCTCCATTGTAACAGTTTTCTCTTGCCTCTTTTATATCAGATAATTTACCCTAATCTACCACAACCTTTCTCTTCTCCCAATAAATTCCTCTCTCACCTCTTAATTTTATTTTTTAGATATTATTCTTTCATATTCAACTCATCCTGTGCCCTCTGCCTATGTATATACAAACATACAAGTGCCCACACTCACATCTATATTTGTATATACATACATCCTCCTATACATACATATATATTCCCTTCAACTATCTTCATACTAAAAAAACTCTTATGAGTTACAATTATCATTTTTCCATGTAGAAATAGTTCAACTTTAATAAGTTCCTTATGATTTCTTTTTCCTGTTTCCCTTCTGATGCTTCTCTTGCTTCTTGTATTTGGAAGTCAGATTTTCTTTTTAGCTCTGGTTTTTTTCATCAAGAATGCTTGAAAATCCTCTATTTCATTAAATGATCATATTTTACCCTGTAGCATTATACTCAGTTTTGCTGGGTAGGTGGTTTTAATCCTAGATCCTTTGACCTCTGGAATATCATATTCCAAGCCCTTCAATCCCTTAATGTAGAAGCTGCTAGGTCTTGTGCTAGCCTCATTGTGTTTCCACAATATTCAAATTGTTTCTTCCCGACTGCTTACAGTATTTTCTCCTTGATCTAGGAACTTTGGAATTTGGCTATATATCTAGGGGTTTTCTTTTTGGGATCTTTTTCAAGAGGCAATCAGTGAATTATTTCAATTTCTATTTTGCCCTCTGGTTCTAGAATATCAGGGCAATTTTGCTTGATAATTTCTTGAAAGATAGTATCTAGGCTCTTTTTTTTATAATGGCTTTCAGGTAGTCCAATAATTTTTAAATTATCTCTCCTGGATCTATTTTCCAAGTCAGTGGTTTTTCCAATGAGATATTTCCCATTGCCTTCTATTTTTTCATTTGTTTGGATCTGTTTTATGTTTTTTTTTTTTTTATTTCTCATAAAGTCATTAGCTTCCAATTGCTCCAATCTAATTTTCAAGGAGTCATTCTCTTCAATGACTTTTTGAAATTCCTTTCCCAACTGGCAAATTTGGCTTTTTAAAGCATTTTTCTTCTCATTAGCTTTTTGGGCCTCTTTTGCCATTTGAATTAGTCTATTTTTTAAGGTATTATTTTCTTCAGTGTATTTCTGGGTCTTCTTTAGTAAGCTGTTGACTCTCTTTTCATGATTTTCTTGCATCATTCTCATTTCTCTTCCCAACTTTTCCTCCACTTCTCTTACTTGATTTTCAAAATCCTTCTTGAGCTCCTCCATGGCTTGTAACAAATTCATATTTTTCTTGGAGGCTTTTGATGCAGGGGTTCTGATTTCGATGTCTTCCTCCCACTCCATGCTTTGATCCTTTTTGTTCCCAAAAAAGGATTGTATCATTTGTTTGTGCTTCTGTTGCTCGCTCATATTGGCAGTCAATTACTTGACTTTTAAGCTCTTTGTCACAGCATAGCTCTGCTTCCAGAATGGAGAGAGCTATGTCCCAAATCACTGGGGATTTTGCAGCTACCAAAGCTATTAGATGGGCATCCTCTCTACAGCCTCCATATTCTCTGGCTCACTGGTCACACACCCAAGACCATGATCCAGATCCAAGCAGGTCAAAGCAAAAGCGCTTAGCCTCCGAATGGTCACTTGGTCCCCCTACCATCTGCAGGGCAGGAGCTACGGAAGCAGCCACACAGCAGCAGCTGCAGCCACCAGGCCTCCTCTGCTTCTTGCTCTGAGGGTAGCAGCCGGGCCATACTCTTCTATTTTCCCCTGGGCCAACCAAAGTTCCACACTGACCTTTTATTTTGTCTTTGGCATTTATGGATTGAGAAGTCTGGAAACCACTACAGATGCGGGTGATTTACTCTCCTGACCTCTGCTCTAGCCCCTGCTCATTGGGCTGCCCTGGGGCAAAAACCGTGGCTCAGGCGGGACTGCCCTGGGCTCCCAACATGCTGCAAGGGACCCTTCCTAGGAGCCTGCTGGGCTTCTGTCACTTTGTGGGTTCTGTAGCTCTAAAGTTTGTTTAGAGTCATTTGTTACATGTATTAGAGGAGGTGGAAGCAGGAGCCCCGCAGAAATCCTGTTTCTACTCCGCCATCTTGGCTCTGCCCCAGAGGAGTATTTTTCAATGGCTTTGAATTTCAAAAAATTCTAGCTACTAAAGTTTGAAGCTGCTTCAGGCAAAATGTATTTGCCACAACTCTCCACAATGCAAGTCTCATGTCTTCAACTATCTCCTGAACATCTTGAATTGGATATCCAAAGACATCTTAAATTCAACAAATCCAAACCTGAATTCATCATCTTTCCCCCAGGAAATGTCCCCTCTTCCTCATCTTCCTGTTACTAAAGATGGCACCACTATCTTCTCAGTCATCCAGGCTCACAATTCAAGTATCATCCTTCATTTATTTCTCTCACTACTCCTTTCCAATTAAGCTGTCAACGTCTGTCAATTCTGCCTTCATAACAGCTATCATATGGGGTGCTTTCTCTCCTCCGACACTAACACCACACCTTCCTCTCCACACATGACAACCTAATGCCATTGGGCTCCTTTCTATTCCTCACCCAAGATATTACATCTTCCATATGTGGGTATTTCCACTGGCTGTCCCTCCTCCCTGGAACTCTCCTTCCTCATCTCTATCTTCTGCCCTCCCCAGGTTCTTTTGTGTCCCAACTAAAATCCTTCCTTCTGTAAGAAGTTTTCCTGATTCCCCTTAATGCTAAGTGTCTTCCCTCTGATTACCTCCAATTTATATTTTCATTCTCTCTCTCTCTCTGGAATTGAAGTTGGACATCATCTCTGAAAGAGATGGGTGTGTGTGTGTGTGTGTGTGTGTGTGTGTGTGTGTGTGTGTGTGTGTAGTTTGCATATAGTTGTTTACATGTTGATTTCCTCATTGTACTCTGAGCTCCTTGAGAGAAGAGATGGTTTTGGTCCTTTTTCTCCTATTAGCAAAGTGTCTGGCACATAGTGGGTGCTTAACACATAGTTGTTTTTTTTTTTGGGGGGGGGGTGTTTGTTTTTCACTGTTACGTGACTCCTTTTGTGCACAACTGTCACATGGAAAGATATGAAGATCCAGAATAAAATCATGCCCCCCCCCCAAGACTATTTTCCCCAGTTCTTCCCCAAACATTTTTCTCATTCTTATAACTAAAAAAAAAAAAAAGAATTGTTTACTCTTCCTTTGTTTCAAATACAAGTGAATTTGCTCTGATGCCTACTTTCCATGTCCTATAGTCTTCTTTTCAAACACCCCAATTAGGAGAAATAATAAGCTATATCTCCTTTCTACCCTAGCATCTCTCTCCTTTTACTTTCCCTTTTCTTTTAGCTTAGGTTCTGAAAGTACATTTGTTTCTTCTCCACCTACTGCAGTATTGGAATTATATCATCATCATAGTCCATGGGGTCACAAAGAGTAGGACATGACTGAGTCTTTCCAATTACTGAACTAAATATACCTTTCTAGGTTTCTCTTGACTCTTGTGTTTGTGTTTCAAAGCTCCTATTCAGCTCTGGTATCAAAATATATGAAAGTCTTCTATTCTATTCAACGTCTCATTTTCCCCCTGTAGGGTAATACTCAGTTTGTGCAATGTGAAACATTCTATTTCAAGATCATCTCTCATTTAGAAGGTGCCGATGATCTTGACTGTGGTTCCTTAGTACTTGAACTCTGTAACAATATATGTAATTTGTACAACTCTGCTGTTTATATATATTTAATGTGGAAGCTCTGGATTTTGGTTATGATCTCTGATTTTATTCTAAGATTTCTTAACGTATATTCCGTTAATTTCTATACTGTCTATCATAATGTTCAAGGAGTCCTTTACTTTGGTAAAATTTACCACTTTTTTCCTAAGCTATTTATTTTCCTTCCAATACTTTCATTTCAATTTTTCTCTCTCACTTTGTTTCTTCTAGGTATTCAGGTAGTACTTGTGAAAAATCCATTTTTTCCCCTGCTTTCAGCTATTACAAAATCACTTTCTCTTATACTGTATTTTTGAGCATCTCTCAGTCCATAGTAATGTTTTATACTGGTTCATCTCTTTGATGTATGTGTGTATTTTTTTTTAAAGCAATTGAAGTTAAGTAAACTTGCTCAAGGTTACCTGGCCAGTTGTTTTTGTGTGGGTGCCGAGCATCTGAGGCCAGAACCGATCCTGGGTCTCCCAATGCCGGGGCCAATGCTCTTACTGCGCCACCTGGCCGCCCCTTCTCCTTTGATGTTGATCAACACTGGTTGATGTACAGCTTGAATTTCTAAATTTGGACTTTGTGCCAGAGACAATCTCTGCCCCTGTTGTGCTTTAGGGTGGGGTGGTTGGCCCTTCTTGGTTTCATTCTCTATTACTCAAGTTTCCACATTGACTTCTACTTTCTAAGGTTAGGCCTCAGAAATTTTAGGTTATGAGTGCTAGGGATAGTACTATGAGCCCCTCTGAATATAGGGTGCCCCAGTAAGAATGCTGCTATGTCTTGCTGGCTGTTGCTATTCTCTAGGGCCTCCAAGAATTCCTCCAAACCCACATTCTAATCATCTACATGCTTTCTGACCACACTTAGCTTTTCTAAGGTGATTCTTCCCCTCTTGTTGCCTCTGGACATAGGGCCATGGGGACAAAAGATCCTTCTTTTCAAAACTGCTTAGCTTCCTCATCTCTAATCTGCCAATTCCAATTGCATAAGAACTTATAAGTTTAAAGAAGAATAATCAAACAGTACAGATATTATAAGCCAGGATGCCCAGTTGCTGAGGTAAATGAGATTGAGTTTATGAAGGTCTGCACTAGATTGGGGGTAGTGGGTTACAAGGTTTAGATTGTTTATAGAAGAATGAGTTAAAAATAACACAAAGGTTTTCAGCCTTGGTGAACTGAAAAATGATGGTTCCAGAAATAAAGAAGAAACTAAGGATAAAGAAATTTTGGGAGAAGAAAAATGAAGAATTTGTTTTTGGACAATAGGAATTTAAGATGACAACAGAATATCAAATAGAAATATCTATTAAGTAGGTGGAGATATAGAACTAGAGCCCTGGTGAGAAGTCAAGAGTGAGACAGATTTGAGAATCATTAATATGGAGATAATTGAAGATTAGCTACTAAAATCTAGAAGGGAATTTTGAGATCATGTGGTCCTTCATTTATTATTATTTTATATATCTGTGGGTCAGATTTACTGACTTGTTCAAGATTCACTGATCACTGAAGTTTATGACTATTCTTTCCTCATCCAGTTATCTTTCTACTTCCCTAGCCTACCTTAAAATGAAGGAAGAAAAAAAGATGCCAGGTGTAAGGGTCATAGAGATTTGAGAAGAAAAATGTTTTTGTTTCAAAGTCTAGATATATGATCCCAAAGAGATAAGGCTAATTCCCAACATGTAAAGACTGTTTCAGTAAAAAATTAAAAAAGAAAGAAAAAGAAAATCTGAGGACAGTGTCATAACTTTTTCTTTTTTTTTTTTTTTAAAGCAATTGGGGTTAAGTAACTTGCTCAAAGTTACACGGCCAGTTATTTCTGGGTGTGGTGCTAAGTATCTGAGTCTGGATTCGATCTCCAGGTTATCCTGACACTGGGGCCAGTGCTCTTACTCGCTGAGCCACCTGGCCGCCCCTAAGCAATTGGGGTTAATGAACGTGCTCAAGGATACACAGCCAGGTGTTTCTGGGTGGGTGCTAAGTGTCTGAGCCCGGATTCTATCCCCAGGTCATCCTGACACTGGTACCGGTGCTCTTACTTGCTGTGCTACCTGGCTGGCCGAGGGACATAACTTTCAGTTGGAAGAGATCTGGACGGACTTCATGGAGGAACTTGGCCTTGAAAAAAGAAAGATTTCAGGGGCGGCCAAATGACGCAGTAAGAGTGCCGGTCCCAGAGTCGGGAGACCTGGGATCGGTGCCAGGCTCAGATACTTAACACCCACACAAAATAACTGGCTGTGTAACCTTGAGCAAGTTACTTAACCCCGATTACTAAAAAAAAAAAAAAAAAAAGAAAGATTTCAACAGACAGAAATAAAAAGTAAATATATTCCAGGATTGGAGGTCTTAAAAGGAAGAAGGAATTAACTTGATGAATTTGAGACAATAAGGAGAGAGAACCTCCTAGAATAGAGGATTCATATTTGGAAACAATGGACAATAATATTAGTTTGCAGTCAAACTATAGAGAACCTTGAAAAGCAGAAAGAATTTAAAACTGATACTACAGGCAATCAACAGCACTGTAGTGGCTGGATCAGGGTAAACACATTGGATATCAGATCTGAAAGGGTCCTTGTATATCATCAAGGTTAATCCCTTATGCCACTTTGTACTCCCTCACATAGCTTTACACTCAGTAGGTTGTTAATAAATATTTGTTGCCAGATTGACAGTAACAATATCTACTCTGCTTCCTTTCCCTTTGTGCTCACTCGGAAGCCTGTCCCATTTATCAGTATTCTCAGGATTTTCGTCTCAAGGCAGATGTAGCTAGAGCAAGTAATGAGCAAGGGGTCTGCAGAGGAATTTCATGAATAAGTTAAATTAAAATACTAAATTGGTGTGCTTATTCCCCTGCTCCCACTCCCAGCTGTCTTCTCTGGTTTCTTTGGATGGCAGAGTTTCAGCAGCTGGAAACCTTTCCTCTGTGCCTCAGTCCTCACTGTTAGGAGTTCTTCTATTATAACAAATTGCTTCTCAGGATTTATTCCACCTCCACGATAAAGAAGAGATTTGGTTAGTTATAAAAATCTTCAGGGACATTCAAATTATTTCATATTCACTTTCTTGCCTATTACTTATTTATCTTTTTTGCTTTATGACTGAAATTATTTTGTAGAATCTCATAAATGTAAGTCCTGGCCAGGACTCTGGAGAGAATTTGATCCAATCCACTAATTTTGCAGATGAGGAAACTGAGACCCAGAGAGGTCAAATGATTTTCCTAAAGTCTAAGATCACGCAACCAGTTAGAAGCCATCAGGAGCAGAATCCAATTCTCCTCTCAACTAAGTAATCTTTCCACTAAATAAGTATTGAATGATAACTAATGTTTATATAATGCTTAAAGACTGTAAATCACTTTACATATATACTGTACACACTTTACATCCATACATACTTTACATTTGATCCTTAAGATATCCTGCTAAATAGGTGTCATTACTCTTTTTGGACAGATGAGGAAACAGAGGATGAGAGGTTAAGTGATTTGCTAAGTGTCACACAGTTTGTAAGTGTCCCAGACAGGATTCAAATTGTAGGTCTTCCTGAGTCAATCATAACATTGTCCACTGAACCATTTAGCTGCCTATCGCTATGCTAGGCATTGTAGATAATATATCAGGATCTCTGCTTTCAAAAGGCTTATAATCTAACTGACAATAATCTACACAAAATAAATTGGAGAACATTTGCCAGTAAAAAAAAAAAATGGTGAACATGGATTCATATTGTGGCAGAAGGAATGGAGAGGGAGGGGCAAATCAGAGACAATCCTGGAATGATATAAACTGTGTTAACCTAAGCAATTCATTTCCCCTAAGTTTCTTTATCTCTAAATCAAGGATAATAATAATTACACTCCCTACCTCACAGAGCTATTCTGAGGAAAGCACTTTGTAAAAGCTGAGGCACCAAATAAATATAAATAAAGTATAAGTGATTATTTTTCATGTAGATGATATGGACTACCCAAGTTTCCATATTCAGAAGAAACTAAATTATCACTCTTTGTAGACGCTATGATGATATACTTAGAGAATTAAGCAAAAAACTACTTGAAATAATAAACAACTTTAGCAAAGTTGCAGGATATAAAATAAACTCACATAAATAATTTGTATTTATATATATATAAACATATATATATATACATATATATATATATATACTAACAAAGACTAACAGCAAGAGGTAGAAAGAGAAATTTCATTTAAAGTTACTGTAGATATTATAAAATATTTGGGAGTTTACCAGACAAAACAAACCCAGGGACTATATGAACACAATTACAAAACACTTTTCACACAAATAAAGTCAGATCTAAATAATTGGGCAAACTTCAGTTACTTGTGGGTAGGCCAAGTTAATATAATAAAAATGACAATTCAGATAGTTCTTTGTCACAAATGACCTGAGGTATACTCTAAACTTTCTTATGTAACGAGCACTTTCCATCAACTTTCACATATTTGGGAGCTTTTCTTCTTTTTTTCCTCAGACTTACTTTGAAAAGTTCAGTTTTCAGGGATTACATCATTTGTTTATAAAGAACCAAACACACTAAAATACTTTTTAGGAAAATCCTTATATAAATTATACTTTGTATAAAAAGATCATGCTCACCCCCTGTATAAACAGTAGAATGGAAGTATAAATGTAATCCTGATTTTCCAATGAAAATGAAATCTTTTGTTACATAGGAATTGTCAAAAGGACCCCCAGGTGATTAGTTAAGCTTCTTATGCCCTACTGCTGGAAAGGGGAGGGCACAGATCAAAGCATTTTTACTTTGGAGCCAGGACTCAGCCAAGGCTATTCATTTGTGTTTAAATGATATTTGAGCTGTAGTAGTATCAGTTCTGAAAGCTGAAGTCCTCCCAACAGAAAGAAAGGGAAGTGATATTGCTTAAACTGATTTCTATGTCTTTTTTCCTGTCAAAGAACTCCCTATTACCTAAAATCTTGTATAGTTGATAAAAAAGTTTTCCATTGAGAGAGAATGCAGACATTAATGTCTCAATAATGCATTTCTATATACCACAGAATGAACACAATAGGAATTCATTCTAGTAAGAAGTTAGAAAATGTTCTTACAAATTTAACCTTCAAAGAGTGCACTGTAACACCTTGGAGAGCAGAAGCACTTGAGTCTGTATGATGGTGATAAATAGTGCTTAGAAGCACTGAAGTTCTGATTAATGTCTTCACATTAGAGCTGCTTAATTGCATAGACTCAATTTTTCATTAGCTGACCAAATACTTATGTTATTGTCTTTGGGAAATTGCTACAATCATATTTACAGTAAGAAGTTTTCTAAACATGAAAATAATCAGAGCTAAACCAAGGTTAACATGTCTTAACAGCTATGTGTGAACTACAGCTTTAGTCCTATGGTATGGCATAGTGGACAGAGAGCTGGCCTTGCAAACAGTAAAACCTGGATTCAAGTACTGCTTCTGACACAAATTATGTATGCCACCCTCAGAATGACACATGAACTTTCAGTGCTCTAGGAAACGCTCTAAAGATATATATATATATATGTTACAAAGAAGGTATCACCCTAAACCAGTAAAGGGTGTTTCATCATTTGGGAGATCCCTATACCAAAAAAATACAAGTCCAGTTTTTATCTTTATCTTAATGAAAGTCATAAGATGGGGGTACTATATTTAAAAAAAGAATAATTCTTCATAAAAAAAATTAAGAGTGCTATAAAACAAAACCCAACATTTTCAGTATAAACCTAAATTATATAAACTTATAATGGTCACACGATAGGTTGTCTACAAAGACTTGGAGAAGAGACAATCTGTATCTTCACAAGTATTCACATTGATGAAATTACAGATTCTTTAAGAACTTACCAACTGGCATCATTTTGTGAGGGATAGCTTCCAATGAAGTTTCCCCATTCTGAAAAATCAAATCTAGAGTGGATTCAGCATCCACTAGGCCTACGTTTAGAAGTCACCTGACCTTACAGGAATCTGGGACTTAGAGCAATGGAGACAGTGCCATCTCAGCACAAGATATGCCAAATAAGGACAAAATTGCTTTCCTGGCCTTGCATTGGACACCCACATGTTTCCGTGTCCTTTGTCTCCGACACAGATTCCCGCACTTAGGTTGTGGGCTGACCTCCCCACCAATGAAAGTGAAGACCAGTTGGGGGTTAGGTTTCTGTGTTAGAAGGTTATATAACCATGGGCTTACTTCCACGTATTGTTCTCTCCCTGGCAGACACCATTTGAATGATGGGGCAGGGGGCCCTTTCTCATGAGAAAGAATAAAGACCTTTTTTGATCTCAGACTCACTCTGAACTCTTTCATCCCACACAATTTAAAATTTGTAATTATTATATAATATATCCAAATCAGTATGTTCCAATTTTGGTTTGAACTCTAACATTATCTCCTGAATATCTTCTTTCATGCAGCCTAGCTTACAAATTTATAAGAAAATATCTTAATTTAACCTCAAAAATTGAGATCCACAGAAAAATATTATAATGTTTTTTTGAGGGGCAAAGGCAAGGCAACTACGGTTAAGTGACTTGCCCAAGGTCACATAGCTGGTAAGTGTCAAGTGTGTGAGGTCACATTTGAACTCAGGTCCTCCTGACTCCAGGGCTGGTGCTCTATTCATAAATAAGTATTGCTATACTGAAAAGTTAATCATGTATATATTTCTAATGGGCCAGGAAACTGTAAAATGCAACCATATAGCAACAGTGGCAATATATCATCTATAATATAAATCATTCTAGACATGCTAACTATAAATAACCATTAAATCTGGGAATCAAATATTATCTAGTTTCAGAACAACATAAATGGACCTAACCTTTCTCAGCCCTAGTTTCCTTGCTGGTAAAATGGGAAGAAGAACAACAACAACAATTTCACAGGGTTGCTGTGAAGATCAAATCAGAAAAAAAAAATTGAAGGGCCTTGCAAACTGAAGGAGAAGGTGATGAAGATGTCCGGGGGATAGGGAGGTGTGTGTGGGGGGTTGTGTGACACAACCCTACTTGTCCTACACTTCCTTTATAGAGGTGAGGGTCCACAAATATGGAATACTGCATAAAATACCAGATTTTGGTGATGTGTTGAGCAGTTTTAGTAAAGCAAAACTTTACAACAATAATATGTATCTTAAATTCAGGGCCTATTCTCAACTCAGCTTCATTTTCCCCTTAGAGGTGATTAATTACAAAGCACTGGGTATTTCTAGGTAGCAATGCAGATACCATATGTGTAAGTGAAAATTTGTAGAAGTGTTAAAAGAAAGGGCTCCTTACAACAGAGATTATATAATATGGAAATCAAGGCATCTATCTAGAAGGCAAGCTTGCCACATTCCCTGCATCAAAATGAGAAATCTCCATTCACTTCACTTGTCAATGTTCAAATTCAGATTCAATTCCAAAGGAACACATGCCTGATGAGGCAAGTATTACTGTTCCCCAAGTTTGCTTTCTTTTCATTCCCTGGCTCAAGGACAAACAACTTAGACTGCAGCAATCCAAAAATGTGCATGCTTTGCTATAACTCTAATTTGCTGACAAGAGGAAGTGATTCACAAAGCTCCCAGTTTTACTCATGAAATTCAGCAATTCTTAGTGCAATTCTGCTATTGAATGCTTTTGCGTGAAGCAAATTATTAAGACAACAGAATGTCACCCCCCCCCACCTTTGACCCAGAGATCCTTCAAGCTGTACAAGGTGTTCAAAGCCAAAAAGACTCCACATGTACCAAAATAATCACAGCACTTTTTAACAAAAGCAAAATAAAAACAAAACCCTGGAAACAAAAGGGCACTCACTCATTGAAGCTGAACAAATTGTGGCATAAACCTGACTTTCCTTTATCTGATCATAACCTTCTATTATCCATATTTTACATTCTATTTCTTTATTCACCAAGACCCTAAATCCTTCCACCCCTTACCTGGTACTTTCTCCTGCCATTACTCCTGCTCTGACATCACTCTCTTCCCAATCTCAACCCTCCTGTTAACCAATTAAACTCTACATTATCATCAACTATTAAATCTCATGTCCCCTTGTTCAATCAATCTTTATCCTTTGCCAAAACCCCAGCCCTGGATTATTCCTACCATCCACTTCCTCTGCTGCAGGAAATCATATAACCACACTAACTGGATATGCTATAAATTGACATTATCAAACTTTCACCTGGGTCCTCATAGACACTGAAATGATTCCCAACTTCATTCCTCTCAGACCCTCTTCCAAACCTCTTTTCTTCTTAAATTTCCCATACATCTACCTCTTCATACCCTCTCAGCTAAGATTCTTTCATATTAGACTGAAAGCTCCTTTGAGGTCTGGGATTGTTTTTTGTTTTAGTACTTCCAGAATTTGCTCAATGTCTGACACAGTGGGCACTTAGTAAATGCTTACTGGCTTGTTCTGATGAGAAAACTGCAGCCATTTAAAATGAGTTCTGGCTTATCTCTTAACCTCAAAACCTGACTGCAGATATCACATCTCACTCTCCCCTCCTTTCCCTTAGTCTCTGATAACAAATGATGTGGCCCTTAGACTTGCAAAGGTCAGCCTCTATACATGTGATCAATCTCAATCCCCTCCTACCCTTCTCTAGCAGTGTCCCCTCAATCATTCCTCCCCACTGTAATCTTTTATATCTTTCTTGCTTTTGGTTCCTTACTTCTCTACTACCTCCATACATGCCCAATTAGCTCTAAGCCTTAAAAAAAAAAAAAAAAGCCCTTTATTAAGCCCTATCAGCCCCTCAAGCTATTTTACCTTCCTTTCTCAGACCACCTCCCATAAACAGTTGTCTAAGCCTGGTTGCTTCTATTTTCTCTCTGATCACATCTCAAACTTCTGCAGTCTGGCTTCCAACTACATCATTATCACCAAAGTTATTAATGATCTCTTAATACACAAAACTGATATTCTCCCAGTTCTCCTGCATGAACTCTCTGCTATATTTGACTTTGAGGACCACCCTCTCCCTTCCTTGGTATTGTCCCCACTTGAATTTTGTGACACCACTTTCTTCTGTCTGACTACTCCTCAGTCTCATCGTCTATATCACACCCCAAAGCTGTGGGTGTCCCTCGGAATCTGTTCTAGGCCCTCTTATTTCTCTACTTCATGCTTTCTTAGCGACCTCACCAACTCCCATGGGTTTGTAGACATCTTATACAGATAGCTTACAAACCTACATTACCAAATGACTATTTGTCATTCAAATTGGATGTTCAGGAGACATCTCAATCTCAATATATCCAAATCAGAACTCATTTACCTTTTTCCCCTAAGCCCTACCCTATTTTGAACTTCCCAAATTCTTTCAAAGCCACCACACTATACTTCCAGTCTCTCTCAGGTTCATAACCTTGATGTCATCTTCAACTCCTCATACTCATACCCCACATATCCAATCAGCTGCCAAATATTACCATTTCTACTTTTATGACAGCTCTCTCATTCAACCCCTTCTCTTTATTCACATAGCCACCACTTTATTTCAGGCCCTCATTACTGCAACAGCCTCGTAATTAATAACTATAATAGCTAATTTTTTTGTACTTACTATGGGCCAGGCAGTGCACTAAGCACTTTACAGTTATTATCTCCTTTGATCCTCACACCAATCCTGGTAGATGGGTATTATTTTTACCACCGTTTTAAAGATGAGTAAACTGAAGCAAAAATAGGTTAAGTGACTTGCTCAGGGTCACACAGCTGTTAAGTATTTGAGACCAGATATAAAGTCAGGTCTTCCTGAGTCTAGGCCTAGCACTCTATCCACTACCTCAAGTCTTCACTACTCCAGTTTATCCTCTACACAGCTGTAAAAGTCATTTTAAGTGAATATTTGACGATGTTATTTTGATAACAAAAAACTTCAGGTGCTCCTCATTTCATATTATTGCCCTTCCTGTACCTTGCAATCAAACCAAACTAGTCTTCTCTCTTCATGTATGACACTCCATCTTCCATTTCCGTGTCTTTGCACTGGTAAGGCTGTTCCCCATCCATGGAATGCACTGTCTTCTTCACCTTTACTTCACAGAATCCTTCTCTTTCTTCAAGACACACCTTACACAGAATTTTCTATAAAGATTTTCTGGATCCACACTTTCTCCTCCCTCAAATGTTAATGACTTTCCTGAATTCATTTGCATTTTTTTTTTACATTTCTTATGTATGTACTTACAGAAGTATATATACTTATGTATGGGGTATGGGGACCCCAAAAATCCCCTACCCAGAAAAATTAAAAGTCAGACCTATCTTGAGGAAGGTATAGGAAGTTTATTCAGTTCTGGTGAGTAGAGGGCATCCCTTCCACCAGTATGAACCAGCAGAAAGGGGCAGGTTACAGAAGAGGGAACAAGCATTTATGCCCTAACTCAATCAAGCCCCCTCCCACCGCTGTCCCTTCTCCCATTGGCTGGGAGGCGGGCTTACAATCTGAGCGCGAATTCTCCTCCAATGATAAGGAACAAAGAAGCCCACCACTATCTCTCAGTGGCTGGGAGCAGGCTTACAAAGAACAAGGAAATAGGGTATGGCCAATTCAAACGTACCTATCCTTATTTGGAAAATGTCAAAATGAAAAAGGGAGGGGCTAAAAGCTCAATGCTGATTGACAGCAAGGGAAAGGGGGAAAGGTCCTGAACAATCTGAACAATTCAAATGTTCACGTCCTTATTTGGACAATGCTAAAGCAAGGGAGGGGTGAAAGCTGCCAGCAAGGGTGGAGGCAGAAAACCCCAAAAGGGCCTAATGCTGATCAGGGTGTGGCAAACAAGGGTGGAGGTGCAAAGACACTTGAAGGGGGCCTAATGCTGATGTGGCAGTAGTAAAGAGGGGGGAGAAGGGTGAAACGGAAATTCTGGCTTGTTCCCACAAAACCCATGGATTGAGAAGTTTCACCTTTCCTATTCACTTATATATAAGCATATATACTTAAAGAAGCATATTCCTGTTTCCTGCATTAAAGTGTTTCATTTTCTGCATTTTTGTCCTTAGCATATCAAAGGCATTTAATAAATGTTTACTAATTGTGGTAAGAAAGAAGGGAAAAAAAGATATCCATAGCTTGGGGAATGGCTAAATAAATTGTGATATACAAATGGAATGGAATGCACCATAAGAAATTATGAATGATAAATTCAGAAAAGCACAAGAAAACTTATCTATGCAGAGTGAAATAACCAGAATCAAGAAAACAATGTATATGAATAAAAAATGTAAATGGAAATAATAAAAAATTAAACTAATAGTCTATAATTACAATGACAAAGCTTGGTCACTGAGAAGGATTTAGAAAATGCACCTCCCACCTTTCTTTGCAGAGGCAGAAGATATGAGTTCCCACTATTGTCCAAACTGTTGATAATGCTGGCTTTTCTCAATTCTTTTTTTCTTTCTTCTTTTTCATCTTTGTTATAAGGGTTAGTTTGCTGGGTAAGGTAGGGAGGGAGGTATATTCAGAAAGGAAAGTAATGTAAAAACAAAAGATACCACTAAAATAAGTTTTAAAAATCAAATTAAAAAATGTAAATTCCTTGGGGGCAGAAGTTGTTTCTGTTTTTGTATGACCAGTACCTGGAATAAAATAGGTATTTAAAAAATACTTGTTGAATGAATAGAGATCATAAGGTGATAGACTTAGATATGGAAGGGATTTTAGACATCTAGTACAACACTCTCATTTAACAAATTGAGAAATTTAAGAAATTAATGTCCAGAGAGCTTAAGTGACTTTCCCCAAGGTTACATGAGTAGTGACTGAATAACATTGTTAGGACTGAAGCCCCAAGTCCCCCTCCCTGACTCCAAATCCAGCAATACACAGTTACCACTATAACACTTTGCCTTATTTTATAAATCTTAAAATGTAATTTATATAAATGTCAGTTGCTACAATTATTCTTTCTCAACAGAAACAGCTGGCATAATCAATATAAATGCCAGTTGTTAACTATTATTCTTAATAGTAACAACTGGCATTTATATTGTTAACAATAAAGGCAGTGAAGCAGAAAGACTGGATACCATGGTATTATAGATAATAAATACCAAACAAAACCAAAGAGAAGCCCCATAGGGCAGGAAGAAGTGTTCATAAGAAAATCCCCTTGAAGGCTTTCTCATAGTTCATGTGCTAAAATTTTAGGCAGTAATTATTCCACATAAAAATAACCCATTGCTGGGGATGCCAGGTAGCACAGTGAGTAAGAGCACCGGCCCCAGTGTTGGGATTACCTGGGGTCGAATCCAGGCTCAGACACTTAGACACTCAGACACCCAGAAACACCTGGCTGTGTAACCTTGAGCAAGTTATTCAACCCCAATTGCTTTAAAAAATATATAACCCATTGTTACACATTGTCACATATTCACTAATTCTACTTTTACTTTTTAATTTCTTTGTCCTTTACATATTAATTTCTATGCGGTAACTCATACATACTTTTCCTTACAGAGAACTGAGCGCTTCTAAAAATATTAAGAAAACAAAACTCAAAGAATAACATACAAAATAACTATAACAACAAAAAGGAAGACAACAGTAAAAGACAATAAGACTCAAAGCTAAATACAATATGTAATGTAGTTCGAAATTATTAAAACATATATTCTGTCTTTTAACTAATAGCAATCAAAAAATGAAACTGCCTGGCAAAATCACTCTAGGTAGGTCTCGTTCATTGTTTCTGTGTTTGTATTTAATGGGAAAGTACTATGGCAGAGAAGGGCTTGTTTATCAAGAAAAAAAAATACAGCAATAAAAATGGAGATGCTTAGAAAATGTCTGTGACATTTCTCTCAACCTCTTCCCAGAACCAGTCTTCCTATGTTCCCAATGTGAAACCATCCAAATCCAGGGAGAAACATTTAGCCAATGGTGAGGACTCTCTGGTACCTTCTGTGCACTAAACCATCTATAAAGTCCTCAAATATTTATTCAAACATCTGGAAGATTAAGAAGCTTCTCCAATCCTTACTTCTCAAAATTGGAATTATACAAGAGAAATAAAGCACAAAAACCTAAATGAAGTAAAAATTTGAAGATCTAACAACAGAGAAGGCTGATCTCTAACCTCTAACATGCTCCCTCACCTACCACCCTACCATGCTTCCAGCAACAGGACTATACAAGATGATCTATGCACTTGCAAAACAACTCAACTCTACACCCCATTCTACTCTCGTAGTAGTGCCTCAGTTATTAAAATGGCAGCAAGAAGTACAATAGCAGCAAGGAATAAAAGCACTGTTTGCTGAAATGGAGCTTGGTCACAAAATGAAAGAACAGTGGGAACAGGTACAGTGAGAAAAGATGCCAACAGTAGTGTAGCACTGTGTGCTAAAACAGGGCTTGACCAGAGAATGGAGGAATATTAGGAACAGGGACAGTGAGGAAAGAAACCTGTCTGTACTTGCAGCAGACCTTAACTCCATATCTCAACCACCCTCACCCTCAACCTAGTGCTGCAGAAATCCAAACAGCAGAAATTTAGTTAGGCTGTGGGTAGCAGCATTGCAGTGCTCTGTGCTACAGCCACAGAACTGAAAAAGGAAGGGAACAGGGAACAAGATACACAAGTATGGCTATGGGGCATTCTACTAAAGGTAAGGCCAGTTCTATTCCCCTGGAATTCAGCTGGGACAAAGCCCAGTGCAAATGAAACATGAATTAGCAAGCATGGAAGGAGGCTGAGACTCTGTGATCTATTGTCATCTATGATCTATTTCCTAGGGAAATTGCCATCAAAGGAGAGGGAATCAGAAAGTGAATAATAGGGGAAAATAAGTAAAAATAAAACTAAAATTATCAAATATTTCAGGAAAAAGAAGACTCAAAAGACCTTGAGTATAAGCAGATAAACCAACAGGGGAGATATTAATAGCAAAAGGAAATATGGCCTCTAGATTAGGTAATGGCATCTATGAAGAAATAATTCAAGGCAAAAGAAAATTAATCAGGAGCAATGAGGGAAAGAACCCTTTGGATTCCCAAAAGAGCATACAACTATAGTAGGGTGTTCCTAATTAGTTAAAGAAAAATAAGAATTGTGAAAACATAATTTATGGTCTGCACAGCTAAAATAATTGGCAGAACAGAAAAACCTGAATCTATAGGGAAAGTCTCCTAAATAAGCAAAAGAATGGATAACTGATTGGGAATACAAATACACATGGAAGGGAAGGATAATCTAGAAGAAAAACAATTAACATTAAAAGAAAGTATGATCCCCATTATAGGCAAAACAATGATCCTGAAGACAGCATGTATAAGGATTATAGGTCTCCCAGATGAACACACATCAAAAAACCAAAATATCATAATGCAAGAAATAATACAAAACCTCCCAGATCTTTAAAACATAGAAAATAAAGTGCCAATATAAAAAGTCTGCAAAATTGAAGAATGAGGGGCAGGCAGGGAGGAGGCATGATACTTACACAGCAAGTTCCAAGACATAGTGGTTAAATTTAACAATTCCATTCACAAACAATAAACTGCAAAAAAAAAAAAAAAAAATATGGAAAGTAAATACAAAGAAAGAAAGAGGGAGAGAGAGAGAGAGAGAGAGAGAGAGAGCTTCAAACATAAAGGAAAGGAAACTTCAATAAGACAAAATTATTCTACACTCATAAGAAACCACAGGAGAAAATGGAATACTGTATTCTGAAGAGCAAAGAAGTTACCAAAGTTGCAGTCTGCAAATCTGAGCCTAACTATAAATGAAAATAAGGTGGACATTTCAGTTTTTTTTTAATGCATTCAAAACATTCCTAGAAAGAAAACAAGACCTGAAGAAATTATTTAATTTCAAACACAAGAACATTAACAAGTTCATTTTGGATATCTATCTTGCCAAGCATTCCAACCAAGCAGATCCGTCAGCAATCCCAACTGTCTATCCTGGGATCTATTCTCCTTTCCCCATATACTAAACTTGCTTGGTGATCTTCATCAGTTCCGAGGGGTTCATTTATCATCTCTATGCACTGATTGTGAGGTTTGTTAATCCAACCAGAATGTCTCTGACCTCTAGTTTCGTTTCACCAACTGTGTAGTACACATTTCAAGTTTGATATACCAAACATGTTGAAACTCAACATGTCCAAAAACAAATTTTATTATTTTCTATTTCCAAATCTTACTGTCTTCTTAAGTTTCCTATTCTATCTAGAACACACAGACTTACAATCTCTATGTCATCCTCGACTAGATTCCAAGTCTATAGGAACCCTCTGGCTCTGGTCAATTTCCAGGAAAGATGTTTTTTCATCACATTACAGCACAATTGGTTTATTTGTTGATCATCAAATACATCTACCATCTATCTCTCCTTGCTCCTACGCAGACTGTCATCCCCCATCCTTGGAACTCCATTTTCACCTCTGCCTCTTGGAAATACTATCTCCCTTTAAGGATCAGCCCATATGTCACCTCCTACAAAAAGCCTTTCCAGATTCCCTAGTTCTCCCCTCTCCCCCCAAAATTATTTTGTATTTACTTTGCATATATTTTGTATTTATCTGTGAATATGTTGTTTATCTCTGTCAATAGAACTAGGTCTTTATGGATGCTGTTTTGTTTTTATATCTCTAGTGCCCAGCATGATGTTTAATATACATGAGATGCTTTATAAGTGCTTGATGAATTAAATGGAACTGGTAATAAAGTTTTAAACTAAAAGTTCAATTTACCCCTTATCACTCATCCTATTCCATATTGAAAATGCTTAAACTACTTAAGCTCAAATTTCCTATAAATGTTCACTTTTTTTCTAATTAAACCCTAATGAGTAGATAAACTGAAAGATAAAATTTTAAGAAGGCTTATGAACAAATTTAAGTGGGAACTAATAAAGAAAATGGTCTCAAATTTTAATTAGTTTTAGCCGTGAATATTAGTAAAACAGTATTCCTGATGTTAACACTTTAAATTTTTCTCACCTCAAGATTTTTCAGCTTTGCAAAATACAAAAGCAATGATAAAGTCACACAGAACTCATTTTTAAAGACTCAGTATAAAATATCCTCTAAAAACAAAATTATAGAAATTATCTAAAAGTTTTACACTTATTAAATAAAGGAGAAAATATCTACTCAAAGAAATGAGAAATGAAAAAGAGCTTAAACAGTACTGAGTAACTAAAAAAGAAAAGCTGAAAACTTTAAACATTTATGAGAATTTTTCTACTTGCTTTTTGTAGTTTGTGTTAATTATTTGTCTGCTATTTTAAAGTGGCATTTATTTAATTAGGGTGCTACATATCCTGGAACCTTTCAAGAAGTCAATTTAACTACATTCAAAGAAAACTAGTAGATAGAGAGCATGGGTTCTATCTTATTAAAAATTTTAGTAATAATAACATACATTTAAATAATGTAGATTTTACATAAAATGATGGTTATAATACTTTTACAATAATATCAGAAAGCAAGAGAGGCTTTTAAAATCCCTACTAAATTATGTTGCAATTCATTTCTTATGAAAAGTTAATGCTTACTTCTAGAAGTGGTCCTCTATGTCACAAGACATAATAGGACTGTATAAACTGAATGCTTGAAGATCATCTCTGATGGGCAGGACATATGGCTGACCATTTGTCATTTTCCTGAGGTCAACAGCCCACTGTCAGTCTTTGTGACACTGTTCTCCTTTACGTCAAAGTGAGCATATTTTGCTTCACTGAAATTTCTAAGTTCAAACCACTAGAAATAACTCATGTGTTTATCATAGAAACCCCAGAAACAACTGCACACAAGCATTTTAACATCCTTGAGCAAAACTGAAAAGCAAGGGCACTACAGTCCTAGCTGGAACTCAGCAAACGGTTGACTCTGAATGACTTGGATAGATTTAGAGTTCTAAAAGACTGTTTCTACACTTAGCCAATGACTAAATTTCTAGTTATACTTGACTCTGAAAAAGAACATCATTGAATTCTAAGAGAACTACATCTATATTTAATTTTCTTCTTTAAAAAATCCAAATCTAGGGGAAGCTACTTGGAGCAGTGAATAGGGCACCGGCCCTGAAGTCAGGAGGCGCTGAGTTCAAATCAGATCTCAAACACTTGACACACTTACTAGCTGTGTGATCTTGGGCAAGTCACTTAACCCCAACTGCCTTGCCTTCCCACCTCAAAAAAAAAAAAAAAAAAAGAAAAAACCCACATCTCACCACTAGAACTTTTAGATGTCTTGTATGTAATTTTTTTTTTAATTTTTCAAACTAAACACACATACCCAGGCAAGCGCACACACATGCACATGCACTCACGCACACACATACACACACAATTACGCTTACATTCCTAAGTATCAAATAGCATGTTAAATTATAATACTTATTTACAATGAATAATTTTATTTTTGTTAGAAACTAAAAACAAATAGCCATTGTGAATTTATTACTCTTGACTAGAAAGTAAATCCTTTATATAAGTGATTAGTTCATCTGAGTCACTATGTTGTCAATTATTACTTTTATCAAGAATTTTTTTCATTCATCAGCAGTCAGTTAACAAACAAGCAATTACTATGTGCCAGGAACTAAGTGCTGCAAGATTCAAAGAAAGGCAAAAAACATGATGCCTGCCCTTAAGGAGATCACATTTTAATAGAGGAGACAAGATGTAATTAATTACATACTAAAAGATAGATCTTCCCTTTTATTAAGGGAAGATTTAAATCAACAGGCATTTCATCTGGCCACGTACTTTCTAAGCTTTGGAGACACAATAAAAGGATGTGTATATGTGTGTATGTGTGTGTACACACATGCACAAACATATAATATAATTAAATGTGATATATATAGTATGTATATATGACACACAAAACAAGACAAACAAAAACCTAGTACTTGCTGTCAAGGAGCTTAAAATGTAATTAAGGAGAAAAACATATTAACTATGTACAAAAAAAAGATAAACATCCACACACACAGAAGGACCAGAAGATAGTGTTTTAGCTGAGATTTGAAAGAAGCCAGAGAAGTCAGGGGGCAAGATAAGGATGGAGACTATGCAAAGCATGGGAGATGGTCATTGCAAATACAAAGATGCAGGAGAGGGAGCCTCTTGTGCAAACAACGCAGAGGCCAGTGTCAGTGGATCACATCGTATATGGAGGGAAGTTGGAAAAAGGCTGACAGATGGGGGGAGCCGGACTGTAAAGGGCTTTAAAAGCCAAAGAGAGTATTTTATACATGATCCTGAAGGTAATAAAGAAGCACCAATGGGCTCTTTATTTGAATGAGAGGATTACTATCTCACGAGACAGCCCAAGGACTCCATCCTTTCTACTCCATCAATCTATTTTTTTTTTCAGTTAGGTAAAATCCAGTCCGGCATGACAGCTTCTCCTGTTATTACCACCTCCTCTTACAAATAAATTTATCAGGCAGGAAAAGAGTATGAGCACACTCTTTAGCAAATATCCAGTTAGTAGAAGGTCTCCATCACTACATTATTATGGTTTTGTTCTAAGTTTACAGTCTGTTTCTCAAACTCCTTAATCATTTTCTCCTGCTATTCAGCTGCTATGCTGTATACTTTCAGAATAATATTATTCCTATTATTTCTCAATGGATTCTCACCCAAAAATTTTCCTCTATGCTTCACTCCCCTCCAATTCTTGGAATTTTTTGCATGAGAATACTGTCTCAATATATAATATATAGCCCTCCGCTATTTACTATTACATTCTTTTTAAAATAAATAATATCATCCCATAGAGGTATTTTACTCATGACTTCTGGAAGTTAGCAAATACAGTTTTGATAAGATAGAAGGACCCCAAACTTTACCACTTCCTCTACCACTGCATCTGAACATCCTCCAGCTATACCTTCCAGATCCTCACACTAATTTCTGACCTGTCCTAAGGATACCTGAGCCTTGCTATCTATATACTTAAGACACATGCATCTTTTTTAACCACCATACAACTAAATTCTCTTCTATGAGCTGTCTCCCTCAATTAAAGAGAAGGAACTCGCCAAAAAAAAGGACCGTTCTTGCATTTTCTATTACCATGCCAAGTATGTAGTACAGGGTTTGGCACATATTAAATGTGTAATAAGTCTTATTTATTCATTCAATCACTCATGGATTCAATATCATCAAGTGTCAGTAAGTCTGTTAGAATAAATATGCTTCTTTATGTAATATAACATAGTAGCATCATATTATATATTATAATATATACCTTGTTTATTAATACTAGTTTCCATATTTGTAAATCAATAACTGAGGCCCATTCCCTTTACTTCTGACTCTCTTCTTGCATTCTGTCTTCTATGAATTACTGGTCCTCCCTACTAATATGTTGCACTTACTATCCTATGTAGTATATGGCTTTACACATTATATATAAACAGTTTTCTCCCCACACCCAACTCCCTTTGCCAATTTCAATTTCATTCATGATCACGTTCATAAGTCTCCAGACAAATACATTTTTCACTGGCTCTTGTCAAATATATTCAATCCCTGCCAGGGAGCCATTATTCCTGCATCATTTCAGCAAAGCATGTGTAAAAATTTGTTAGGCTATGCACAGACATGGGCTAGATGATAGCACAGTTAGGTAGATATGGAGCTTGTTAAATGATTGCATCCAACTAAGTCATTAATAAAGTGTCAGTTTGGAAGAAACAAGATCTGTCTATGATTCTGTAATGTTTCAACATCTTTATCAATCACTTAGATGGAATGTTTATTATAGCTGCACATGACATAAAATAGGACGTTTAGCTAACACACTGAAAAGTCAAGATTTTAAGAAAACTCAACAAAAAAGTAGGTTGAGATCAAATTTAATAGAGATGAACAAAGCTCTACACATGGGTTCAAGAAAATCATTCTCACAAGTAAAACATGTAGGGTCTTGCTTAGCTAAGTTTATGTCAAAAAAAAAAAAACCACCCCATGGTTCTGGGGGTTTTATTGAACCACAAGTTCAATATCAATAATCAGTGCAACACAGCTGACAACAAAGCTAGTGTGATCATAGGCTGCACAAGAGGCAATATTGAGAATGATGTGTGTGATAGTTACACTTTCCTCTGGATACAAAGGTCCATAAGCTCAGCATGCCCAGGAAGACAAGCAGGATAATGAGGAGGTGGAGATCATTCTATACAAGAATCAGGTGAAGTAATGAAATGTTTAGTCTAGAAAAGAAGACTGGGAGATGCAAGTCGGGGATGGGTTACATGTATTCAATTACCTTCAACAATTTAAGGTGGTCATACCCAAGAGGGGTTCTTCCACAGCTTGACCCAGGAGAAAGAACTAGATATGCTGGGTAGAGGTTTGTGGAAAAGCAGGTTTTAGCTTGATTTAAGAGAAACAGCGAGAGCTTGGGAGACCACAGGTATGGGCCATTACAAAGAGCATCCATGCCTCTCTGGGATGGATTTAAACTTCGGAGGCACCTTGAGATTCTGGGATTCTGAAAAACATATCCTCACACGATGGAAAAAGGGTTAGGCCAATCAAGGGACAAAAGCAAGATAAACAATGTAGCGCTGAATATTGAAAGGCTCAGAGTTATCCAGCACTTTGTATAGAGCTCTTGTGGAGGAAATCTGGAAGGACATGAAAAAGAATCCAAAAGGCTGAGAAGGCACAGGTGGGTTATGGTCTGTGCTCACACTGGTGAAATCCCATGTTCAACAAAACAGTTAACTTCACCTAATGTTATTCTTGCATTGTACTTCTGAAATACTCTGCTACCAGTTTGCCTCAACCATTAACTAACAAACTTATATCACGTTCCCTATATTTGCCCTGATAATTATCAGTAAGAAAGGCAGTGTGGCCAAAACATAGCTTATAACTTTCCTCCCCGACCCTTCCCTCTTCTGAATTGCCCTGTTTCTGTCAAGGATACCACCATACTGCCACTCTCCCAGGTTTACACTTCTGCACAATTCTTCATTATTCTGACTCCTCTATCTCCACCTCACATACAAAATCAATTAACAAATTTTATTGTTTTTATGTCCACAGTATCTCTCCCTTCTCAATACTCACAGTCACCACCTTAGTTCAGACTGCTATCATCTCTCACCTGGACTATAGCAATAGACTCCTAATCAGTCTCCAAATTCAAGTATTTTCCCTTCTGATGCATCCACGAAGCTGCCAAAGTGATTTTTTCCTTAAGTTCAGGTCACTTCCCTACTCAATGAACTCTGATGACTCCAAAATTACCTCCATGATCAAATGTAACTCATTTCAGTATTTAAAGCCCTTCACAACCTGGTCCCAGTCTATCCTTCTAGCCAGATCAACCATCTTCCCCTTCATATGGTACAAACTGAAACTCCCATCACTCCCACCTTCCATCGCTATAGCTTTGCTCTGACACTGTCCCCGGGCCTAGAATGCACTCCCTCTTCACCTCCATCCATTAGCATTCCAGATAGAAACAACAATGTTGGGCTCACGTACCACTTTCTACATGAAGTATTCCCCAAGCCACTAGAATATTCTCTTCCAACTACCTTGTCTTTATTTTAAATATACTCTGTACATACTTATAAATGTAGAACCTGTCTTCCCCCAAAAGACTGAGTCACTTGAGAGCAAGGACTATTGTATTTCTGTCTTTGTATGTCCAGTTTCTACCACAAGACTTGAGATGTTAGGCACTAAATAAATGCTTGTTAAGTGACTAATTGTGGTGGCAAAGTAAGAGGTTCTTACCATACCCCATCCCAATTTTTAGAAGATTGTTAAACTGAAAACACAAAAACTATCAGGGATTCTTTGTAAAGGAAAACACACACCAATTACAGCTTTCTAAATAGTTATGCTAACAAAAGACAAAGTAACAATTCTGATCTTGAGGATGTGATTAGATATGCTAAGAACCTAGCCTTGAAAGTCTCTGATGGCACTGGCTCAGCCTTCGAGCTGAGAAATGAGAGACGGGAGAGTGGGTTACTCCGGTTTTTTACATATTATAGTGGTTGGAAACAGATTGGGATGCTACTTATGACAGTTGTGAGTTTGGACTTTTGAAAGCCAATTAGTTTCACTGGGGCCCTAAGTAAAACCACATGTAGATAAGTTTTCAGGTGCTGGTCATTATTTGTCAAATGTCATAACAGGTTAACTTTGCACACAGTCAATACTCTTTTAAGTTTTTTCACTTAGAATCTCCCAGAGCTTAAGCTCCACTGACATAGCTTCTTAAAAATCAATGGCAACTTCTGCACCCCCTACATTGTGCACTATATAAGACACTAAAGTAAGACATATATTAAGTAATGATATACCAATTATAAAAAGAAAATCCAATGAGTTAAGTTCTTTTTTATTTTTTAAGTTCTTTTTTATAATGCAAAATACTACATAATTTTTACTGATAGATTTATACTGGGTTGCTGGTTTTTTAAAATTCAGATGTCATAGAGATATACCACTGAAAGGAAGAAGCAAAGCCAAAAGTGGCCTAAAGATACACATCAAATGGAGAAAGTTCCATCATTCTGATTACTGCTGCAGTCCTTCTATAGGAAGTGCTCATGGAAAAACAAAGAATCTGTACAATGTAACTGCTTGTGGGGACTGTCCTACTTAAAGATGCCTGAAAGGGCTGAGGAAATCAGAGTAAGGTGAGAATAAAACACCCAGCAAAGCACACAAGCTGATTCATGGCCTAATGAACTAGGCTGTGCTATGCCAGAAAAGTCAGTTCTGGTATTGTACATCAAGGTCCCAGATCTCCATTGAATTACAATTTGTTTCTGAGAATTGTTTAGGGGTAGGAGAATAATGGAAAAGAAGGAAAACATGGTAGTTCTGTAGAGGGAAAAGGTTATCTTATGCTATCACAAATAAAATAAAAATTAAAAGCATCTGATGGAGTTGTGTGTACTTCTGACTTTATTACTCCTTAGAAAGACTAATCATCAACCTGTATTCCTTTTCTGTCCATGGAGTCAATAAAGCTTAATACTGGACTGTTAAAAAAAAAAAAGGTAGTTTTCTTAAAAAAATATATATATATATTACAGACTTTACTAATGGAATTAGGAAAATAAAATCTGAATTAACATCCTACCTTTCAAGATAGCATCATCTTTGATTCTCTGACTCAAAACAATATTATGTTTATTGTTCTAGTTAAGCATGAATTATTATATGTTCTGAACATGATTTGCTGAAGCTTGTCTTAATCTGTTCTCCAAAACAGAATTCCCTAAGAAGAAAAAGTTTCTATCAAATTGAAATATGTTTAGTCTTGATATGGTAAAATGGAAACAGAACTGGATTTTGAGACAGAGAGTGTTTAGCCTGAGTCCCATTTCTTCTACCTACCACCTTTGTGACCCAAGGGTGAGTCACTTCATCTCTGTGGGCCTCAGTTTCATCTATGAAATGAGAAGGCTGGACTAGATGATTTCATTGGTCCATTTTTTTAATGGATATTATTCAGCAATGTTAAGTACTCTTTATATTTCTTAAATTGGTTTAAAAATATACTTGCCAGAGAAATAATTCCATGTACATAATACATAAAAGGGAACTGACAAAATCTTTTAGGAGGTGAAAAATTATGGGTATCTACAAAATAGAATTCCTTTACCGTATCACTGGTACCTTACTGCACTAGGGTAAGGGTTATCTGAATTATCAGAGCTGAAAAGATGGGAGCCTTGTGTGGCTAAAGAAGTTTTTTTCAAGTATAGATCCTATTGTTCCTTTTGAAAATTCCCTGAGTGTAAGTTTCTATAATACAACTTATGTACATAGCTAATTGGGATAAGACTTGAATCTTCCTTCTCTTGCCTCTCTGCTTTTCCTGACTTCTCTTTCTTGTGTTTATTTTAATTAATGCACTTAATATTCTTCTTTCCCTCTTTAAATGTATTTACATGTTTTTCATCCTTTCAGTATATTCCTTGCCCAGAGCTTGTTCTGTTCTTTAATGTGACTCCTATTATATTAGAAAATAACCATGATTCATAAATGACCAAAAAAGAAGTTTAAGAGATGACAGCGCATTTACTGTCTGGGTAATAAAAGTGTTCATAAGATCACATCTTTCAAACTTAAAGAGGTCTTTGGAGGCAACCTAATCCAAACACCTACCTCCCCTCATTTTATAGATAAGAAACAGAATCAAAGCACTTGTAACTTGCCCAAGTGACAAAGCCAGCATTCAAAGCCAGGTCGTCTGATTTCAAATTTAGCAATTTTTTCACTTGGTATACTGCCTCCCATGTGTTCTAAGTAAAAACAAAAAGGACAGACATCAAAAATATCAGAAAACAAGGAAAAGAAGCCTTTCTTATCAGAAATCACTCATCATAGTTGGACGCTGAGGAGAACAATTTCAATATATGAATGGATCCATGATCTCATTAACGACAACATTCTATCTATGGGAATGACCATAAACTGATCCTATTCTGTACAACTGTTATAAGGGAAAAAACCCTACAATTTCCTAAGGAATAAAGATAATGGAAAATGAGAGAGAGAGAGTCCAACAGAAATGACAATTTTTCAAATTGCACTGCCAAGTATTTTTTTAGGTGTAAATATCTACAAATGTAGTCAGGAAGAAACAATTTGAGTATTGTGGAAACACAATCAGGATAACACAAGATCTAGCAGCTTCTACATTAAGGAATCAAAGGGTTTGAAATATGATATTCTGGTGGTCAAAGCAGCTAGGATTAAAACCAAGAATTACCTACCCAGCAAAACTGAGTGTAATACTTCAGGGAAAATTAGACATTCAATGAAATAAAGGACTTTCAAGAATTCCTGCTGAAAAGACTAGAACTGAACAAAAAAAATCTCACTTTCAAATACAAGACTCAAGAGAAAGCATGAAAAGGTAAACAAGAAAGAGAAATCCTAAGAGACTTATTAAAGTAGGACTGTTTACATTCCTACATGGAAAGATGATATTTGCAACTCATGAGACTTTATCAGTATTAGGGTGGTTGGAGAAAATAGACAGACAGACAGACAGACAGACAGACAGACAGATAGATAGATAGATAGATAGATAGATAAACAGATACATACATAGACAGACAGACAGACAAATGACACAGGGTGAGTTGAATATGAAGGGATGATATCTAAAAAAGAAAATTAAGGGGTTAGAGACGAATATATTGGGAGAAGAAAGGGAGAAATAAAATGCAGTAAATTATCGCATAAAAGTGGCAAGAAAAAGATTTCACAATGGAGGGAAAGAGGGGGGAGGTGAGAGGGAATGAATGAACCTTACTCTCATGAGATTTGGCTTAAGGAGGGAATAACATACACATTCAATTGGGTATCTCAACCTACAGGAAAGTAAGGGAGTAAAGATATAAGGGGTGAGGGGAATGATAAAAGGTAGGACAGATGGGAGAGGGGGTAGTCAGAAGCAAACACTTTTGAAAAGGGACAGGGTCAAAGGGGAAAATAGAATAAGTAAGGGGTGGGATAGGATAGAGGGAAATATCGCTAGTCTTTCACAACATAACTATTATGGAAGTGTTTTGCTTAACTACACATGTGTAACCTAATATTGAATTTCTTGTCTTCTCAATGATGGGTGGTAGGCAAGGAAGAATGGAGAGAATTTGTAACTCAGTTTTAAAAACAAATATGAAAAATTGTTTTTACATGCAACTGGGAAATAAGATATATAGGCAATGGGAGAGAGAAAGCTATCTTGCCCTACAATAAGGGGGAAGGGCATAAGAGGGTGGATAAGGGAAAGAAGGGAGGGCAGAATGGGGGAAGGGGTAATCAGAATGCACACCATCTGGGGGTAGGTGGGAGGGGAGAGAAGGGGAGAAAATTCAGAACTCAAAATTTTGTGGAAATGAATATTGAAAACTGAAAAAAGAAAAGAAAAAAACATATTTAGTCATAGACCAAAATTGCAAAGCAGAAATATGGCAATTATCTAGTATGCAGCCTCTTAGTGATTTCGCTTATCATTAATGAAAAAATATTTTCAAAATTTGCAATAGTTCAGTAAGATTCACCATGATCACAAAACAAATGAACTATACTTGACACCAATCAAATTATTTTAGTATTGCACTATTACCTATAAAATGAATTACCCATTATACAAATATTTACTTGCACACAGTAGACTTAATAAATGTTTGTTGAATGAATTCAGTTCTTCTGTATCACTGAATAAGTTTAACTTTGAGTATATTCAAGGTAATAGCAGAAAAAATGAGCATGTAATGGGCTATAAAATTATACTTATAAAATACTAATATCTAGCCACTCAAAATGAGTCATATTCTATTTTAAGTGACTATTTTGACAGTTGAAAAAAAACACCTATCTTCCTTGATCTCAGAAAAAAATAAATGTTGAAGGAAATGGGTAGACAAGCTAGACTAGCAGAAAATGTAAAGAGTGATCCATTAATATTTCACTACCTCCTGAATTACTGACAATAACTGTACTCTTTAGCAAATGATGATGAATATGAGTCCTCTAAATGGTTCAAAATTTTCAATAGTCTGTTTCCTAAGGAGGAAAAAATTAAATATATTTGATTTTTCAAAAAAGAATAAGAAATATTGGCAATTTATAATTGAAATACCTGAAAATACCGAGATAGTTATGTATACTCACTGTATAATAAATTGCCTGAAAAAAAATTTTTTTTAAATCTTGGTTAAAAAAATCCTGTATTTTATATTAAAAAAAAAATGAAAAGTCAAACCAAGTGGTATTATTGTTCTGAGATGCAAGCCAATTTATGATGAAGAGACATTAAATACTTATGGTATAATTATAAGGATACTATGATTATTACCACAAAACCCTTGAAAAAAGCATGGGGTTTTTTTTAATTGTTGTTGTTGTTGTTAAACTGAAACACATATTCAGAAATATGTACAAGTTAAAATCAATGTACCATTCCAACCCAAGTCAATTTACGAGAAAAGAAGATAACTTGGCTTTTAAAAAATAAAGCATATGGGGTGGCCAGGTAGCGCAGTGAGTAAGAGCACCGGCCTCAGAGTCGGGATGACCTGGGATTGAATCTGAGCTCAGACACTCAGCACCCACCCAATAACACTGGCCGTGTAACCTTGAGCAAGTTACTTAACCCCAATTGCTTTAAAATAAATAAATAAAGCATAACTAATAAACTAATAAATGAATGAATGAGTTTTTAAAAGTGTAAGGAAATAATTTCTCCTAAGCTGAATAATAATACATTGGGTGGCAAAGCCTTAATATCAAAAGAAGAAAGTTCTTGAATGTCTGTGGAGGAAAATCTTCCTTGTGTCTTTTAAGTGCAAATAGAATATATATTAGGTCAATTTGAAATTAATTTTTCTAAGGAGCCAGAAACGAAAAAAAAATACTAGATTACACATAATTTAAAAGTATTGTTTATCATTAAACATAACTCAGAATAGTTACTAAAAATTAAATAAAAGTAAAAAGCAAATTTCTATTTAAAAGTCTAGCAAAATAACCAATCGGGAAAAAAACCCACTAAAACAATAATTACTATTTAAATAGACATTGAGTTCTTTTTTAAAAATAAAGACAGAAAATTAAAAATTGGATAAAAATACATACAAAACAGAACTGTGTATATGAAAAAGAGCCATCTAATTAAGGTGGAACCTCTCAATATATAAAAGCTATAGAAGGATGCTCCAAATCACATAAACACCAACTCAATGTTACCTCTAATAAGTTCTTTATCATCCCCTCTCTCCCACCCCTGCAAAGAAAGTATTATCTTCCACAAATTAAAGATAAGAAGCACTCTGGGAAAGAATAAATCTGATATTTTGGAATATTTTAATGCTCTAGCTTTACAACCTACACAAAATTTACTTGAATCTCTAAGACACAATATAAAAGAATGGCAAACCCAAAGAACTGGACTGTGCTAAGGCCTCAGCAGCCAAATTCACCAATGACAGAATCAAATATTTGAAGAAGTAGAGTGAGAAAAGTTTAACATCCAAGAGAACCAAACCCAAGGGGCTAAGTAATTCCAAAGCAAACCAGAAATAAAGATAAAGGACAGAAATAAGCATGCTTGCTGAGTTAACCAAATGTAAAATCTGCTGAAAAATAATATCCCTACATAAAGAAAGTGTGAACCCCTAGAGAATTAGTAACAGTAAGAAACCTGTAAGTTCTGGAAATGCCAAATATTAAAGTACTAGGTATCCTACTTTTTATAAGAGATTTAACTCCTAAACTACTCAATTTAAACATTAAAACAGTTGGTTATACACTTAAGGGAAGAAATAATTATTTCAACCTGTGGGTACTATTTTTTCCTTCATAAAGTTCTCTGGCATTTTGAGTGACTGGGGAAAGAAATCTCTCACCTTGGCAACTTAACTATTTTCAATCAAAAATTTTCAGCACCATATCCATTATGTACTCTGTCTAGAGTTTAAAATATCAGGGTATAACATTCACCTTTACTAACAATTATGATTTTTTAAAACTATAATTACTTTAAAGGAAAAAAAGGTATATTTTAATAGGTATATAGATTTAAGAAATATAGGACACAAAAACCTAAGTTGGAACAGTGGTGATCAGAAGCAGTTAAGTGTATGTAAGCTCACTGTTGGGATGTTGGGACAAATGGTGATAGTGAATGGTGCGGGAAACTGGCAGATGAGTGTACATAATAGCTACACAGATCATCACAATAATTTCTGCTTTATAAATGCTTTTATTTATAAAGACATACTAAGATCTGTGCTTTGTCAATGTTACTTTGGAATCTGTGTGTAGAATGGATTAGAAAAAAAAACAATCAGGAGACTACTGGAATAAAGCTGATGAGGGCCTGAAATGGGCACTGGCTATGCAAGTGGAAAGAAGGTTACAAACCTATGGGACTAGGAAGATGGAGCTACAGAAATAACAAAGTTAGGGGAAAGGGTATATGTTTGGGGAAAATGATGAGATGCTTATGAGACCAATAATGAAAAATGTTCGACATCTGTTGGTAATATGGAATTTGGAATTTGAACCCAATGGAGCTTGATAATAGAGATCTGAGAGTCATCTTCATAGAGATAACTGAACCCATGAGAGCTGACGAAGACACCTTAGAACGGGAGTTCTTAACCTAGGATCCACTGATTCCTGAAATTTTAAGGGAAGTCTGTAAACCTGAATGGAGAAAAAAAAACCTTCATCATTTGCTAATCTCTAAGAAATCTAGCATTTCCTTCAGTTATGAATGCAGACAACATACCGTATTCTCTGAAGGGGTTCATAGGCTTCACGAGCCTACCATAGGGTTCCATGAAGCAAAAAAAGTTTAAAAACCTCTCTCTTAGAAAGAGAAAATGGCCTAGAACAAGCAGTTTAAACTTTAAAATTTCAAGCTACAGAAGAGAATATATAAGATTTTGCTTCCATTACAAAAAAATTTCTCTGACAATTACATATTGTATATCATGTAATAATGAATTGCAAATCCCAAGTTTGAATTCAAACACCTTAACGTTATTATACAAAAAATTCAATTTTTAAAAATGACTTACTGCATGCACAACTGCTGTTCTATCAATCTGAGCAGGAAACCATTTTACCCCTGCATCATAGCAATAGCAAAGTGCTTATTAAAACATTCATCACAATCCATTATATTTTGACTCACAGCCAAAAGTTCCGATTACATCACTGAAAATATCTATTAACCAAAACCTGTTTCTGACAAGTTACAGAAGTGTGGGATTTAGAATTTAGTAATGCAAAAGTAAGTTTGCAATTGATTTTGCAGTGGCAGTAAGAATAATTAATTTTTTTCCTGACATTTATTACAGTGAGAGAGTTGATTTAACTGGTGTTTCTACTGTAAAATTATTCAAAAATTGTTTAAACTTCACCTACTACTATTAAACAAATTTATTGTTAAAGTATTAAATACCCATGGCTGGATAAAAAATGTTTTAAATGTGCTATAGACTTCAGTATATGTGAAACTATATTGTCTTGTGTAAATATGGGCCTTGTTTAGAACCATGTCTCACAGGAAATTGTGGCAAATGAAAACCTCCCCCTTTTCCACTCCTACTCTTTAGAATTTATGTTTTTACATTTAAAACTAGTTATGTAAAAGAAGCAAAAAAAATTACCTTCAAGTCAGAGTTATTTGAAACATGGCTTAACTAATATGTTTTTATTCTTTAGCACTAGAATAATCCTTTCGAATTTATTTGGCCTGGTCTCTAATCTTCATTTTATTTACTAAACGCATTGAGAAAACAAAATTAATGGAAACAAGGAAATGGAATAACAATTAAGTAATATAATAAGCCAGTTACACAAAGAGCTGGGTGGGTAAGTCTTGTAAGAAAAATTTGTAAATTTTTAAAAGCAAGCAATCTTGATATATACTACAATCAAACAAAGCAACTGAGGAGGAAAAAACAACATGCAAATGTTAATTTGTTCTAATGCCTTCAGTTGGGTTAGTTTTCACAATTAAAAAAAACTCTTAGGGTTAGTTATATAAACATAGATTAGTTTTCATAATTAAAAAAAAATCTCTTAGACTCTGAAGGTTCAATTTATTATAGTTCTCTTTTCATGTTCAAGGAAATTGGAAGAATACTCCAGTAATTCATATAGAATAAAATAATACATAAGCTTTCCTTTTCCTCATTTTTTGTTGTAATAGTAATGGCATTTAAAGATTCCCCTGTATTGTCTTGGTTTTTGGTTTGATTGTGTTAAAACCCAGAGCTTGTTAATCCCACCTGTGGGATGGACTTGTTGACGTGAAAAGAAAGTCCTGAACTGGGAGGAGCTGGTGACGTAGATTTGGAGAGACACAAGAGACAGGCAGAAGAACTTTTTGGAAGCAGCACCCTCATGGAGGCAGAGAGAGACTGAGAGGATTGCTGAGGGCCACTTTGAATTGCCCTGGACTTTTGAGACCTGCCCCCGGAGCTGCCAAGGACTGAGGAGACATGGCTGTTTTGCTGGTACTTTGTCTGTCTGTTTTGATGTTGTTTTGCCAGATTTGTCCACTGGTGAAAGACAGTCCTGTTGTTGGAGAAGTCCTGGAACCTGGCTGTTGGTTAAGAGCTACTGCGACTGTCCTGCAGACAGAGAGTGAATACTGTCCACTGGTGAAGGACAGTGCTGTTGTGGAAGAAGTCCTGGAACATAGCTGTTGGTTAAGAGCTACTGAGACTGTCCTGCAGACAGAGAGTGAATACTGTCCACTGGTGAAGGACAGTGCTGTTGTTTCAGGGGGCTATTTTATCCTAGAGATAAAAGGGAATCATTGAAGTTTATTAAGTGGGGGGTGACATCTATGCTTTAAGAAAACCAACTCGATGGAAGTTGGACTAAAGTGGGGAGATGTAAAAACAGGAAATCCAATTGCAGTGGTCCAGGTGAGAAGTGATGAGAGACTAAATTAGGATGGTGGCTATGTGAATGTAGAGAAGACCTATGGAAGCAACAGTGTCAAGAAAGAAAGTACAAGTTATGGCCAATGATTAGAAATGAGTTAGTGACAGAGAGGAATCAAGAATGATACTATACAGAGGTTTCTTAGCTAGGTGCCCAGAAGGATGATGTAGTCTCCTCATCAGTAGAAGTTCAGAAGAGTGGTGAATTAGCGGTAGGGGGAAGTTAATGGTCTGTATGATATATGTGCTGTACTGGGTATACTTATAAGAAATTAAATTCATAATGTCCAATAGGCAGTTGCTGATACATGGTGAGTTTGAGAGAGAAACCAGGAACTAGATAAATCATTCTGAGAATCATCTGGATAGAGAAAACTGAAGCGATTGAAGTTGGTCAGATCAACAAATTAGGCAGTATAGCAAGGTAGGGGACCTTAAAAGGGAGCCTTGGAAACATCCATAGTTAGTGGATGTGACATGAATGAAGATACAGCAAGAGAGACTGAGAAGTAACGGTCAGACAAGTAGGAAATAAACAAAGGAAGAGCAAAGTTACAGATGTCAAGAAAGTACCCAGGAGAAGATAGCCAAAGGTGCCAAACACTATAGAGAAATAAGGGAAGATGAGAACTGAGAAAACTTTATTAGATTTGGTAATTAAGAGACCATTGGTAACTTAGAAGTATTTCAACAGAATGACTAGGTCATAAATGTAACTGCAGCAATAAAATTATCCCAGATATTAATTTTATTTTTTCTTAGGGTAGATTATAAGATCATAGACTTAGAGCTAGAAGAGACTTCTGAGGTAATTTTGCTCAAGATTCATTTTTTTTTAAGCAATTGGGGTTAAGTAACTTGCTCAAGGTTACACGGCCAGGTGTTTCTGGGTGGGTGCTAAGTGTCAGAGCCCAGGATTCGATGTCCAAGTCATCCCGACACTGGAGCCGGCGCTCTTACTCACTGTGCTACCTGGCTGCCCCTCAAGATTCATTTTTTGATAAGGAGACTGAGGTAGAGCGAAGTTAAATCATTTGCTCTTGGTCGTATATATAATAAGCATAAGAGGTGGAATTTAAACCCAGGTCCCTTGACTCCAGAGAGTCAGCATACTGTCTAATAAAAATATGCTGCCTCTCTAAAAATAAATCTTATGCTAAAACTGAATGTATTCTGCAATAGCTACAAAATCATTGCCACATACTTACTGATAGGACAGGGACTTGACTTGTTATTTCATTGGTAAAAAGAACAACTCCATGAGGAAACTACAAACACACACACACACACACACACACACCCCACCATCGCCACCACTGCCACCACCACCACCACTGCAGGCTGGTACCTTCTCTGCAACTTACAGTCTAAGAGAGCTGCCTACAACACTGAGTAGTTACAGTGGACTTACCAAGGTCAAAGAGCCAATATATAGCAGAGATAAGATTGAACACAGCTCTTCCTGGCTTTGAGACTAACTTTCTAAACACTATGCCACAATGAGACCCATTTTAAAACATAGTTCAATGACATCTGTTCACATCTGGACTCTGGAAATGTAATCTTTCTAAATGACTAGACCACATCAATTAGTTTAAAATATTAGCACTAAGGCAAACTCAAAAAGTATGATTTTATATAAGTAGAGAGAAAAATAAAATTTATTTGGAGGAACAAAGAGTGAAGAAATTAAAGGAAAAGGTGGGGAGGGATGGAATGAAAAAGACATAACTTGTGTAACCAGATATCAAACATAAATTATAAAGCTATAATCATCAAAACTAGTTGGTACTGGTTAAAAAAGTGGGAAAGACCAACAGCATAGATTAGATAGAAATGACAAATGATCTGATATTCAATAAACTCAAACAGAGAATCTATTGTAGAATTCTATTCCACAAACACTGCTGGCAGAACAGGAAAGATGGCTCACAGAAAGTAGATTTAAACCAGTACCTTACATCTACAAAAGGGATAAGTAACTTGAAGTATAAAAATTCATATCAATTTTTTTAAAAAGGAAAAATAAAATTATAGGTGAATAGATTGAAATAGTCCCTTTAACACTATGGTTGGGAGAAGAATTTATAGTAAAAGGTTTAGAAGGGATTAAAAAAAAGACAAACTAGACAATTTTATTTAAAATTTGAAGACTTTTGTTCAAACAAAACAACATAGCTAGAATAAGAAGCAAAGTTCTAAACTTGAAGGAAAATCTATTCATTAACTATCACTAATAAAGAAATAATTCCTAAAATCTACAGGAAATTGATGCAAATAACTAAAAGCCCATTCAAAACTAGACAAGTGGTCAAAGGATAGGAACATTTTTTTTTTTTTGCTTTTTGGAGGGGGGAAGGTAGGGCATTTGGGGTTAAGTGACTTGCCCAAGGTCACACGGCTAGTTTTTTACGGTAAGTGTCTGAGGCCAAATTTGAACTCAGGTCCTCCTGACTCTAGGGCACTGCACCACCTAGCCACCCCATAGATAGGAACAATTTTCAAGATGATCTATTAACTATCATCTGGGGGAAAAATATTTCAAACCATTTAAAAGAGAAATGAAAATTATAAGCCATTAAACTGGCAAAGATTCTAGAAGAGAAGAATACTAAATATTGGAAAGGCAGTGAAAAGATATAAACATAAAATCACTATTGGTGGAGTGTGGAAAATAGTAATTTATAACTGAAAGTGAGATGTTACCAAAGGATATCAACATTTGTCATGGTATTAGTATTCCCTGTAGTCTACAGCACACATGCATAAACAAATCCTAGAATAGTAACAAATCATTATAGTTAAACACAAAAAATCTGGCAACAAAAGAAATTTGAAAAAATATATTATAAAATAAAACTATATTTTAAAAACTAATACAATAAATAGTAAATATTATTTTTTAAAAAGAAAATTTGTTTTCTATATCAACAATAAAAAGAATTCACAACAAATGAAGAAATTAAGAAAACTGGGCAAAACTATTTTATCTAACCATATAGCAACAAAACTGATAATTTAAATATATGAATATTTACAACTACATAAAATACCCAAATGGATAGAAGAAAAAGAGAATTTAAATAACAGTCTCAGAAAAGAAATTGATCAATCCATGAAAGAATTCCCATGGGGGGAAAAAAAACCCAGTACTCAATGGACTTATAAGTGAATTTTATCAAACATTTGAAGAACAATTCAATATTACAGAAATTATTTACAAAAACAGGTAATGGAAGGATCCTATAAAACTCCGTATCTGGGATAAATATGGTCCTAATACCTAAACCAGAGAAAGAAAACCATAGACTATTACCTTTAAAGAACAAAATGCAAAAATACTGAATAAGATATTAGCAAAATGCACTGCAATATATTAAAAAGATTACACATTGCAAACAGATAAAATATATACCAGGAATATAGAATCAGTTCAACATTAGTAAACTATACACACAATCAGTCATATAACAAGAAAAACAAAAACAAAAAACATATAAATATATGCAAAAATAAAACTTTTGACAAAATACAGAACCCTTTTATGTTAAAACCATTAAGGAACTTGGGAATAATGGACCTCTCTAACTGGTAAATAGTAACTATCTAAAATCAACAGCAATGAATATTTTAATGAAGAAATGCTAGAGATCTTTTTCGGAAGATCACTGGTAAAGTAAGGATATCCATTGTGACTACAATCTATTATACTTCTAGAAATCCTAGCTAGAGTAATAAAACAAGAAAAAGAAATTGAGCTAATGAGCATAAATAAATAGAAAACAAAATTATTATGTTATGAAGGTGATATAATGTTTTATTTAGAAAACCCCAAAGATTTAACTAAAAATTAAGTGAAATGACTAATGATTTGAGCAAATAACAGGATATAAAACAAACCCAAAAATAATCACCTCAAAATGAAACATTCTATTGGGGGCATATGTTATTATTCAAATCACATATACACAGACAATAAATAAAAAAAAAATTTCTGAGAGAAGGCATCCAAGGTAAAAAAAAAAATTAGAAAATGAAATAGATCAGGAATCAAATATATAGATGGGAAAAAAAGAACAGTCTAAATCCTGATTGGAAATGCCTTCCTTGACCTGCAGATTCCTGGAAATTGTACAAAGGAAGATATATATGATATACATTAAGATATCAAAGCAAATGTACTATAAATTAGAAAGAATTTCCTATCACACTATCATACCACTATGAAGAATGATAGCTTGGTCCTACTTTCATGGTCCACTATGTAGATTCATTATATGTGTGTGTATATATATACACATATACATATATATATATATATATACATATATATATATATATATAAGCAGATTCTCTTATTTGAATTGTATTAAAGGCACCTAAAGCTCAGATGGACAGAAAACAGCCCAAATTCCTAAAGCTGAATTTTCCTGGTTATGATATAAATTTCAAAAGAAAAATGATAGCAAAAGTCCATGGAAATCTGTAATATCCAATAAAACATCAAAACATTTTATCATTTAGAAGATCACTGATAATATTAAGTTGCAGTTTTATTCTAGCTATGCAAATGAACATTTTTACATAGACTGCATTTATGTAGTATGACTGTGTTCTGAAAACATTATTGTTAACTTCTATATTAAAATAAAGACAGTAAAATAACCAAGAGGCAAAATTCAAGTGTGGAAGCATTCCTTTTATTATTTCCCTCATACTTATTGTCCATTTCAAATTGGTCATCACTCAAAGAAACATTATTTTCACCATTACCATAAAGGTGTTGTTACAAAATAAGCATAACTACTATAAAGGTTTAAAAATATACAAAATCCATAAAATGTGAACCCAGATATGCATACTACAAGAATAACTAATTCACAGAGTGGTCTAGATCCTGATAACTATAGTCTATACCCTTCTTACTTCAAATGACTACAGAAAGATGAATAATCACAACAGAACATTGCTTTTGTTTTAGTACCTAGTAAGGGGGCTCATGCAAAGAACTGGAGCCTTATAATGCTAACAGAAGAAAATTAATGTATGTAAATGAAAGAGTTTTAAAGCTATGCATTGGCTGTACAGTAGGCACAATTCTTAAAACATAGACTATCAACTAAGACACACAAATAGTTCCATAGTAAAAAAAAAAACCATCAAATTCATCTTTTCAACAATGGATAAATGCTTAGTTAACTACCAAAGTCAAACTTAATATCATGAAAGTCAAGGAAAAACACATGTTAAAGATATATGAATGAGGAATAACAACAAAAGACAATAATAACAACATACTGGAGTTAAACTGAGCCAAAAGTTGATTGATGCAAAACTTATAAAAGTTTAAATGTGTCCATATATATTGTTATTGCTGTTCTTGGCTTGGGGGGCAGGGTGGCAGGGTTATTTGGTTGGTATATATGGACTGGACCACTCTGAAATACAGAACTGATTTTCAGTAGAAGGAAGGTCCCCACCAAAGGAGTCCTGTTTTGAATAGCACCTCCAAAGCTCAGGACACCCCTGGGAACTGAGTGAGATTAAAAAACAAAATGCAATCCCTGCTTTCTAAGAACTTCCTACCTAGTACTCACAACTCATGGAACAGATCTTAGAAGAGTATTTGACTGATGCTCCAAAATAAAGATGTATTTTTCCCTAATAATTAAAATCATATTCTCTTCTCATAACTTCAATGAATAAATAACTTATTACATTGTGAGAACTAACAATATCATTCAATATAACATAATTTATTAAGTATTATGAAACAACATTCACATAGGACTATTAATTCATCAATGTAATACAACTGACCATTTAATTTAGCCAATAATGGATCAATGAATGACAAAATATTTATTATGCGCTAAGCACTGTACTTATAACTACAGCTACAAATTTTTTAAAAGCAAAAAAATCCTTCCCCTGAAGGAACTCACATTCTTAATTGGGAAAACAATAGCAACAGGAGGGTTCAACTACAAAGACAATGGCAAGATCGAAGACTCTCTGAAAGACTTCGACAGATAGGTGACAATGCCCATGGGTCTGAAAGGCATAATAGCAGGGTAAATTATAAAGTATTGTGGTCTTAGATGATAATAATAATAGCTGGGGGAGGAGTCAAGATGCATGGCTCCCGCTTCCACCTCCTCAAATACATGTAAAAAATTACTCTAAACAAGCTTGAGGGCTACAGAACCCACAAAGTGACAGAGAAAAACTAAACTCCCGCTGAAGACAGCCTGGCAGGCTGGCAGGAAGGGGTAATCTCAGCTCTCAGGGAGCAGAGCCTAGCCCTGCGTGAGCCCAAGATTTTAGCCTCATGGTGGCCAGGACCAGCCACCAGCTGGAGTGATTTTAGGAAAGTGGATCACCAACAGCTGTGGCAGCTTCAAGAATTATAAACCCATAGATGCTATACACAAACTTAGAAGTGAGTGTGAACTTTGAGAACAGGGAGTCCGGGAGTATGGTCCAGCCTTTGCCCCCAGATGGAAAAGTGGCTGAGTTGTCGTAGTGGTACAGCCACTGCCACAAGGCTGCTTCAGAGCTCGTGGCCTACAGATTGTAGGGGGACCAAGTGATCAGTATAAGGGGTAACTGCTCTTGCTTTAATACGCTTGGATCTGGATTTCAGTCTATGGTGGAGGTCCTGGGGTGTGTGACCAGTGAGTCAGAGCATGTGGAGGCATCAGAGAGGGAATCCAATTAATAGCTCCAGGAGCTAAGAAACCCCAAAATTTGGGACAAAGCTCTGCTCTCTGGAAGGAGTTCTACTGTGGCAAAAAGCTCAAAACTCAACTTTTGAGTGGCAAAATGAGCAAGCAAAGGAAGCACAGCAATCCAACTTTAGACTCCTATTTTGGGGACAAAAAGGTTCAAAGCATGGAATAGGAGGGAGACAATGAAGTCAGAACTCCTGCACCAAAACCTTACAAGAAAAATATGAAGTGGTAACAAGACATAGAGGAACTGAAGAAGGATTTTGAAAAATAAATAAGGATGGGGGGGGGAGTCAAGATGGTGGAATAGAAGCAGGACCTCCAAGCTGCTCCGGCTTCCACCTACCCCAATCAATGTAAAAAAGGGACTCTGAAAAAACTTTGGAGCTGCAGGACCCACAAAATGACACAGAGAAGCTAACCTCCCACTGAGGAAACCCCAGCAGGCCGGCAGGAATCAGGCAGCGCATTGCTCTGGGAGGTGAGACCAGGCCCGCGTGAGCCAGAGCGTTTAGCCCCAGGGCGGGCCTGACCACCAGCCAAACATAGGGACTCCACATCACCAGAAGCTGCAGTGATCCAGAATTATCAACACATAAATGCGAAGGAAAAAGTGAGAGGTCAGTGCGGGCTGGACTTTGGGACACAGTAAGTGGGAGTACGTCGGCTTTTGCCCCCAGTGTGAGAAGCTGCTGAGACACCCGGCAGAGCCAGCCACTGCCATGTGGCAACTTCAGCTCCTGGCCTGCAGAGTGTAGGGGGACCAAGAGACCAGTCTGAGGGGTAATTGCTCTTGCTTTAACCTGCTTGGATCTGGATTGTGGTCTAGGGTGGAGGTCTTGGGGTGTGTGACCAGCTTGCCTGAGTGTTTGGAGGCTTCCGAGAGGGCACCCAACTAATACCTCTGGCAGCTGAGAAAACCCCAGTGTTTGGGACAAAAGTTCCCCCATCTGATGGCAGAGTCCCACTGTGGCAAAAAGCTCAGAGGTCAAGTGACTAAGGGGCTACATGACCAGGCAAAGGAAACAAAGCAGGCAGAAGATTCCAACATTAGACTCCTATTTTGGGGACAAAAAGGGGCAAAGCATGGAACAGGAGGAAGACAGTGAAGTCAGAACTCCTGCACCAAAAGCTTCAAAAGAAAATACGAGCGGGTTATAGGCCATAAAGGATCTTAAAAAACAGATAAGAGAAGTGGAGGAAAAATTGGAAAGGGAAATGAGAACAATGCAAGAAAATTAAGAAATGAGAGTCAACAGCCTGACTGAGGAAAATAACACCTTAAAAAACAGACTAACTCAAATGGCAAAAGAGGCTCCAAAAGGCAATGAGGAGAAGAATGCCTTAAAAAGCCAAATTTGCCAGTAGGAAAAAGAATCTCGAAAGCTCAATGAGGAGAATCATTGCTTCAGAATTAGAATGGAGCAAATAGAAGCTAATGACTTTATGAGAAATCAAGATGCTGCTAAACAGATCCAAACAAATGAAAGAATAGAAGGCAATGTGAAATATATCGCTGGAAAAACCACTGACCTGGAAAATAGATCCAGGAGAGATAATTTTAAAATTATTGGACTACCTGAAAGCCATGATCAAAGTAAGAACCTAGAAATCATCCTCCAAGAAATCCTCAAGGAAAACTGCCCTGATGTTTTAGAACCAAAGAGCAAAATAGAGGTTGAAAGAATCCACCAATCACCTCCTGAAAAAGATCCCAAAAAGAAAACTCCTAGGAATATTATAGCCAGGTTCTGGAATTCCAAGATAAAGTAGAGAATATTACAAGCAGCCAGGAAAAAACAATTTGAATATTGTGGAAATACAATTAGGATAAAACAGGATCTGGCAGCTCGAAGGGCTTGGAATATGATATTCCAGAGGGAAAAGGAGCTGGGATTAAAATCAAGAATCACCTACCCAGCAAAACTTAGTGTCATGTTTCAGGGGAAAATATGGTTATTCAGTGGAATAGAGGACTTTCAAGCATTCTTGCTGAAAAAACCAAAGTTGAATAGACAATTTGACATTCAGAAACAAGAAGCAAGAGAAGCATGAGAAGGTAAACAGGGAAAAGAAATCATAAGGAACTTATCAAAGTTGAACTATTAACATTCCTACATGGAAAAACAATAATTGTAACTTATGAAACTTTTCTCAGTAGTTGAAGGGATTAGAAATATATATATGTGTGTGTATATATATATATATATATATACACACACATGTATATATATGTCTATATAGGAGGGTATATGGGAATATGAAAACATATGTGAATGTGTGGATATGTGTTTACAGGTATACATAGAGGGCACAGGACCAATTTAACAGGAAGGGATGATACTTAAAAGGTAAAATTAAGAGGTGAGAGGAATATAATGAGAGGAGATGGGGAGAGACAGATTGGGGTAAACTATCTCATACAGAAGAGGCAAAGGAAAATGGTTACAACGGAGGGGAAGAATAGGAAGGCAAAAGGGAATGGGTCAACCTTATTCCCATTGAATCTGGCTTGAGGAGGGAGTGAAATACACACTAAATAGAGTATCTCACCCTCCAGGAGAATAGGGGGGGGGAAGGGGATGAGAGGGGGAATGATGGAAGAGAGGGCAGGCTGGGGGGGAGGAAAGTTGGAAGCACCCACTTTTGAAAAGGGAGGGGATCAGGGTGGAGAGTAGAGCAGGTAGGAGGTGGCATGGGAGGGAGGGAAGTGTAGTCAGTCTTTTACAATATATCCACTATGTTATTGTTTTGCATTAGCCACACATGTACAACCTATACTGAACTGCTTGTCTTCCCAGTGGGAGTGGGTGACAGGGCAGGAAGGGAATTAATCTGGAATTCAAAGTTTTAAAATCAAATATTCGAATATATATATGTACATATGTTTGTGTGTATATACTATTATTAACATCATCTTACAAGTAATTGGGAAATAAGATATACAGGCACTGAGGCATAGAGATCCACTGGAAAATCAAAAGGGGTATGGGAGAAAATATGGGAGAGAGCAGATTGGAGGAGGGGATATCCTGTGGGACTGCTATTTTGGGGCAGTGGGTGGGGGAAAGGAGGGGAGAAAATTTGTAACTCAAAATCTGGCAGAAACGAATGATATAAATCAGAAGTTAATAAAGCATTTTTTTAAGTAAAAAAAAAACAAAAAAAAGGCAAAAAAAGGGGAAAGGTAATAAAAACCAATACTCAGGTGTCAATTCAAAGTTATAATTCAAAGTTATGATAATTCAAAGTGATGAGATTTAGAAATATTATAGCTAGACAAATTTATTAATAAAGTCAACTCTTCTTGGGTTATTGTGAATTTTTTTAAAGGAGATTTATAAATAAATATCTGTAGTTTCTTTTATTTAATGTTAATTTGTTTTTTTCAGCTGAAATTTGGAAATATATATGCTCACATACATTTTAATAAACATTATGATTTAGTTTTCTAAAAATCCACACTACAAAAACATATTCTGGAATAAAATGTATAATTATATTTCCTACAGTGACCTTGTACTCTCGAGTATTTACTCTAGATTAACAGCCTTTTTCAGCTGACCTATGTCTGAATGTTGATGAAAGAAGATTGTTTGACAACTGCTTAAAGCAGAAACATGTTTTTTCCCTAATTACATTAAAAAAAATTTTTTTTAATTACCAGACAAGAATCTTGAGCATGGAGGATCCTGTTAGTATGAGATAATTTCTTTTGCAAATGCCAACAAAAAGAATTATTGTGGATATTTTGTTGTCAAAGACAGCTTTTGAGATTACTGGTACTTCTTTAACTACACCCAAATATACATATATACATATGCCATATTTATGTGTGTATGAATGTATATACAACAGACTGACATATAACTACATGGGAGTATTCAGGCTCTTTAATTTGGCTTCATTTAATACTTCCCATATTCCTTACTTCTATGATGCTCCTGAGGCCTTTTCCAATTATACAATCTACACACTACCCACAGAAGGGCAGACACAAAATAAAACTCCTCTTTGGTTCCTTAAGCAGTTCAATTTAATATACTCAATAACTAATGACCTTGGCAGAAGAGCTCCATTCAAAACACCATATACTAGAGGGTGCCATATGAAATACTAGTACTTATGTGGATGTCAAAAACTAGATTTTTTTTTAAGCAATTGGGGTTAAGTAACTTGCTCAAGGTTACACAGCCAGGTGTTTCTGGGTGGGTGCTAAGTCTGTGAGCCCGGATTCAATCCCAGGTCATCCCAACTCTGGGGTTGGTGCTCTTTCTCACTGTGCTACCTGGCCACCCCTAGATTTTTTTTTTTAAAGCAATGAGATTTCAAACGTTTTATGGAGCACCTTGATTTTATTTAGATGGAAAACCTGAACCAATCCAATCCTAACATTTAAAACTATTCCAGTGAATTCTCTAAATATTACAAATAATGGATATTAAAACAATGAGCAGAAAAAAATTTCTCCTCAAAGTTAGTATTATTTATAAATGGTTTTTCTTTCTCAAGTAAAAGAGATACAAACTTGAAAGGATAGTGGGGCCAGCTGCAATATACTATCCAATCATACTAAAATTGAAAACTTCACAGGCCCTATTAAAAATCTGAATAAAACTTTCTATGTTTTGATGGGGGCAGGTAGGTAGTGCAGTGGATGGAGTATGTAGCCTACAGTCAAGAAGACTGAGTTTAAATCTGGCCACAGACAATTGTACTTATGAGCTATGTGACCCTGGGCAACTCTTTTAATCTTTTTGTATTAATTTCCTCATCTATAAAATGAGCTAGAGAAGTAAACAGCAAACCACTTTACCAAGAAAACCCCAAATGAAGTCATGAAGAGTTGAACACAACCGAAAAAAATTAAAAAACAAAATCTTCAGATGGCATATAACTTCATGGCTTTTTATAAAAAATGGAATATTCAGATAATTAACTGATCAAGTAGAAATCCCATTAATTCTTCTAAGTTATCTGGCAAACATGTTAATGGAATCTCTTGGAAAACAAGGTTTTTCTGCTTATTTTTTAAAATTTAGATTGTGTGAATAGCATTACAAACAACAAAATTATTTAGACACTAACTATTCCCAGTCAAAACCAATTTAATGATAATTTTTAAAATTAAATTCTTTATTAACTTCTAGTTTTTACATCATTGATTTCCGCAAGATTTTGAGTTACAAATTTTCTCCCCATTTTTCCCCTACCAACCACCCAAACGTAGCGATCCCACTGGATATCACCTCCTTCCAACTGTCCTCTCCCATATCTTCTCACATTCTCCCTGCAACAGTAGATCTCTATGCCCCAGTTCCTGTATGTCTTATTTCTCAGGTATATGTAAAATAATATAACTAATATCATATATGTGTGTGTATATATATTTTTTTAACATCTGATTTTAAAACTTTGAATTCCAGATTCATCCCCTTCCTCCCTTGACACCCACCCTTACTGGGAAGATAAGCAATTCAGTATAGGTTGTAATTGTGTAGCTATGCAAAACATTTCCATAGTGGATATATTGTAAAAGACTGACTATATTTCCCTCCCTCCTATCCCACCTCCCACTTGTTCTATTCTCTACTTTGATCCTGTCCCTTTTCAAAAGTAGGTACTTGCAACTTCCCTCCTGCTCTCCCTTCCATCATGCCCCCTTCTCATTCCCTTCCCCCCTACTCTCCTGTAGTGTGAGATAGCCTATTTAGTGTTTATGTCGTTCCCTCCCTAAACCAAATTCAATGAGAGTAAGGTTGACCCATTCATTTTTTCCTTCCTGTTCTTCCCCTCCATTGTAACCATTTCCCCCTGCCTACATGAATTACTTTAGCCCATTCTGTCTCTCTCCACCACCTCTCATTATATTCCTCTCTCACCTCTTAATATCACCTTTTAAGTATCATCTCTTTCTATTAAATTGGTCCTGTGCCCTCTATCTATGTATACCTGTACACATATATACACATATTAACATATGAATTCATACACCCCCTATACAGACCTATATGTATGTGTATACATGTGTGTGGGTATATATATATATATATATATGTGTGTGTGTGTGTGTGTGTGTGTATGCACACATACACATTTCTATTCCCTTCAACTATTCTCATACTGAGAAAAGTTTCATCAGTTACAATTATCGTTTTTCCTTACAGCAATGTATATAGTTCAACTTTGATAAGTTCCTTATGTTTTCTTTTCCCTGTTTACCTTCTCATGCTTCTCTTACTTCTTGTACCTGAATGTCAAATTGTCTATTCAACTCTGGTTTTTTCATCAAGAATGCTTGAAAGTCATCTATTCCACTGAATATCCATATTTTCCCCTGAAACATGATACTCAGTTTTGCTGGGTAGCTGATTCTTAGTTTTAATCGCAGCTCCATTGACTTCTGGAATATCATATTCCAAGCCCTTCGATCCCTCAGTGTAGAAGGTGCCAGATCCTGGGTTATCCTGATTGTGTTTCCACAATATTCAAATTGTTTCTTCCTGGCTGCTTGGAATATTTTCTCCTTGATCTGGGAATTCCGGAACCTGGCTATAATATTCCTAGGAGTTTTCTTTTTGGGATGATTTTCAGGAGATCAGTGGATTCTTTCAACCTCTATTTTGCCCTCTGGTTCTAAAACATTAGGGCAATTTTCCTTGAGAAATTCTTGAAGGATGATTTCTAGGTTCTTTTTTTGAATATGGCTTTCAGGTAGTCCAATAATTTTTAAACTATCTCTCCTGGATCTATTTTCCAGGTCAGTGGTTTTTCCAATGAGATATTTCTCACTGCCTTCTGTTTTTTTCATTTGTTTGGATCTCTTTAACAGTACTTTGATTTCTCATGAAGTCAATAGCTTCCATTTCTAATTCTGAAGAAATGATTCTCTTCAGTGAGCTTTTGATATTCTTTTTCCATTTGGCAAATTCAGCTTTTTAAGGCATTCTTCTCCTCATTGCCTTTTGGAGCCTCTTTTGCCATTTGAGTTAGTCTATTTTTTAAGGTGTTGTTTTCTTTAGTCAGGTTGTTGACTCTCTTTTCATAATTTTCTTGCATCATTCTCATTTCTCTTTCCAATTTTTCCTCCACTTCTCTCATTTGGTTTTCAAAATTTAAGTTCCTCTATGGCCTGTAACCATCTTGTATTTTTCTTGGAAGCATTTGGTGAAGGAGTTCTGACTTCACTGTCTTCCTCCTGTTGCATGCTTTGATCCTTTTTGTCCCCAAAATAGGAGTGTAAAGTTGGGTTTCTCTGCTTGCTTTGCTTCCCTCATTTGTTCATGTTGCCACTCAATTACTTGACTTTTGGGCTTTTTGCCACATTAAGACTCTGCTTATATAGATAGAGGAGCTTCATCCCAATCGCTGGGGTTTTCTCAGCTGCCAAAGATATTAGTTGGGTGCCCTCTCGGAAGCCTTCCCACGTTCCGACAAGCTGGTCACACATCCCAGGACCTCCACCTCAGACTGCAATCCAGATCCAAGCAGGTTAAAGCAAAAGAGATTACTCCTTAGACTGGTTGCTTTGTCCCCCTATAATCTGCAGGCTAAGAGCTGAAGCTGCCAAGTGGCTGTGGCCACACAGCCACCAGGACTCAGCGACTTTTCGCCCCCAGGGGCAAAGGCCAACCGCACTCCCAAATTACTGAATCTATAAGTCCACACTACTATGACTTCTCATTTTGTCCTTAGTATCTATGTGTTGATAATTCTGGAACCCACGACAACTGCTAGTGATCTGAAGTCCCTCCAGCCGGCAGCTGGTCAGGCCCTCCCTGAGGCTAAAACCTCTGGCTCACACAGGGCTGGGCCCTGCTTCCAGAGCACTGCGCTGGCCACTTCCTGCTGGCCTGCCAGGCTGTCGTCAGCGGGAGGTTATCTTCTCTGTGTCATTTTGTGGGTTCTCTATCTCCAAAGTTTGTTCAGAGTCACCTTTTAAATGAACTGGAGGAGGTGGAAGCCGGACCCTCGTGGAAGTCCTGTTTCTATTCTGCCATCTTGACTCTACCCCCTATTTAATGATAATTAAATGCACCATAGTTTGAAGATCTGTGCTTCACGGAGCTTACAATGTAACCACAAAGATAAAATAAGTACACAAATATTCTACTGTCCTATACAATAGTGAGTCAATAGTGTTAAAAACAAAATATTTAGAGCAGAGATTCAGGATGAGTAATGGTTTTGCAAGAGTATTTGAATGACTCCTTAAAAAAAAATTGGCTTTTTAGATGGATGTGCTTTACTGAAGAAGGTTCTCCAAGTTTGAAGAAATAGGATATATAAAGGCCCAGTAACAGCAAAAGTTAAGATATGTTCAGGGTAGGGCAAGGGTGCAGTTTGGCTTGAACATAGACAATATGCAGCAGAACAGCAAGAAGTATGGCTGGCAAAAAATGTTAAATGCCAGGTTACAGGGTCTGTACTTTATTTGGTATGCCATAGGATGCTAAATATCTCTATGTGAAAAATAATACCAATCTCATTCTACCTTAAAGAGTATATCAATATGCAGTAATTGTGGAGCATTCTAAATTCTTCAAATGTGGGCAAGTATATAGTAATATAAAATTATAATAGAAGTTGTAATGTGTAGTTTGTAGAACAGGAAATTAAATAATCACATCCTGTTTATATCTTTTTATTAATAAAATTCTATTATTAACCTATCAATAGAGCATTGCTTTCATAGTTTCAAAGGATATCCTCTAAGCCATACATATTTATACAAAAATGCAACATAGCTAACCAGGCATAAGGTCCAACTGTCCAGCCATTGAGGAACACAGCTGGGGAGAGACAGGGCTACTAGTAGCTACTTAACTAAATAGATAGATTCTTGTCCAATATCACAAAGGTAGTTTGGAAACTGTATAATTTTTTGAAACAATCTGCAGCAGTGGTGAGGACTTGATACTCACCATCTCTATGATTTTTTTACCTCTAAAGAGATATCCTAAAGATAGGACTGGAGAGACTCATGATGCCTATGATTTAATCACCTCGTTAATACAGAATAGAATTTTTTAAAAAGCTAACCAAGAAGATCTAAATAATAACTAATCATTAGTTAACTGGACACATTTTTTTTTGCATTTTTAAAAACTGTATATTACCCTTTACTTAATATATTCCAAGTAGATATATCATCCAAATTCAGGGTGACTGAAAACACTAATTAAAGCATAGTACATAAGGTTAGCTAGCAACCTTTAAAAGTTAATCTAACTTATAGGATCAAAACTACAACCATTATATCAAAAGAAAGTGCCAGGATTGAACATATGTTTCATATTAGGCTTCAGCAGTCTACAACAACAAAATATGCAAAAGTTTCCCATTTAAGACAAAAATTAAAAATCAGAACAAAAATATAAATGAAAACATTTTCACTCAACTTCAAAAATAAGAATGACTGAATGTCAAGAAGAAAAGAACTAATCTAGTTGTTTCAGCTATTTAAACAAGTAAGAACAGATATAGAAGCTTAGGTGGGGGGAAAAAACGGTTTCATATTACAGGAAACTAAAATAGAGGGGAAAAAACTTCCCAGGGAAACTTCAATAACGGGAGAGTCCTGAATATCTATTTAACTATAACATTGTTATATTCCATTTTAAAAAATGGAATTAATGAGTCAGTAATGTATAAGTATAATATAAAATAATATTTGATTTCAAAATCTTTTACTATTTAAATTTTTTATTTTCTAAAAATTCTAAGCTGATAAACTCATAATAAAAATAGTACAGTTTCAAAGAATATAGGGAAAGGTCTCATTTTCAAATTAAATATTAATCATTTTATTGTAAAACCTTAAAATCTACTAAAATGTTTAAATAGATATGCAACCTCCTCAATGTGGGTCTTCTACCCTAATTATGCAGATTACAAACCACTGATGTCTACACATTCTATATAACTCATACATATATATATTCTCATAAGATGTTAAGCACAGCCAAGTCTACCCACAGGGGAGTAGCAGACTCACTGTGATGGGCCCTTCTCTTGATAATAATCAAAAGAAAACCAAATGGTTGTCCTCAGCTATCCCATGAGTTTACCACATAACCATGTCATCTTTTTTTCACTCCCACACTTTCAATGATAACATCTTTTATGCTACTTTTCCTTCATAATTAACAAATTTCAATCTATGGTAACTTTAAATGTGAGATTCTTGAACAATGACCAATGCATGAATTATTGCTAGAGGAGCTTGATCATTATCAATTATGACATTCTTGCTCTAAATAAAATCAGAAAAAGAAGTTGAAGCTAAATGAAAATATGAATCAAAGATAATAACCCTTGGAGAGGAAAATAAAGAAGCTGGTGGAGTGGGTTTTATGTATGCCCAAATTATGTAAGAAACATTACATAGGGAATTTTGATCATTAGAGGAGAACATAGTATGTATATTATAGTGCCTACTATTAGCCAAACACTGTGATAATCATTTTTTTAAAATAGTGTCTAGAATCTGAATGGATTTTAGAGTGACAAAATCCACTGGGAGAAGGAGCATGGCAGATTCCCAGCCCAGGAAAGTGCCCACATGGGTCTGGGCAGGGGGAGTGCAGAACACATGGGGCTGCACAAGTGCAGAGCTGAGAGCAGACTACAGCAGAGTGAGAAGGAGCCCCAGCCAGCAGACTCACCCACCCAAAGGGCAATTCACAGACATCTCACCACAGGACCAAGGATCTACAGGAGCAGGGTAAGAGAAAGCGCAGGGCCTGCAACAGCAATAGCAGCTTCTCCTGGGGTTATCAGCCCACAGCCAGCATGTTTAAAAATCACCTACCTGAACCTCCAGGAGGCAAGATGGTGGAGTAAACCCTAGCTGTTCTTATTCCCCCTCCCTGATGCAGAAAACCCAGAGATAAATGTCCCACCCACAGAAAATCCTGAAATAGTAGATATAGCTTCAGGCTTGGGAGTTATTAAGGAAGGGTGTAACTGAAGCAGTACAGAGTCTAAAGTGAAGAGCAGGAGGTGTCCCAAAAAGCCCCACCTCAGCTGACCAGCAGGAGCTCCCCAAGCCTAGGGGGTTGAAGCCAGCAAGTACTAACAACACAAGCCGAGGTATAACTTAGAACCACCATGGGAATCTGCAGCCATCAGCACTGTAGGCCGCCAGCTGCTGAGAATGCCTCAGCTGTAGCCCAGGGACACAGGAATGGAAACCTAAAATGTAGAGACCACCCCTCTCCTAGAGGTTACTCTGTGAGCCTCAGGGTAACTCTGGGAAACAGAGAGTCCTGGCCTCAGTCTATTCACTCAGAGGCTACAGCACACAAAGTCAACAACCAGGCCCTTAATTCCCAGCCTGAGAAGGGCAGTCAGAAATAGGAAATCACAATGGATAAAAAGAAAGCTGAGAAATCAAAAGCAATAAAAACAATCCAATCTTATCATAGTGAATAAGAACAACGAAATACAGAGGACATCATGGACTCTATACTCACACCTGAGACAACAGAATAAAATAGGAACTGATCTCAAGACTAAAAACCATTGTTGGAGGAGCTCAAGAAAGATTTTTAAAGCCAAATTAGAGAGGTAGAAGATAAATTTAAATCTACACTGACCAAACTGGAAAAAAATCTCACTGATGAAAACAAATCCTTAAAAAGTAAAATTGGTGAACTGGGATGGGAGGTTCAAAGTCTAATAGGAGAAAATACGTCCCTAAAAGTGAATACTAAACATATGGAAAAGGAGCTTCCAAAACTAACCAAGGAAAATAATTCACTAAAAATTACAATCAGTCAAATTGAAGCTAAGGACTCTATGATGCATCAAGAGTCAGTCAAACAAAACATGAAGACTGAAAAATTTGGAGAAAGTATAAAATATCTCACTGGAAAAACAACTGACCTGAAGACCAGAACAGGAGATATAACCTAAGAATTATTGGTCTACTGGAAAGCCCTGATGAAATAAGCAGCCTGGACAACATCCTCCAAGAGACTGTCAAAGAAAACTGTCCTGAGGTCCTAGAATCAGAAGGTAAAGTAGTTATCGAAAGAATTCACCAGACTCCTCCTGGAAGAGATACCAAATTGAAAACTCCCAAGAAATACAGTAGCCAAATTCCAGAATTACAAGGTCAAGAAAATATTGCAAGCAGCCAAAAAGAAACAATTCAAATATCATGGAACTATAGTCAGGTTTACAGAGGACTCAGCAGCTTTTACATTAAAAAATCGGAGGGATTGGAATTTGATATTTTGTAAGGCAAAAGAGCTAGGACTGCAACCAAGGATCAACTATCCGGCAAAACTAAGCATAATCTTTCAGGCAAGGAGATGGTCATTTAATGAAATAAAGGACTTCCAGACTTTCCTGATGAAAAAGGCAGAGCTCAATGGAAAATCTGATCTCCAATTACAAGACTCAAGAAAGACATAAAAAGGTAAACAAGGAAAACACATACTCACACACACACACAGGCACACACATGCACATGACTTGGGATTCAATAAGAGCAAACTGTTTACATCCCTAACTGAGAAGCTGATACCTGCTGAAATTTAAATTTATATAATTATCACAACATTTAAAAGGGATGTACACAGTGAGAGGGCATGGATATAAATGAACTAATATGATGATAAAAAACCTTATTAAAGGCTACAAAGGGACTGTAATGGCAGAAAAGGAAAGGATGAGACAGAAAAAGGTAAATTATGCCAAATGAAGAGGTATAAAAACATGCTATGGTAGAGGGGAAGAAGGGAGATGAACACCATATGAACTTTATTCTCATTGGTTCTGGTTCAAAGAAGGATCAACATAAATAGTTAAGTTTAGCATTCTAAAGTGAAAAGAGGCAAAAATTCATTATAATAGAGGGAAAGGAGGATGCAAGAGGAGCACTGTATGAAATTTACTCTCATCAGTTTGGGTTCAAGGAGGGAATAACATACTCTGTTAAGTATAAAAATCCACTGTGCCCTACAGGCAGTAGGAGGGGTAAGGAGAGTAAAAAGGGGGTGGGAGGTTAGAAGGGAAGGAAATAGTAGAAGGGGGGCCACAGGGAGGGAGTACTAAGGGAGGCGGTGATCAAAAAAAAAACTCTTAAGGAGGGTAAGGGAAAAGGAAGAAACAAAAATATAAACAGGGGAGGGAATAAATGGAGGGAAAGATACAGATAATAATCATAACTGTGAATGTGAATGGGATGAACTCTCCCATATAACAGAGCCAGATAGCAGAATGGATTAAAAACCAAAATCCTACAATATACTGTCTACAAAAAACACATTTGAAACAAGGGGATACACACAGGGTAAAGGCAAAAGGCTGGAGTAGAATATATTATGTGTCAGCTAAAGTAAAAAAAGCACTGGTAGGAAGCTTTATCTCAGACAAAGCAAAAGCAAAGATAGATCTAATTAAAAGTGATAAGGAAGGAAACTATATCCTGCTAAAAGGCAACATTGAGAAAGAAGCAATGTCATTACTTAACATATATGCACCAAGTGGTATAGAATCAAAGTTCCTAGAGGAAAAGTTAAGGGCATTAGAGAAGAAACAGATAGCAAAACTATACTACCAGGGGACCTCAATCTCCCTCTCTCTGAACTTGATAAATCTAACCTCAAAATAAACAACAAAGAAGTTAAGGAGGCAAATAGAATTTTAGAGAAGCTAGATATGATAGATTTCTGGAGAAAACTGCATGGGGATAAAAAGGAATATACCTTCTTATCAGCAGTACATGGCACATACACAAAAATCAACCATGTACTAGGGCATAAAAACCTCACAATTCAGAGCAGAAAGGCAGAAATATTAAATGCATCCTTCTCAGATCATGATGCAATAAAAATCATATGCAATAAAGGGCCATGGAAAGATAGACTAAAAACAAATTGGAAACTAAATAATTTAATCCTAAAGAAAGTGGGTCAAACAAGAAATTATAGAAACAATGAGTCACTACATTCAAGAGAATGACAATAAGACAATATACCAAAATTGAATGCATATATGAACAAATTAGAGAAAATGGAGGTCAATGAATTGGGTGTGCAATTGAAAAAGCCAGAAAAAGAACAAATTGAAAATCCCCAATTAAATACTAAATTAGAAATACTGAAAACCAAAGGAGATTAATAAAGCTGAAATTAAGAAAACTATTGAATTAGTAAAGAAAACTAAGAGCTGGTTTTATGAAAAAAAAATTGATAGACCTTTAGTCAATATGAGAAAAAAAAAAGGAAGAAGAAAACCAAATTATGAGTATCAAAAATGAAAAGGCTGAATCTACCTCCAACGAAGAGGAAATTAAAACAATAATTAAGAATTATTTTGCCCAATTATATGCACATAAATTTGATATTCTCAGTGAAATGGAGGAGTATTTACAAAAACATAAGTTGCCCAGATTAATTTAAGAGGAAGTAAATTACTTAAATAACCCCATCTCAGAAAAAAAAAAAAAAAAAAAAAAAAAACTAAAAAAAACCACTAGAAAAAAAAAACAAGGTCCACAAATTAATTTAAAAAGAAGAAAAAAATTTAAAAAACCCCCCCACAAAAAAAAAAAAAAAAACTGAACAAGCCATTAACAAACTCCCTAAGAAAAAAATCTCCAGGGGCAGATGGATTTACTAGTAAATTCTATCAAACATTTAAATAATAATTGATTCCAATACTCTACAAACTATTGGGGAAAATTAGTGAAGAAAGAGTCCTACCAAATTCTTTTTATGACACAAATATGGTACTGATACCTAAATCAGGAAGAGATAAAACAGAGAAAGAAAATTATAGACCAATTTCCCTCATGAATATAGATTGAAAATTTTTTTAAAAAATATTAGCAAAAAGACTACAGCAACTTATCACAAGAATAATACACTTTGATGAGGTAGGATTTATTTCAGGAATATAAGGATGTTTTCAATATTAGGAAAACCATCAGTATAATTGATCATATCAACAATAAAACTAGCAAAAACCATATGATTTTCTCAATACATGCAGGAAAGGCTCTCGACAAAATACAACATCCATTCCTATTAATAACACTAGAAAGGAGAGGAGTAAATGGAGTCTTCCTTAAAATAACAGGGAGCACCTATTTAAAGCCATCAGCAAGTATTATATGTAATAGGGATAAGTTAGAAGCATTTCCAATGAAATCAGGGGTTGAAACAAGGAAGTCCACTATTACCCCTCTTATTCAATCTGGTACTAAAAATGTTAACAATAGCAATCAGAGAAGAAAAAGAAATTGAAGGACTCAAATTAGGCAAAGAAAAGACTAAGCTATCATTCTTTTCAGAAGATATGATGATATACTTAGAGAATCCTAGAGAATCAAGTAAAAAACTACCTGAGACAATAAATAAATTTGACAAAGTTGCAGGATATAAAATAAACCCTCATAAATCCTCGTAATTCCTATATATTTCAAATGAAATCCAACAGCAAGATATAAGAGAAATCCCATTTAAAATTTATAAATTACAAGACATTATAAAATATTTGGGAATCTACCTGCCAAAACAAAACCAGGACCTATATGAACACAACTAAAAAACACTTTTCACACAAATAAAGTTAGATCTAACTAACTGGACAAAGCATCAATTGCTCATGGCAGGATTTAGCTAATATAACAAAAATGACAATTTTACCTAAATTAAATTACATATTTAGTGCCATACCAATCAATCTACCAAAAAAAGTCACTTTATAGAGCTAGAAAAAATAGTAAAAAAAATTCATTTGGAAGAACAAAAGGTCCAGAATATCAAGGGAATTAATGCAAAAAAAAATGCTAGGGAAAGTTGCCTGGCCATACCAGATTTTAACCTGTATTATAAAGCAGCAATCATCAAAACTACTTGGTACGAGCTGAGGAATAGACTACTGGATCAGTGGAATAGATTAGGTACACAAGACTCAGCAGCCAATGACTATACTAATCTACTGCTTGATAAACCCAAAGACCCCAGTTTTGGAGATAAGAACTCACTATTTGACCAAAAATGGTGGGAAAACTGGAACATAGTATGGCAGAAACTGGGCATAGACCAATATCTAACACCATACACCAAAATCAAGTCTAACGGGGTGCACAATCTAGGTATAAAGGCTGATAATGTAAACAATCTGGGAAAGCAAGGAATAGTTTACCTGTCAGATGTATGGAGAAGGGAAGAATTTATGACCCAACAAGAGTTAGAGAGCATTTTTAAATGCAAAATGGATAATTTTGATTACATAAAATTCAGAAGTTTCTGTACAAAGAAAGCCAATGTAGTTAACCAAGATTAAGAGGGAAGTGGGAAATTGGGAAAGAATTTTTACAACCAGTGTCTCTGATAAAGGCCTCATTTCTAAAATATACAGAGAACTGAGTCAAATCTATCAGAATACAAGTCATTCCCCAATTGATAAATGGTCAAAGGATGTGAACAAGCAGTTTTCAGAGGAAGAAATTAAAGATATCTATAAGCATATGAATAAATGCTCTAAATCACTACTGACTAGAGAAATGCAAATCAAAACAACTCTCGGGTACCACCGCTCACCTGTTAGACTGGCTAAGATGATAAAACAGGAAAATGATAAATTCTGAAGAGGATGTGGAAAAATTGGAACACTAAGGCACTGCTGGCAGAGTTGTGAACTGATTCAACCATTCTGGAGAACAATCTGGAACTATGCCCAAAGGGCTATTAAATAACTGCATACCCTTTGACCCAGCAATACCACTTCTAGGGTTGTATCCCAAAGAAATCATAGAAGTGGGAGGAAGACCCATAAGTACAAAAATATTTATATCAGCTCTTTTTGTGGTGGCAAAGAATTGGAAATCAAAGGGATGGCCATCAATTGGGGAATGACTAAACAAGTTGTGGTATATGAATGTAATGGAATACTAATGTGCTATAAGAAATAAGGAGCAGACAGACTTCAAATTTACCTGGAGCGGCTTATACAAACTGATGAGAAAAGCAGAATCAGGAGAACTTTGTACACAATTACAGACACAAAGTATGAGTGATGACCAGCTTTCATAGACTGGACTCTTCTCAGCAATGCAAGGTTATAAGACAACTCCAAAAGACTCATGATGAAAAAATTTCTCCTTCAGAGAAAGAACTAGAAAGAACAGAGTTTGAATGTAGATTGAAGCACTACGGGCTCTCTTTCTTTTTCTTGTTTGGTTTTGTTTTCTCTTTCCCATTGTTCTGTTTCTGTTTCCCATCTGTTACAATCCTTCTTTACAACCTGACTAATGTCTAATGTAAAAGTATTTGCAGATCCTTGATTGCATGCTGCCAGCAGGGGGGTTTGGGGGGGGGGGAGGGGAGGAGGGGGAGAAAATTTGAAACTCAAGGGATTGTGGAAATGAATCTTGTACATTAAAAGTAAACAAACAAATTAATAAAGAGGGAAAAAAAGATAAAAAGTTAAAAAAAATTCTGTCTCATTTGAACCTCACAATAACCCTAAGAAGCCGGTATTATTCCTACCTGCATTTTATATTTGAAGAAGCAGTGGGAGGGAGGGGGGGGGGGGGGAAGAACAACTGACTTTAAACAGAGGTTAACTGATTTATTCAGGATCACAAAGCTATTGTTTGAGGCCAGGATTGAATTCAAGTCTTCACTTTGAAAATTAATCAGGAGTGTATGTTTTATCTAAGAAAATGCTATAGTTGACTTAAATAAGGAATTCATATGGTCAGATTTGTAGTTATAGAAAATTACTGTGACAGTAATATGTAGAACAGACTAGAGTGATGACAAACTAGAGGAAGTGAGACATGTAAGGAAGTTGCTGCAATATTTTATACTTTGCACTTTATCTCTTCTGCCTGGATTTTATTGTTAATATACAGGACTAATCATTTTTGTAAGTGTATTTAATAGCCTACAACTTTGCTGAATCTGTCAACTATTTCAATTAGTTTTTTTTTTTTACTTCTCTCTCTAGAGTTCTTCAAATAAATCATCATACTATCTGCAAAATCATGATAATTTTGTTTCTTCTGCTTCTGTTTATTTCTTTTTCTTGTTTCACTGCTACTGCAAGCACTTCTAAGGAGGTATTGAATAATAAAGGTGATATTGGCCATCCTTGTTTTGCCCTTGATTTTATAGGAAAGATCTCTAGCTTTTCTCCATTTGTAGCATCAAGCACCCCAGCATCCCCAGGGTGGTTGCCAACAGAGGTTCTTAGATCTGCTTTTATAAAGGAAAGCAACTCAAAATGGGTTAACAATCTGGCTTTAATCAATCAAACATATCATTTACCTAGTTCAGGGGAAAAAGTCAGCACCCCAAACTTCAGAGTATACAGACAGGTTACAAGCAAAAGTTACAAGAAAACAGAAAAACATATCAAGCAGACAGCCCTCCAACTGCCCAACCATTACGTCCATACCTAGTCAGTTACCAGAGAGGAAAGCATCAACATCTGGGTTTTTCAAAGCTGGGGGGCTCTCAACGTCTGCCCAGAGTCTCACCTGGTCAAATCACACAACACTTCTCAAAGTGAGCCCCAAAACAAAGTCTCACATCAAGGTTTATACAGCCTTCTCCAGGCTCAGAGAATGTAACAACCCTCTTGACCCACTGCCCAATCACAAATCTCCTGAAAAACAAGCCTCCCACCACAGGCTCCAAGTGCACTTAACCTAGGGGCAGGGAAGATCTTACACAATACAATCTTAGAAAGATGGCAACAACATAAATTTACATTCCCATAATACCATTTCATTTAATGCTGGCTCTAAGCTTTAGCTACTAATCATATTAAGGAAAGATCACTATGTTTTCTAATGCATTAATAAGAAGGAGTGGTATATCTTGTCAAAAGCTTTTTCCTTACCTACTAATATAATCAAGATTTTTGTTGTTCTTGCTATTAATATGCTCAGTTATATTTATAATTTTCCTAATATTGAATCATCATTCCTGCATTCTTGGTATAAATTTAGCATGGTCATAATTTACATTATTTACATCTTTTGTTATATGTTGCTATGGTCTCCTTGCTGTTAGTTTATTTAAAATTTCTGCATCAATATCCATTAGGTATAGTGGTGTATACTTTTCTTTCTCTTTTTTGACTCTCCCTGGTTTAGGTATCAAGGCTACAATTATATAATTTCTTTTGGCTTTGAATCTACCTTTCTCATTTGTAATACCTGTAATTTGGTTTTGTTCTGTTGTTTTTTAAACCAAGTTCGCTGTAGAGACTTTCTTTTTCAAAATGAATTCTAGTTTTATTAATACACGCATTTATAAATAAATTCTTAAATAATAAAAACAATGTCTCTTTTCTTTGTTAGCTTCTTGTATTTTTCAACATATCTATTTTGTTGTTTTACTGGGAGTTTTCAATTTATTGCTTTTCCTTTTTTTAAACTTGAATGACCAATTCATTAATATGTTATTCCTCTTTTTTACTGATGAAAAGTGTTTAGAGGTAAAAATTGCCTTTATTTCTGTGACAAAACATTCTACCTAGGCCACACTAACCAGTGAATAGCTCATATTACTAAATTATTCACAGCTAAATAAAATAGCAGTTACATTTAAGGAAATAATTAGAATTGATAAAGAAAACAGTTGCAAATGTGTTTAAGTCATATGAGTAGATTACCTCTTTTTTAATGACAACTAGTAAAATACTGACAAGAAGGCAAGTCGATTATTAAAAAAAAAACAGTCTCACATTTCCAGTGAATGAGACTTTTCTGTGCTAACCACCAAAGCAATAGACTGGGGAATTTCAATTAACAATTAAATAATCCCAATGCTAGCTCCCAGTGGCACAAAATTATTAAAGCGTGTTATGTTTTTCAAAGCACTGCCAGTTAGAAATAAAATGCAATTTGAAATATAATTATATATTACATTAATTTAGGATATAAACACCACAAATATGAAAATCCCATCCATTTCTCACTTCTTATATCTTCCAAAGGTTTTATCACAAAAATTTTAAGGCAAAGCAACTTCAGGCTTTATACTATTATCAGAGTTGAATAGAGAACAAATTTATCTTTTCTGAGCATAATACCACCAGAAACCACTGAAATCGTGTGCTATCTAGTTCAAGGCAACTATAATTAAAAAATTAATATACCAAAAGGAGTCACAGTGTAGGACAGAGATACTATAAAAAACTGTATGACCCTAACTTCATAAGTTTCTCCACTAAGTCATGCAATTGAATAAGGAAATAGAATCAGTCAAAATACCTTTTTTTTTTGGTGACCTGAATTTTTAGCAAACTAACCTACAATGACAATTTTGGAACAGAGGTTAGAGGATAAAGGAAGGTAAAGCGTGCTTATTGTTTTAAATAAAAAAAGTTTTTCTAATATAGCTTTCTTTATTTTTTAAATAACTGCTACTTCACATCTCTCCACATTGAACTCTTCCCTTAAAAAAAAAAAACACTTAAAGAAAAGGATCCAATATTCTGACTACAGCTAACACCACAATCAATATTGCCCCAATACTTTCCCGTATCTTTACCATGAGGAGAGAGGTATGTTTTATTATCTAATCTCAAGGGAATTTAATATCATCTGCTGAGAAATGGACTTTATTTTTGATGATCTTTTCAATTATACCATTATAATTCTATATACTATACTACTGGTTCTGATTATTTTACTCTAAATCATTTCACATAAATCTTCCCATGTTTCTCTGAATTTCTTAGTCGTCCTATCTATTTTTTTTTCCCATGGGGAGACCTGGAAATTCACCATAATACACTGAAATATTCAATGTTTACAATAACTTTATATATGTAACACAAATACAATATATATATATAACATATATGTTAAGTTTTCAGTGTTTGCTGAATAAAAAGGCTACAAGATAATATTCACAGGACAAAAGACAGGAAAGAAACTTATCTATTCTATTATTATAAAGCTTTCATTTTATCAATGAAGATAAGAAGACCTTTGAATTCAAATCCTTGTTGTCATTATTGTTTGTCCTTCATTCTCAAAGAAGACTAAGATATCAGAAAGGTGATGTCGTGACATGCAAGTGAACTGAATTTAAGGGACAAAGGACAGTGCAAAGGCACCAGTCTCACTTTCTCCTTAGGAACCATCTGGGTCCAGTGGTCAAATACAGATCATAATGACAGGAAATGGCTCCTCACCTAGGCTTTTAAGACCAAGAGCTATTACCTAATGATTTGTCATGATGATGAAGATGAAGAATTCAAGGAAGCATAGAAGGAAGATACGTAAACCAAAGCAGAACCAAGAAAACAATGCACAGAATTATCACAATAAGGAAGCAAGTACTTATTGAAAGAACACCAACAAAAATGAAAGTAGACATTGTATAATTACAGTGACAAAGATTGACCTACAAAAGAAATGAGAAATTGTCTCTTCCCTTGTTTGTTGAATGGGGGAACTATAGATTTGGAACACTAAATACTATCTCAGGGATGGCATACTGATGAAATTTGCTGACCTTCTTCTTTTCCTTTTTTATTCTTTCTTACCAGGGATGTGCTCTGACCACTTCCACTTTGAGAGAATTAATTCTTGGTGTCATAAAGGGACAAAACAGGAAAAAGCCTTGTAAATTCAGGGAAATCCTGTATGATGTAACTCCTAATAATTCAGGCCAGCACCTTCTCTACAACTTAAAGTTCTGAAGAATTCCTTGACCCAGCAATACTACTTCCAGGGTTGTATCCCAAAGAGATCACAGAAATGGGAAGAAGACCCATATGTACAAAAGTATCTATAGCAGCTCTTTTTGTGGTGGCAAAGAAAACAAGTTGTGGTGTATGAATGTAATGGAATACTATTGTACTATAAGAAATGAGGAGCAGACAGGCTTCATATTAACCTGGAGAGGCTTATACAAACTGATGCTGAGTGAGAAGAGCAGAACCAGGAGAAATTTGTACACAATTACAGACACAACGTATGTGTGATGACCAACTTTAATTGACTGGACTCTTCTCAGCAATGTAGGGTTATAAGACAACTCCAAAAGACTCATGATGGAGAGAAATGTCTACAGTCAGAGAATGTAGAAAGAGAGATGAGAGAAACAACAGAATTTGAATGTAGATTGAAGCAAACTACCTGCTCTCTTTCTTTTTCTTGTTTAGTTTTTTTCCTCTTTCTCATTGTTCACTCCATCCATTACAATCCTTCTTTATAACCTGACTAATGTCTAATGTGAAAGTATTTGCAGATCCTATACTTGATTGCATGCCACCATGGGGTGGGGGGGGGGGGGGGGGAGGGAGAGAGGCAGAGAGGAGAGGGAGAAAAAAAATGTGAAATTCAAGGGATTATGGAACTGAATCTTGTAAATTAAAAGTAAACAAAAAAATTAATAAAGACAAAAAAAAAGAGTTCCTAAAGCACTAAGAGGTTAAATGAATAGCCCAAGATCACATAGCCAGTATGTCAGAGATGGAAATCGAACTCGTCTCCCTGCTCTAAGGTCACTTAACCTCTTTCAGTTTACTCAATTTTAAAATGGGAAAAGTAATGGCATCTACCTCTATGGGTTGTTGTGAGGATTAAATATGATAACACTTGCAAAGTATTTAGCATACTACCTGGAACACTCAAAAATGCTTATTTCTTTCCTTCTTTCTTTTTTTTATCCTTGTATCACATTTGTCTCTGACTTAAAAGAGGCACAATTAGAATACCAACTATTACTTTTCTTCTGGTAACTCCATGAATTTGTCTTTAAGTATTTAGCTGTTATACCACTATGTGTACAGACATTAAATATTGATATTATTATAATACATACTGTATATCTTTAATGATACTGTAGACTTTCTTGTTATCTTTTTTTTACCATGTCTATTTTTACCCCACCTTATTTGAGATCTTGATTGATACCCATATGTTTGTTTTAGTTCGTCTGAGGCATATTAAGTTCTCCTAAGTTCTGCAATGCATATTATTTTATTTCAAGTATATTTCACCTAAAGAGTCTTACTCTTTAGAGTAAGCTTTAGAGTAAGCATTTGACTTACTAAACCATTCTGATATCCTCTTCCATTTACAGAAAAAATTCTGCCTGTTCATAGTCAAGTTTTTTATTTTTAATTGTGGATTTGCCTCCATTGTATCCAACTTCACTTTTCCCTCCCTTTCTTCATATAACACCCCCATACACACCCCTGTAATACCTGTTTACCATAAAAAGGTGACAAAAGACGGGGATTTGATCAGTACCAGTAACTGATAACTGAAATCATCTGTTCCAACTCCACCACAGCTTCTAACTTCAGTGAGCTGCCCCCAAAAAAGATTTCTTTACTTGTAATTTCCTTTTTCTAATCCACCTACCAAGGGTAAAGCCTGATCTGCTTATGTTCATTTCCTTGCCAACTATATTATCGCTCTTGAAATCCACTATGCACCCCTTGCCTCTGACTGTTTCCAAGTTGAGTAACGTATTTCTATACTAAATTATTTATGTGTATGTGTATGTGTTCAATCTTCCTTTATCCGGTGTAAATGAGAGTTATATTCATGAGATCTTAGCTCCTTCCACTTCTTCTTCATGTTTATAAACTTCTCATACACTCCAATTTTAGTAAATAATATCTTCTTCCTTCTTGATTTCTTCTTTCTCCTCTTTAAACACTCAAAATGTAACAAAATCACCCCCAGGGCCTATATTTGTCTTTTTTTCCATTCATTTTCTGGACCATGAAGACAGAGGAGATCTGAAGAGACACTTTTATTGCCTTGTATTAAAATATGAGCACTTCTTCAATATTTACTCCAATTAAACTGCTCAAATATACATATATAAGTATATATGTATATGTCTATACACACACATCTTTGTAGAGAAGTCTTATCATCAATATTTGCATTTTAATTTTTATTTAGTGCAGATATTTTAATCAGGAATACCCCAAAAAGGCCTCTTTTAAAGATTCTTTTTCTTCCCTTTTGGAATTATACTTAATCTATGAGGATAGGCTATTCTTGATTCTAAACTGTTTTTCATTTTACTTTTTATAATATATTTTAAAACATTTCTCTCCTGAATTATAAGCATTAATAAACATCAGCTGCTGCAAAAACCTGTATGTAATCCTGTGATACTTGAACTATTTCCTTCATGAGAGGCCTAACCAGCCTGGAAAAGGGAAGATTCTAGCCTCCCTGACCTAGTCTTTCCAGCATGCACCCAACCTTCCAAAACAACCCAGTGGTTACCGTGCCTGCTGTAAAAGGAGGGAAGGAACCTGGGCTGTTTGTCCTAATAGGACTATTTCATCACACTCCCAGACCACTTCACATTCACACAGCCCAATCAATTGATTTCAAACTTCACACACTACCTAAAGCACTGGAATGGCTCCAACTCAAAGTCATCATAGCCCTAAGCACCACGATAACCTACTTGCTCTAAAACATCAATAATTAATATACTCCCACAACATCATATTCTCTTCAAATTTCATGCTCTGTCCCCTAATAACTGCTCCAGTATTCCCATCCCCCTAGTACAAACTCCCCAATGTTCCCTGCTAAAGCTACCCACATCTTCCACCTACTTCATAGGTTAATAAACTTGTTTTATTTTAGACCACTGCCATTCTTAACACTTTCTATATTCTTAAACTCCCTGGGACTAGACATTTTCCTGATGCAGCGATTCCCAAACACATTTTTCAGCAGTGGCTATGCTTTCACTCCTCGTGCTGGCGGTGTGTTAAGTATTCAAACTACCACAGAGAGCACAACTCCAGACTGGCCAAGTTGTTCGAATGTCAAAATTATGTTTGCCTAAAAGACTATTTTATGGAGAACTCATGCAAAGCAAGTGCTTACATGGAGGTCAGAAGAAGTGGTACAAGGACACTCTCAAGCTCTGTCTGAAGAACTCTGGAATCAATTGGGAGATATGGGAGATATTGGCACAATACCATCGAGCATGGCATGCCCTGCATCAAAGAAGGCGATGTGCTCTATGAGCAAAGAAGAAGTGCAGTAGCTCAAAAGAAATGTGAGATGTACCAATTGAGAGACACTTCCTCTCCAAATGTTCACATGGACTATTTGTGCCCGACCTGTGGTAGGGTAGAGCCTTTTGAGCTGCTGATATCGATGTGATCAGCCACAATCGGACACACTCTATCTTGACCCCAAGATCATGATGTCATTTTGGTCTTCTTCAAGAACAAAGGGCAACAACCAACCTACTACATCTGTCGGTACTTTTTTTATACATCTTTTAAACTTGTAATTGACTCTTAGACAAACTAACCCCCAAGTACTTGGAGATTCCAAGTGTTTCACAAAATGTACCATATAAAAAGAACATGACATTATAGATGACTATAATTCAGAGTAGTAATAAGTAATGAATGAATCTTCTACATATTGGCTAAGTAACCTCACCTTAATTGGCATATGAATTTTCTCAAATTAAAATTAAAATGCTACTTACTTTCTTTATACTCTATTCAGCCTATAGGGCTGCAAATATATCCTAATAATACTCCCTACCCTAAGTATTAAGGAACCAGGATTTCCAAATCAATTTTCTATTTAATAGCTTATACTGACTGAGAAGCGAGAACCAGCAAAATGACATAATCCATCTGGTAAAATCTGTGGTTATGTTTTGTTTCTTTGTTTTTAAGAAGTGTACAGCCAGACACAAGCTCACTTCATGGAAAGTAGTATTTCCATCAGTCACAAAAGTCCAACTCCTTAGTTTAATTACTCACTTGGATACATATGGTAATGTTGTTGAGCCACTCATTCAGATCTTCATAATACTTTTTGACAATATGTTTCCTGGCTCATTTCTCACAAAAGTTTTTCAAAGCATATAGCAGACATCAAGTATATCTACCCTTTTAATGGCAAAATGCCCAAATTCTATATTTTTCCTGGCTTACTGTTAACTAAATAAAGTCCCAGTTTTTTAAAGCATACTTGTGGAACTGAAAATGAACAGCTACTTCACTCTACCTGCCAATGATGACTTTAATGCACATTAATGCAACCCAGAGTCACTCTCAATAAATATGTAAAAGCCACAGAACAAAAAAATTGAGTTTACCCACCCAAAGCAGCAATATAGCACGATCTTTGCCTTGTAAAGCAATGTTATTCCAAATAAGTACAATTATATAAATCAGTTTCAAATCATATCCAGAAAAACAAGAAGTGCATCTTAGCTTAGCTTAAATTAAAAACACCACTGAATAAAAGGGTACTTACCCAAGCCTTCCTAGCATCTCCAGGGGAGGAACTTGGGGCCCACATGTCTCTATCTGTAATGGCTGGTATTCATATAGAGCTTCCTCAAGCTTTTGAATTGGGGCTAATGAAATATGCTGGCCCTGTCAGGGAAAAAGGAAGAAAACAGATAAGTTTTAATGTTAGATTTCTAATACTGGTTACTTTAATTTGGTAATATTTGTTCTGGATAAAATAAATACATCAGAAACATTAATTATCATAGCTATTACTTCATTACAACAAAATTTGCTTATTAGGACTTAAAGGATATAACTGACATTTTCTTTGTGATATAAAAAGAATTTTGGGAAGGGTAGAGTCTTAAATAAAGACAAATTTACACACAAATCATATAATTTTCTCAATGCCAATCATTAAGGTTCACTTATCAAAAATATTTTAGAATAAAAAACAATTTCCTGAAAGCCCAATAAGAAAAAGGGTATCTTGGAGGCAGCTAGGTGGTGCAGTGAATAGAGCACTGGCCCTGGAGTCAGGAGGACCTGAGTTCAAATGCAGCCTCAGACACTTGACAACACTTACTAGCTGTGTGACTTTGGGCAAGTCACTTAACCCCAATTGCCCTCCAAAAAGCGAACAAAAAAAAAAAAAGAAAAAGGATATTTTAATGATTCTGTGCAAACTTCCAAAAGCTCACATTTTGTGTGTGTGTGTGTGTTTGCATGCATACATGTACATAAATGGGTCTTTTAAAAGGATAGGGAATATCCTATAATTTCACTGGTATAAGGAGTTCCAGATAAAGACATTCCATTAAAAAAAACATAGATTAACCCAGTGGTACATAAGTAAAATCAAAATAGACACCTCCAGGCCACAAACTGGCTTAGAAAACCACAAATGAATATTATCTATACTTTATTATATATTCATTTATTTTTGTTAAACATTTTTCAATTACATTTCAATCTGGTTCTATATCCACTGGGAGTTCTGCAGTAACTGGTCTGATACCTCTGTCCTATAGCACTAAGAAGCCCTGGCAAAGGTCACAGAGTCAATGAGCATGTCCACAGGGAAAATGTGACCTCAGGAACTCCTGGCTCCAACACCACATTTCTTTTTGAGTTTTTTATAGTAGAGTGGAATTGTTTGAAGAAAGTACAATCAAAATGTGACTAACCTGCAGATGAAAACATAAAATTTTAATTTGATGCACAGCTCTTTTAAAAAATCTTTTAAATGCATCTGAACAAATTGTTCAAATGTTTAACTCCCACATCATCCCAGATATCCTGAAGATTGGATGGATGGATGGGCGGACGGACAGACACTGTCCAAATCCTTCTTGGTCCCTCACTGACCTTTTCCTTATTCTCATTTCCCTCAACTCAACTCCAACAATGTTCCAATCTAAAGCAACTCATGTCTTCTACCATGTTCTCTGGAATACTTGCTCCATAGGTTACAAACATACTTTCATCTTAGACCACTGCCATTCTTAACACTTCCAATATTCTTAAATTCCCTGGGACCAGACATCCTCCTGATGATACAGACTTCCAAACATACCTTTCAGCAGTAGCTACCGTGTTTCCCCGATAATAAGACCTATCCGGAAAATAAGCCCTCCCCTTACTGTGTAAGATTCCTCTAAAATAAGCCCTCCCCCGAAAATAAGCCCTGTTGAGATTGCTACCGTAGTGAAGGTGATCCCCTGCGCTACACGCTACATTACGGTACCCTCTGTATGAACCGTCCCTCCCCCCCCGGTGAAACACACGCTGCGCTCCGAGCTGCATCCAATCAGAGCTGCAGCAGTGAGCGCATCATCCTGTTCTTCCCCAGTGATTTGCTTATTGAATAAAGGTACATTTTTTTGTTCACATTTACCTGTTTATTAAAATTGCTGTCAATGTTCATTAAAGTAAGCCCTCCCCTGAAAATAAGTCCTCTGGTGTTTTTCTGTCCAAAAAAAATAAGACAGTGTCTTATTATCAGGGAAACACGGTATACATTCACTCCTCCTTCCTGACTCATTGGTTGAGGTAAGGGAGTCAGAAACTCTTACTCCCCACTGTCACTTCAGGTTCTCCCTTACCACTATCATTACCACTAATCTCTCCACCTTTGTGATTCCTTCAATTCATGCCTATCACCCAAGTGAGATTCTGGTGGCTGTTCTCTACCTACATCCAGGACATTCTCCTTTCCTCAATGAGTTTAGTGCCTGACACAATTTCTCTCAACTCCCCAAATTTCTGTGGTAATACTAGGTAGACATCAACATAATAAAGATACATCCTCAAACAGCCTAAACTCCCAGTTTCTCAACTTATTATTTTCTCATGATAGACTTTTCTAACCCACCACATCTACACCCTCATCTTCCCATCACCCACATTTGTTTTATTTCCATGTTCAGAATTCTGAAATTCCTTTATGTGATCATGATCTATTGGCATACGACCTTTCCTTCTTCCTTGTAACACCTAAAACCTGTTCATCCTCACTCCGACCTCTGACTCTACCTCTCAGTTCTGTCCCAGACTATCACTTGGGAGCTCCACACCATTCTCTGTTCCCCATCTTGAACCCTGGATGAAACAGTTCAACTCTACAGTATCCTCTTCTCTCAAGTGCCTTGCCCTCATCTTACTGATAAAGTTGCCTTGCCAAGCCTCAGCCCTGGATCATTCCCATCATTTGCTTCTTTGCTCTTACACACTGCTGCTCAACAAAATTGGGGGAAAAATTTAAAAAATTATGCTGACTGGGTTCACTATAAATTTATGGTACATAACCTCAACTACATCTAGGTGCATAGTGGATAAAGTGCTGTACCTGGAGTCAGGGAGATGCCTCTTCTTGAGTTCAAAATTCAGCTTTAGACATTTACTAGCTGTATGATTCTGGGCAACTCACTTAACCCTGTTTGGCCCAATTTCCTCAATTATAAAATGATCTGGCGAAGGAAACCGCTAACCACTCTGGTATCTTTACCAAGAAAACCCAAAATTGGGTCACAAAGAGCTGGACTTGACTGAACAACTCAACGACAACAACAAAACATCATCTGAGACTTCACAGCAGCAAGGCAATCCTTTTACTGACTCCCTAACTGACTCAACTATCACACTCATCACAGCGGCTTTTCCCAATACCTTCATTCCTTCTCAAACCTCCCATAGCTTCCCAAACATACCCTCTCAGCTCAAAGTCTTGCTTCACATCTCACTGAAATAACCAAGACCATTCTCTGAGAGTTCCTTTTTCTCCCATCCTCCTCATCTCATGCCTCAAAGATACCTTCTGTCACTTTCTCTTCCATGCTTTTCTCATTAAAAATGTGAGTGACCCTTCTCCTTGCCAAGGTAAACTCCTGTACTGGCTACTTTCCCACTGCCTATAAACACACGACATATGACCCCCCCCCCCATCTTCAAAAAATCCTTATTTGACCAATCCTTTCCTGCTGGCTTTCTTCCTCTATCTCTCTTCTTTTTATGACTAAACACCTTCCAGCTATAAACTGTGCCTCTATTTTCTTTCCTCTCACTCTTTTCTTAACTCTCTGACTTCCAGCTTTATCAGTCAACCAAAATTTCTCTTCTCCAAAGTCATCAATTGCAAAATCCACTGGCTTTTTTTCAATCCTCATCCTTCTTGACCTCTCTGCAGCCTCTGACACTGTCAATTGATCACCTTTTCCCCTGGATACTCTCTTTTCTCTAGTTTTTCATGACACTGCTCTCTTCTGTTTTCCCTCTGCCTATCTTAAGTGTTCCTTCTCAATCTCCTTTGATGAATCTTAATCCAGGTCTCACCCACTAACCATGGATGTTGTTTCACAGCACTTTGTCACAGACCCCTCTTCTCTTCTCCCTCTTTAGCATTTCACTTTGTGATCTCATCAATCAGGTTATATGATACTTCCTATAGAAGCAGTTATTTGCTGAAGAGCTAAATCTAGAAAAAACTGAGTTCAAATCTGGTCTCCCTTGCTAGCTGTGTGATCCTAGGCAAATCCGTTAGCATCTGTCTGCCTCAGATTCCTCAACTCTAATAGAGGGATAAGAATAGCACGGACCTCCTAAATTTGCTGTGATGATCAGTTGAGATAATATTTGTAGAGCACTTGGTCCAATGCCTAGAACACAGTATGCATTTAATGAATGCTTCCTAGCTTGCACACTTCCTGCTCTCCTTAGATCTATCATCTCGCTACACTTGATTCTCTGATTCATTTGTCCATCCTTTACTTCTCTCTTCTCCTAGTTTTCCATCTCCAATTGCATGTTAGACATCTCAAAATGGATACCTCATAGATCTCTTAAACTCAACACGTCTAAAAGTGAACTCATTATTGTTCCCCCAAATCCTCCCCTCGTTCCGACTTTCCTTTTACTGTTAAGGTTATCACAATCCTCCCAGTCACCCAGGATTGCAAGCCAAGTGCCATCTTCTATTCCTCACTCTGGACCCCAATATGCAATCCTGTTGCCAAGTCTCACATATGTCCTCTTCTTTAGTTTGACACTGCCACCCCTCTGGTACAGGACCTCAACTCACTCTTAGACTATTGAAAAACCCTATTGGTTGGTTTCTCTGCTTCATATCTCTCCCTGTGACAATATATCCCCCCATTCAGATGTTAAACTGATCTGCCTAAAGTCAAAGCCTAACTATGCTATACCCCTCTTTGAGCAGCTCAGCGGCTCCTTACTGCCTCCAGGATCAAATATAAAATATACTCTGTTTGGCTTATAAAGCCTTTCCTAACTTGGCCATTTCATAATTTTCCTATTATCTTACACCTCAAACTCCCCACTCCCTATCATGTATTCTGTGATTGACTGAAACTGGTCTCCTTCTAACTCCTCAAACAAGACACTCCATCTTCAGACTTAGACAGTTTTCACTGGCTGCGCCTCATGCCCAGAACTCTCTCCATTCACATCTCTACCTCTCAGCTTCCCTGCTTCCTTCAATTCTCAGTTAAAGTCCCACCTTCTGCAAGAACCTTTTCATGGTGGGGTGGCTAGGTGGTGCAGTGAATAGAGCACCAGCCCTGGAGTCAGGAGGACCTGAGTTCAAATCCGATCTCAGACACTTAACATTTACCAGCTGTCTGACCTTGGGCAAGTCACTTAACCCCAATTGCCCTACCCCCTCCCCTTCAAAAAGCAAAAAAAAAAAAAAAAAAAAAAAAAAAGAATCTTTTCATGATGCCTGGTAATGCTAGTGCTTTCCCTCTGTTGATTATATCCAATTTATCCTGTCTATATTTTGTTTGTACATAGGTGTCTGAATGTTGTCTCTCCCATTAGGGCTTCTTTTGAACAGGAATTGTCTTTTCCTTTCTTTGTAACCTTAGAACTTAGCACTGTGCCTGACACAGAGTAGGCACTTAGTAAATGCTAGCTGACTATGAAGTTGATCTAGAACTTTTTTCCAAATGTATTCAACAAATATTTAATAAGAACTTCACATGTGCAATGCAATTACTATACTAGGCATTGGGATACAAAGATAATACATATGGTATAGTCTCTATACTCCAGAAAACTGTAATTTACAAGGCAGAACAACAGAAATATCTAATAATAAATAATATGAAAAGAACAAGAGAAGACACTTATAATACCAATTACATTATGACATATAGAAGAGAAACATAAGATGGCATGAGAAATTCAAGGAAAAAGAGATCACTGATAGCTAAGAAGTTTAGAACTGGGAATTCATATGACCTCTTTTCTTCATAAAGTGAGAGATAATGATGTCTGAATGGTATTATGTAGGTGGTTTAGGAGAACAAAAGTTCTGAATAGCAGCTATCAGTAGTGATAACCCAGTACATCCATCAAAACAGGGGAAAGGAAATAATTATTTATTAAAAGCCTATCACATACCAGACACCATACTAGGAACTCTGCAAAAATTATCCCATTTGATCTTCACAACAAACCTGTGAAGCAGGTGCTATTATTGACAGACAAAGGGTATGACTTCCCCACAGTCACACGGCTAGTAAATATTCCAGATAGAATTTGAACTCAGGTCTTCATGACTACAGGCCCAGTGCTCCATCTACTATGCCACCTACTTGCCCAAATAAAAGAACTGTAATGTCCTTTTTAAGAGGTGAAAGAAAAGGAAAGGTGAATAGAACACACCAGTGTAAAAAAGAGGAAGGGTTGAAATTTATTATTTCTCATAATTGGCCTGTACAAAAAGAAGATTTTTCTTTTTCCTTTTTTTTTTCTTTGGAGGGGGGAAGGCTGGGCAATTGGGGTTAAGTGACTTGCCCAAGGTCACATGGCTGGTAACTGTTAAGTGTCTGAGGCTGGATTTGAACTCAGGTCCTCTTGACTCCAGGGCCAGTGCTTTATTCATTGTGCCACCTAGACACCCAAAAAAGATTTTTCAAACATCAAGGCATGCTGGGAGGGTAGAAGATGAAGATAAGGAAAACAGGATATTAAGAGAAGGTATCAAATGAACTTCAGTCTTAGCTGAAACACAAAAACCAGCGTGTTTCTCTCTCTCTCTCTCTCTCTCTCTCTCTCTCTCTCTCTCTCTCTCTCCCCCTCCCTCCCCTCCCCCTCTCAGGAATGGGAGGATGTGGTTAAGAAGGAATACAATACCAGAGAAGAAATATTCTCAAGGAAAATAAAGCTCCTGGTCTTGAAGGGGGCAGGGGGGCCAGGGGGGTTAAAAGAAAAAAATCAATGCAATGGAAACTAAACATTGCATATCAACTCGGGAAAGCTAAATAAACAGCGGTATATTAATGTAAGGGAATATTATTCCATCATAATAAATGACAAGAAAGACTATTCTAAAGAATTCTGGGAACATCAACGGATACAGAGAAAGGTGAGTTGAAAAAGGCAAACAATTCATGCACTCTCAACTCTTATCATAACAATGATCAATCACATCTCCAAAGGACATGTGATGAAGAATGTAAGCCACCTCCTCCTAGAGAAGTGACAGACTCAAGGTATGGATAAACACATACACACACACAAACACATGTACATAATACACATACATATCTATATTTATTTTATTGTATATGGCTGTTGTGTACATTTGTTTTGCATGGCTACATTTATTTGCTACAAAATATGTATTTTTAATTGGGGTAGAGGTATTAATAAGGAGATGGGGGGTGGTAATAATTCACACTACCCTGAGGAGGGGAGGGGGCAAAAGCTATTGAAACATTCTAAATGTAGAAGAAACAACAGGATAGTTTTAAAAGAAATGTGCTGAATTTATTATAGATGAACCAGACAATACGCAGAATAGAGTTCCATGGTTTCGCATACAATTTTTGTGTCCTACTTTGTAAATAGAAATACTTGTGAATTTTTTGTGAATAAGTTATAATAATAAAAAAATAATCAAAAAAACTTCTCCAAAGTCTTTAATGATAAATCATACAGTTCTTCTCAGTTGCTGGGCTTCAGAAACAGCAGAAAGTAGATGATTATTTCTATCTACTTCAGTGATTTCTCATTCTTGTCTTAATTCCTTAACTATATTTCCTAAAGGTCAGCTCTTACTTCTTTTTTCCCTGCATTCATTCTCATTAAGTCTCTTTCTTGTCCATGTCTTTAGCTCTATGGTAAAGACACCCAACTCTATCTCTAGCCTTGATTTCTCCTCTAAACTCCAGGACCATACATTTTTTTTAACATGACTGGAATTTTTTAAATGTTTTATATTGTATCTTTAAACACTACTTTCATTTCTATATTCCTCCTTCTGTTTCCCCAGATAGTTTTCTCTAACTATAAAGTACAGCTAAGCCAACACACTGAGCCTTTCTGATAACATCCTTTGTTTCCCACTTGTAATTTACCACCTGTCTACTTAAAGGATGAGATATGTTGCATTGTTGGTCTACTGAAGACCAGACTGATCAATATATTGACTTGAATTCTGATGTCTTTCAGTGCTGGCTTCCTTTACACCTCACAGTGGTCATGGTATACAATGTCCTCTTGCAAACTCACACCTCCATCAGTATATGTGACATATACTTTAAACCCAGGGAAGTTAAAATTTAACTTATAATCCTCTACCCTAAAAATAACCCTGTTTGTGATCTTTTTTTTTTTTCTTTTTGCTTTTTTTTGGAGGGGGAAAGGTAGGGCAATTGGAGTTAAGTGACTTGCTCAAGATCACACAGCTAGTTTTGTGTTAAGTGTCTGAGGCCGGATTTAAATTCAGGTCCTCCTGACTCCAGGGCTAGTGCTCTATTCACTGCGCCACCTACCCACCCCACTTGTGATCTATTAATTGTGTCTGTGGTACCACCATTCAGACACCAACTTCAAACTATTGTATGATCAACGACTCTTACTGTTCCCTCATGTTTTATATGAGATAAGATGCCAGGTTTCACTGATCTCACCTTCTCCTAGCAACAGCAAGGAAAACAGAAAGGGCACAGTTGTAATTATTGGCATTAATATAACACTTTTAAGATTTGAAACAAAATTAGCAAATATTTTATCATCTAACTCCCAAAAGCCCTTTAATGAAGGTACTACAAATATTATTCCCAATTATCAGATGAGGAAACAGGCTTAGAAAGAAGAAATTAGAGGTGAACTAAAATAGCCCACTTGATACATTTGAGAATATAAACTACATGAAGATCTTTCTATTTGACAAATTGCTGGGTAGAAATTAGAAATTTTATGCCATGTACTACAATACAGACACATGATCTTGCTGTTAAAGATCATTCACTTAAGAAATTAGAAGAGAATGAGACCAAGTATCTTTGTCAGCTATAACTAAGGAAGAATTCTTAACCAAAACAGATCATTTTAAATTTCATGAAATTGAAGAGCTTTTGTGCAAATAAAATCAATGCACCAAATATGTGCTCTGATAATACTCTAATATCCAAAATATATAAGGAATAAGCATAAACATAAAAGTTCAAAAACTATTTCTCAGTGAATAAGTGGATAAAGTATACAAAGTATCAAAAGAAGAATTGTAAACTGTTACTATTAACCATGTGAAAGATGGCTCTGCATCATTGACAATAATAGAAATTCAACATAAAAACAACTCTGAGGTTTCACTTCCCACTCAGCAAGATGGCAAAGACAACAAAGGATGGAAATATTAAAAAATGGAAGGGGGTACAGAAAGTAAAGTACATTTATATCCTTTTAGCAGAACTGTGAATTGGTCCAATCCTTCTTAAAAGCAACTTGGGAGTTATGCTATGAAGGTGAAAAAAATAGTCATATACATTGGCCCAGAGATTCCTATGATAGCTAAGGGGATTAATAACAAAAAAGTTTATTTTAAAAAAAAAGTTCCACATAGCAGCACTTCTCAATAAAGAAAAGAACTGAAAACAAGACATTGATTAAGGAATGGCTAAATAAAACGTGGCACAAACAAGTGACAGAATGTTACAAACAAAGTATAAAATATAAAGGATTTTGAGACAAGTGGAAATATTCACATGAATTGATGCAGAGTGAAATAGGCAGAAAACAAATATGCAATGATAATATACAAGAAAAGAACAATAATAAGAACAACAAAAAGAAAATTAAGCTTCTCTACAGAAGTTTGGGGAAGGAGTCCCTTTTTTTTAGACCTAAGATCTATGATCATAGAGGACTATGAGTCTGGAACACTGATTATACTTTCAAAATCAATATATTGATTTTGATGAATTGCTTTTTTCCCCTTCTGTCTTTTCAAACCTTGTTATAAGAATGACTAAATAGGTAGGGGTTGGGAAAGGGATATATAGGGAAATGAAGTTGATATAGAAAACAAAAGATATCAACAAATTTTAAAAATAAAAGTAGTATCTATCTAAGGAAGTTCATGAACCAGTACAGGTCGTAAATGGAGATCAAAGATCTCATGCTAACAAGAGTGGGATTTAGCTGGAGTGGTCCCCTATACTTCTATATTCCCATTATACCCCTAGCCTCAGTAAGATATCACAACCTAGCCTTTTAAAAAGGGGGGGAGGGACATGATGATTAAGGATGGCTTCAAAGAAATCTGAAGAGATTTACTGATGCAGTGATAAGAGAAGAATAACATATACAACTTGAAAGATTTAAAAACTGTGATCAACACAATGACCTACCAAAATTCTAGATGCCCATAATAAAGCATGTTATCACATATCCTGAAAAAGAGGTAATGTATTCAGGGGTACATACTGAGGCACATTTTTTTTAACACTGCCAAAGAGGAAATTTGTTTAACTTAACCATGAATATTCATTATTTTCCTACTCAATTTCTAACCTTAAAATATGGGAATTCCAATATTAACGTTGAAGTTCCTTTAAACATTCTAGCCTCCTAGTTCCTTAATCTCCTCAAATGTTATAACCTACCTACTGTTCTACTAAACTCAGTCATGCACAAAGATGGTCATACCCTGGATCTCACCATTACTCCAAAATATACTAGTTTCAACTGAGGAACTCTTCTATCTGACCATAACTTCCTTTCCATCTCTTTTGTATGCCTAAACCTAGCTTTCACCCTCATCACAATTCCTAGTCCTTCCATTTTCTCACTAAGTATATAATCCCTACACTGACTTTACCTTCCTCCCTTTCCGTAGTAAACTATTTCAACTCAGCACTATCCTCAGCTCTCAAATTCCCTACCTCCTTGTTGTCCTACCACCACATATCCTTCCTTGCCAAACTGCCAAACTCCATGACATTTACAATTCACCTCATCTGTTCCTACTCAAATGCTCCTGAGAAAACCTGGAGGAGGTCAGACAATCAATTCAACTATGTAAACCACAAATTTATGGTATTTAACTCCAACCAAACCTTTACTGCACAGTAAGGTAACAAAAACTCTTACCTATATTAATATCACCATTCTAAGAGAGAAGTATGAGGACAAGAACCTAGACACAAAAGCATACATGGCTTCATACTCATACATACTTACATACATACACAAATGTTTTAATACCTGCTCTCAAGTTGTACTTTTTGTGTAAAGGCAGACATGGAACAAACCATATCTTTACAGTGTCATGGTTTAACAGAAAATTTCATAGAATCCCAATCAACCGTGATGGGAGAAAGGGGGAAAGTCATTAAAACATGAGTGCAGGGGCGGCCAGGTGGCTCAGCGAGTAAGAGCACCGGCTCCAGTGTTGAGAAGACCTGGAGATCGAATCCCGGGCTCAGACACTTAGCACCCACCCAGAAACGCCTCGCCGTGTAACCTTGAGCAAGTTACTTAACCCCGATGGCTTAAAAAAAAAAAAACCATGAGTGCAAGGCTGAAGGTCATGGAAAACAAGTTGTGAGCAAGTTAAAAAGGATTTTTTTTTAAGCTAAACAAAAGAATTTACATTTAAATCCAAAGGAAATCAGGAGTGACTGGAATCTTACAGAGAAAGGACAGACCAGGGAGGTCAGGAGGGGCACGTTCATCTTCCTCTCACTGGGATTGGCTCAGAGAGGGAAGTACGTGCTCAGTCAGGCACAGAGCCCTCTCTTACCATGCAGGGAAGCAGGTAGGGGGCTAGGAGGGGGGAAGCCTGACAAAGATGGGCAAGAAGCAAAAGACTTTCGAGAGTGGTCGCGGTGAAAGGAGAAAGAGAGTTAGTATAAGCAGGGGGAAATAGGATGGAGAGAAATTCATCAAAGCTAGCTATAGTCATGTGAAAAAATGTTCTAAAGCATTAATGATTAGAGAAATGTAAATTAAAGCAATTCTGAGCTACCACCCCACACCTATCAGGTTGGCTAATATGACAGAAAAAGAAAATGACAAATGTTGGAGGGGATGTGGGAAAATTGAGATACTAATACACTATCGGTGAAATGTATACTGATTCAATCATTCTGTAATTTAGAACTAGGCCCAAAAGGCTATAAATTATGCATACCTTTGATGAAGTAATACTCCTGCTAGAGATTTTGTGTAAAAGGTGGATCCTGAGTCAGGACTTGAAGGAGGATAAAGATTCCAAGAGGCAGACGTGAAGAGGAAGTGTATTCCAGACTGTGCCAAAGGCATGGAAGCAAGAGATAGAATGACAAATTTGTCAAATTGAAGCAGGGTAAGCATGGCTGAAATATAGAGTGCAAAAAGGGAAATCGAGCAGCTAAAGGCAGCATCAAGCAGATAGAATAGAGTGCCAGACCTGGAGTCAGGAAGACTCATTTACATGAGTTCAAATCTGGTCTCAGACACTTACTAGCTTTGTGATCCTAAGCAAGTCACTTAATCCTTGCATTTCAGTTTCCTCATCTGTACAATGAACTACAGAAAGAAATGACAACCTACTCCAATATCTTTGCAAAGAAAACTCCAAACAGGGTCATGAAGAATCACACATGAATGGAAAGCAACTGAACAAAGAGAAGCAACATAAAATAAGTCTAGAAAGGCAAATGCCAAGTTGAAGAGCATAGTCAATCCTCAATTTTCATGGTGGTAATGATCCTAAAAAACAGCATCAAAGTTAAAAACATGAATGTTGATACACTGAACCTATGAGAAATATGGGGTTAGGTTCCCACAACCACCAAAAATTATAATCTTTTGCTAAAGATTGCTGAAAATACACTTTTTTACATAAAATTTTTTATAATAAAACACTAATTCTGATAATATGCACTTTTCCTAACACAGTAATCGTGAAATAACCCATAAAATGCAGGGGAGAACAGAGGCAATGTTGGACAGGGCAGGGAGGGTCAAAGGCAAAAGAATCCAGAAGGATTCTTAGAAGAATCCAGAGGCAAAAAAAGGGAAAGAGGGAACCTGCCATTTCTAATCTCCCTTTCAGCTCCATGGTTGAACTATTCCCTGATGAAGCGAGGAGGTGGGATTCTCACTGGGCTGTGTAGAGGGCAGGGGTGACCATCACCTCATTTACCCACAAACTTAGACACATTTCCATTTTTTCAATTCCCTCATCACATATTGAGAAGTTACTTTTGCACATTCTGGAGCAGATTCACAAATGTTTCTACAAATACCTTCTCCTTTTTGTGAATATAAACATAAGCTCATTGCGCCCCTCATTTTTTTCTCTAGTGTATATAACCACAAATGTTTGGGGCTGCCAATATGAAAGGGAAATAAGATTGGAAATAAAATCACGAGAATGCTTGAAGTAGATGAAGTTGAACTGGGAAATATTGAGGATTGACTGTTACCTATTTTATTCTAGAGGCAATAGGGAGTTAGCAAAATTTTGTTAGGAGAGCAGGATACAGTCAGGTTTATATATAACGAAAATTATTTTTGAAAGATTTATGAGCAGCAAAAGGGAGAAAATAGAAAGGTGGGACCCAAATTAAAAAAATTAGTCCAGGCAGAGTGTTAAAAAGGCAATAGATAAATATGTTATGGAAGCAGAACTGACAAGACTCAGTGAGTGACATTTCAAATCTGTGTAACTAGAAGAATGATGGTGCCCACAACATAAAGAGGGAGGTTAATAATGAATTGAAGCCAAAAAGAAGTTTATATGTAAAACACAATTAATTAATGAGGATAAAAACTATAAAAACTAGGATTTCCAATTCACTTTTTCCCCCTAGATCTGCCAGATATAGAGATCCAGCAGTGAGTAAATTCCTTTTTCCAGGGCAGACTGACAACTGTTCTATGATTTCTAGCCTTAAGAGGTTAAATGACTAGCCCAAGATAGCACACACAGCCAGAATGTGTTCAAGGCAAGGTTTGAATGTAGGTTTTCCTTATTCAGAAGTTAGTTCTCTATCCATTAAGCTTTACTTCCTCTCTTTGATTTCCTGAGATTGAAAATCTTGAGGAAATGGAAATATTCTGAAGCAAAAAAAGTGAGAATGATTCATCATAATCAAACTATTTCCATCCAGTAGAAGATGATTCAGAGAAACAGTGCTTTGTTGATATGGTTAAAATAGATTCCTTACAAAAAATACTCCAGTGTGACCTCAGGTCCACATAATTATTTTCTATAATCGAAAGTATCATGGTACCAGAGTTGAGGGAATTATAGCTGAACACTTGACCTGTCCTTTTCATTTGCAAGGAGAAAGCCATGATCTTTTGATTCCTTAGAATCCTCTCCTCCTCAAATATTCTCTCTTCTACCCTTTCCCAAGGGAAAAAAAAATTCTGAACTCTAAATTTAAACTCTAAAATGTCCAAAAGGATACAAACACCAAAACCAAGTGTGAGAAAAAATAAGGGGTGCCAGGGGCAATGCCCCCCATACACCTGCCCTCTCCTTTCCTGGCCAGCATTCAGAGTATCTTTCTACTCCTACCACCTCTTTAGTTATTCTAATGGAATAACATGATTTCTAGAAATACATTTAAATATAACAAATTTCTATAATGTGGAATTTCACTAAAATAGGGGCTAAATATAATATTTTATAAATAAATAAAAGTTCACTAAAATAGAGATACTACCTAAAGACATAATTTACTTTACTATAATTCACATTAAGTAAACCCAAAAAAAAGAAATCCAGATTAATTAAATAATAAAGGTTTTTAACAACATTTAAAGTAGTTGAATTTACTAAAATTTAATTTATAGACAACTTTTTAGGAACATATTTATTACATAAAGTCTACTAGTCCTACAAATATTTCTTCATCTTTGAAGAAACTATCAGTTTCAGCCTTCTTTTCATGCCAAACCAAAATATAACTAAAATATATGGAGGCAGCATGGTACAATGGAAAGCCTACTGAACTTGAAGAAGACCTGAGTTAAAATCCCAGGTCTGCCACTAGACAATGAAGAAGTCTCTTCTCTGTGCTTCAGCTGCCTTATTTGCATAAAGACTTCTAAGATCTTGCTCTAAATTTACAATTTATCTTTTTCTAATACAATACGGAAATATATAGCTTAATCCTGAGTCAAACTAAACTGGAAGAAAATTTGTAATGTATGAAATAAAACTTTTTAAATCACACAATACTCTATCAACGAAAAAATTATAGTTCTATAATGTTGATTAGAATGTCTATATTGTAATTATACTCTAATCTATTTTTTAAAATAGATCATCTTTAACAAAGGGCTCAAAATGGGAGGACTGCAAAATGAAGTAAAGGTCCCCAAAGAAACACAACCTTTTGTAAATTAATATTTAATTTAGTTATATATACATAATTAGTTATAGCTACATTGAATGTAAGAGCCTCTACACTTTGACAAGCAATTTAGTTGTTTTCCCCCCCTAAAATGTAAACATATAATTCTAATACGTAATGGATACATTTTTATTTTTAAAGAACATTTGGAAAGACAATGCCCTAAAAGCAAAGAAAGAAATTAGTGCAAGAAAGTTAAACTGAAAATGAGGTACATAATACAGTTTTCAAAGCTTTTTTAGAAATAACTATGTCCCCAAAGCCCTAGTTTCACCAGTTTCTGTGACATGTTAGTACCAATCAGTAGCACTTGCTGAAGCACATCCCAAATTTTTCTAATTGATATCTATACTAAAACCCACCAAACAGTTGTCTGCTACTTTGATACGACTGCCAATATTTATTTAACTTGGCAGTCACTCCAAAAAACTAAACACAATTAACTATACAGAATCCTCTACTCATTTCATTCATTAGAAATGATTTTTCTTTGTTGTTACTTTTAATATTGACCATAAAACATATAAATTCTAAGAGTTAATGAGGTCTGTTATAAAAAAAAAAAAATCCTGGTTTTGTCCTGTGCCCTTTCCTAAGCTGAGTTCTAAGTTATCCCAGTTTCCTTATGGACAAAATAAAATTAGTAAAATAATACTAAGTCATAAGGAAGTTATATAAACACTCAAAAGCATTTGTGAGCTCTTTGGAAAGTCTCTATACTATAGAAATCTCATTTAATATTATTTAAACTCCCAGTAATGACCTCTGAATATGGAAGTCCTTAAAAAGGGGAGGAAAGAAGGCACTCTCACACTCTCATTTCCAAACCCCATCCCCACTTATCAAACACAAGTAGTCGAGCCCCTTAGTTATTCCTCTTTCTACTATGGCCATACTTTTCCTAATTTTATTATCTGGAAAATCTGGAAATGTGCTGGTGTTTACCAGATGCTAAAACAACATACAGTAAGAATCTAAATTTCCAAATAATAGCAATTGTTATGCCACTAAAAGTGAAATTTCTTAAAATTTCTATGGTACAAGGTGGCAAAGAAATATTCAGATTAGTTAATATAAATAAAAATTTCCTAAACTTGTGAATATATATCCTGGAAAAAGGAAGTCTGAAATATTTTCATATCCTTTTATCTCCATTACTTTTCAAGGTGCCTCTTATTATGAAATCTTCAATAGCCTTGTCTCTTCAGAAATGTTTTTAAAGTTGTTTTCATTCAACTATGATGCTTGTGACCTCCACAATGACCTCTACAAAAGCAGTTGTGCATTTCACTGTTGGTGCAAATCCTCACTGACAAGTCAAACCTGTTCTTTTTGGCACTGAGCCCTTTAGCTGAATACACTGCAGAGATTTATTATGGAAGGGGAACTAAGGGGCATAATTGCTCAACATTCATCCTATACATATTGCTAAGTTTAATCTTTTACAGCCTTTGAAAGCTTTTAAATAAACAGATCTTCCTTTAATTATAGAAAGAGGTTCTTGTCACCAATTTTATGGCATAGTGAGACTGATTTTGCATTTAAACGGGGAGAAAAGTATACTAAGTCTACTGACAGCATTTTCATATTAATATGCTAAATAGGCTATCTTAATTTTCTTCAGAAGATAGTTTCAGTAAATCTTATAGTTCTTTAATACTGAAGCCATTTTACTTAAACCGCTAGCAACCATCACTTTAGCAAGTCAACTGAATAAGGAATCTAATGAAAGCACTTATCTTCAAAAGTAAAAGAAAAATTACAAAAACTAACAAAGCAAATCTAATAGTAGCAAAAGAATTTCTGAACTGAACTCTAAAAATATTAGCTTTAATTTCTTTCTATACTTTTTTTTTTCCTTTTTGGAGAAGAGAGAGCAGGGCAATTGGGGTTAAGTGACATGCCCAAAGTCACATAGCTAGTAAGTGTTAAGTGTCTGAGGCCAAATTTGAACTCAGGTCCTCCTGACTCCAGGGCCAGTACTCTATTCACTGCACCACCTAGCTGCCCCTATACTTTTTTTTCCAAGGTTCAATTTCAATTCATATTCTCAAGCATGTATTTTCAAAATATTTTCAATTTCAAAAAACTTCTCAACTACTCCCTTGAATACCAAGTTGAGATCTAATTCCAGGTTGTATCCAGGGTTACACAATAGCCTGAGGGAAGCTGAATTTTTTTGAGGTCTAAGAATCATCTCTAAAAAACAGGAATTAATATACCATTTAAATTAATTCTTTAAGATTCATTCATTTATCTTTCCTTAAAATATATCTTGTTGAAAAGAATGAAATACTTGGCACCCACCCAAAATAACTGGCTGTGTAACCTTGAGCAAGCTGCTTAACCCTAATTGCTATAGAAAAAAAAAAAAGAAAAGAAAGAAATAATGAAGTCACATGAGTTTTCCTTCCACAAAAGACAGGTTAAAACTATCTTATCAAATAATTTAAAAACATTAAGAAAAATGAAATCTATTGATTCAGGAGAATGTTTCTTTAAGCTTTTAATACTTCTGACAAACTTCTTTAACAATGACTATGAGACAAAAGAAAATATATACATTTGTGTGTACATTATATACATATTTATATATGTGGGTTTTTCTCACAATAAAAATATTTTAAGCCATACGACAATAATTTTAAAAGAGAAAATTAACCATTTTATTTTCATTAATACAAAAAGAAGACTAAGTGTGGAAAAAATATTCTATAGCACTAGACTTCTACCCTTCTCAATGAACCCCCTTGCTTCCATGGCCCTCTATGAGTCTCCAATTCCTTCATTGGAGACTCTCCATTTTTGGTACGATTAACACTCAATCAATCAACAAATATTCACTGATTAAGTGAGTATTGTGTATCTACCATCAATCTCAGGGCTAGCAATATACAAAGACAAATAAAAAAGTTCCTGTGATCAAGTAGTTCATATTCTCCGACACAAGTCCAGTTAACAAACTGGTTCTCACTATTTGCCCCTCTCTAGATCTACAAGTAGGACCAAAGGAGATAGATTTGAGATCAGCATGAGGAAAGACCTCATAATAATTAAAACTATCTGAAAGTAAAGTGAGCTGCTTCAAAGGGTACTGGACACTTGGTAAATTAAACTGAACTGAATTAAGCTCCCTATCCCTAGAGGATTTTTCAATTTTTTATTTTTTGCTTTTTGGAGGGCAGTTGGGCTTAAGTGACTTGCCAAGGTCACATGGCTAGTTTGTGTGTGTGTGTGTGTGTGTGTGTGTGTGTGTGTGTGTGTGAAAAGTCTGAGGCCACATTTGAACTTAGGTCCTCCTGACTTCAGGGCCTGTGCTCTATTCACTGTGCCACCTAGCCGCCCCAAAGAACCTATCTTTTTTTGGAGGGCAATTGGGGTTAAGTGACTTGCCCAAAGTCACACGGCTAGTCAATGTGTCAAGTGTTTGAGGCTGGATTTGAACTCAGATCCTCCTGACTCCAGGACCAGTGCTCTATTCACTGTGCCACCTAGCCGCCACATGGATTTTTAAATTTTTTAAAAAATTATTAGTGAACTATACTAAGTTGTAATAATATTAAAAAATTGACTATTTAAACTTTGTATCTTTCAGATTAAAAGAACAATGTAAAACAACTAAAAATAATTTAATATGAAGTATAATTAAGCTAGGGCTGCTAAGTGGTGCAGTGGATAGGGAACCAGGCCTTAAATCATCTTCATGAGTTCAAATCCAGCCCCAGGCACGTACTAGCTTTGTGACCCTGAGCAAATCACTTAACCCTGTTTGCCTCACTTCTTCATCTGTGAAATGGTCCAGAGAAGGAAATGGAAAACCACTCAAATACCTTTGCCAAGAACACTCCTAATGCAGTCACAAAGAGTCACACACAACTAAAATCAACTGAACAAATGATTAGTACTTCTTAAAATATGCTTATTTTTATTAGCAATTCTAAAATATTAACAATGAGATTGTTAATTAAATTAATCCAACTAAAGCTAGAAAATATTACAGGGGACAAACTAGTTCAATTCCCTCCTTTTACAGCTGATGAAACTGAGGTCCACAAAGATTAAATAACTTTTCCATGGTCAAACAAGTAGGTTCTGGAGTAGAACCTAGGTCCACTCACTCCAAATCCAAATTCATTCTGCCATACTGACTCTTGAACTGAATTTTTGTACAGTTCATTTGTGGGGAAGAATACTTTAAATAATTCCCATCAACCACCCTTCAAATTTCCATTTCTATAAGTGCCTATGAATTGTAAACATTTATTTTTCAGTAACTGATAAAAGTCTTTGGGGATAGACTTATTAGTTAGTTTAAGTGTCATGCAGACTTATCTTTATTAGTATAAACAGTGACTTGCAAAAATAATACTGTATAATTTTATGAATAAAATAAATCTTTGTTGCAATGGGGAGACTACGTAATGAAGTGATAAAAATAGCTAGCTACTTAGTACAGATCAAAGAACAAAACAATGTCTAAAGACCTACCTTTATGCTATGTACTCTAATTGTGTTAACACTAGTGCTGTTTTTAAGCACCTAAAGCCTTTAATTCAATCCAAAATACATGTGCAGTAAGATTCCTTCAGTAGCCCAAGCCTAACCCTATTGAAGTCATATGATAAATATGAGTAAAAACAATATCCAAAGAAGTCAGAGATGCAAACAATGTCAAACAGGTTCACATAAAAGTAAACCTCTACCTAACTCAAAGCAGCTGCAAGGCAAATATCTCTATCTCCATTTGCTTGTGGCTCTGTTTATCTCAGGGACATTTCCAAGTGTAAATGCATTGATCTCCTCTGTAACTTCTCTTTCCAACCCACCCCTCTTTCTCTGTCTCTCTCTGTCTCTCTCTCTCTCTCACTCATTCTCTCTCCTACCCTGCCCTTTGTCTCTGCCCTCACTATAATTATATACCTGTGTATTTATACATGCACATGTATACACAGACATACATACACACCCCTATACTACTCATTCTTTTTTAGTCTCCTCCTTTATATGGTGAGCTCCAAATGTGCCCACACATGGACCAAATATCACCAACTTATATTCTGTTCTAAACCAAATCTTTTAAGATTTAAGATTTAATAATTAATCTCCACATTCCTAAAGCTAAATTAAATAACTATATTATGTCAAAAAATAAAACGTATAAAGTAGGCCAGATCATGTACATTTAGCTCCATCAAGAGTCCCAGGCAGTCTCCAACTTCCAAATAAATTGTGTTGGAAAAGCTTGTTTTAAGTAGAATCTTTGGAACTCAGAAAATATTTTCTGATACAATGTGACTATATACTGCCTCAAAGCCTAGTGAATCCTTATGTAGTAGAACCATAGCAGTAATAATGCTAAAGCTGAGGAAAGTAACATGAAAGGAAGGAAAGAAGAGGAAAAAGAAAAAAAGGATCTGGGTGGGAAAGGAAAAGTAGAAGAAAAAATAAATTTCTCCCTCCCCCACCACTCCCACAAGGTAATGATCATCCTTTTACAAAATTTGAAATATGCAAAATTGTGGAATATACCTATCTACTTTTATGTAGCTCTCTTCTACTACAGTACAACTCTACTCAGGCATTATATTGTGGGAAAGTTACTTAAGCCAGGAGATCTGGGTTCAAATCTCAGTGCTAATATTAACTAGCTGGGTTGATCATAGGCTGTCTGAGACCATTTCCTCCTCTTAAAAAAAATGTAGGTAATGTTTTCAATATCTAAGCAGGCAATTGTAAGTAAAAACTCTTCGTAAACTGGATGCATACCCAATTCATTGATCTAGAATTTCTCTCCTTCCCTAAAGGAAACATTTGAAGATATTAATTTTCCTCTAAGGTCTTACTGGATGTATCCCAAAATTCTTGTTATGATATCCCATTAGGTTATCTTCTTTAATAAAATTACCTATTATTTCTATGATTTGTTTTTTTTGTCTCATCTTTTTAGAATTAAATTACCGCCATTTAAGACACTTGCTGAATACCTTTTATTGTGTTGTAATCACTAAAAAGATGTGTTTAGGGGTGGCCAGGTAGCACAGCGAGTAAGAGCAGTGGCTCCAGTGTTGGGATGACCTGGAGATCGAATCTGGGCTCCGACACTTAGCACCCACCCAGAAACACCTGGCCATGTAACCCTGAGCAAGTTACTTAACCCCAATTGCTTAGGGGCTGCCAGGTGTCGCAGTGAGTAAGAGCACCGGCCCCAGTGTCAGGATGACCTGGGGATCAAATCCCAGGCTCAGATACTTAGCACCACAACCAGAAATAACTGGACATGTAACCTTGAGCAAGTTACTTAATCCCGATTGCTTTAAAAAAAGAGATGTGTTTATAATTTCTTTCTTTCTGACATTTATTAAGTATTTATGCTGTAGCACAAGGGAAATTTTTTGTAAAGCTGTAAGACAAATCTCATATATTCTTTTTGTTCCCAGTCAGTAATCAAAGACCACTATTAACCTTTCAAAAACTATATTCAAAGCCTTTAAATTTATTTCTTATTTATCTTCTTGGTAAATTTGTTTAGGTCTGAAAGGGACAAATAGAGGTTCTCAAGTATTAGACATTTCTGCCAATTTCTTTTTTTTTTTTTTAAGCAATCGGGGTTAAGTAACTTGCTCAAGGTTACACGGCCAGTTATTTCTGGGTGTGGTGCTAAGCATCTGAGCCTGGATTCGATCCCCCAGGTCATCCCAACACTGGGGCCAGTGCTCTTACTTGCTGAGCCACCTGGCTGCCCCTAAGCAATTGGGGTTAAGTAACTTGCTCAAAGTTACACAGCCAGGTGTTTCTGGGTGGATGCTAAGTGTATGAGCCCGGATTCGATCCCCCAGGTCATCCTAACACTGGAGCTGGTGCTCTTACTCGCTGTGCTACCTGGCCGACCCTGCCAATTTCTTTCTATAATTCTACTAATGGTTCCTTTAAGTACTCAGATTCCATGTGACTTGGTGCAGGTTTGATACTGTTTCAATCAATCAACAAATATTTATTATCTGTTATGTGTCAAACACTAAAGTAAGGTTCAAGGTAAGAATGAAGCTATCCCTACACCTACAAGGTGCTAGAGTTGCACCTTGAAAGAAGAGAGAGATTCTAAAAGGTAACGGTAATGAAGGATTACTATTCTTGGTATGGAGAATAGGTAGCACTTAGGCACAGAGAAAGGAAATGGAATGCCATTTGTGAGGAACAGAGAGTAGGTAAATATGGCTAGATTACAGAGTATAAGGGGGAAGTACAATAAGTATAAAAAGACAGACTGGGGGGCAAGTTGGTGAAATCCTAGTCATTGGTCTTTATAGAATTAGGGAGAGCCATCGTCAGATCTGAATTAAGGAATATCACTTCTGTGCATGATGTATTAGAATTTTCTTAGAGAGTCCAGTTCAGAGACTACCATAATAATCTCAGCAAAAGGTGATGAGGACCTGAATTAAGTCAGGGGCTGTGTAAATAGAGAGAAGGGTTCAGAAGACAAATGGGCAACTCACTGTATTTGTGGAGTGAAAGAGAATGAGGACTCAAGATTATGAACCTGTCCATCCAAAAGAACCATGATGAAATCAATAGAAATAGGCAAGTTTTTGAAGCAAGTTGGCCTCAGGGAGAAAAATACTGAATTGTTTGGCTCTAAAACTTTATATAGGCTTTGTTTCTCTTTGGTAATTTCAGTCTTTTTTTTCCTTAGCTAGGTTGCATGGTGGTCAGAACACTAGATTGGAGTCAGGAAAATCTGAGTTCTGTCTCAGACATTCTGGCTTTGTGACCCTAGGTAAATCACTTAACCTTTGTTTGTCTCAGTTTCATCATCTGCAATGATTTCAAGAAAGAAATGTCAAACTACTTCAGTATCTTTGCCAAGAAAACCATAAATGGGGGCACGAAGAGGCAAATACAACTGAAATGACTGAACAACAATGTCCCATAGAATTAAGCATGAAAGTGGTTCCTGACTAATTGGAGCAATTTCTAGAGACGGCTGACCACCTGTATGATAACTTGTTAAAGTGAAGTCTGGCAACTAGCTACAACTACTTTTCACTACTTCCTAAGTAAAACTATGAATGGTTTTATAAAGTAATCCTTTGTTAATTAGCATGGCAATGAATTAAGTAAATTAGTTTATGTTAGTATTGTAGCTTTTATTCTGTTGATTCTGTTTCATACTTTGCAGGCAGGTAAAAAAAAAGATGCCCAGGACTTTAGAAGTTAATGTTTAAGATCTTACAGTTCAATGTTATAGTTGTATTAACTACAAAGTAAGCCTTTTTTCTGGCAGGAGGTTAAGGGGGATTGTTGGGAAAATTGGGCTGCAGAATACAAGAAAGTAGACAGATTAAAATCACACACCTTGTACGAAGATAAGCTACAAATACATAAACCGAAATATAAGGTCATATCCTAAACAAATTAGAGAAAAAAGGTAAAAATTGCCAGATTTATGAATAAGGGAACAAGTGATGACCAAACAAGGAACAAAGAGAATCACAGAAAATAAAAAGGATAATTTTTATTACATAAAATTTTAAAAGTATTTGTACAAAAAAATCCAATAAAGCTTAGATTAAGTGAGATACAATTAACTGGGGGAAAATTTTGCATCAAGTTTCTCTAATAAAGGTATCAATTCCAAAATACATAAGGAAATGATTCACGTTTTTAAGAATGAGTCATTCTCCAACTGACAAATGATCTAAGGACATAAACAGGCAGTTATCAAAGAAAGAAATCACGGCTATCTATGTTGTGCCAGGTTTTCTCCATCCCCTCACCTCAAAGAAGTGAGCAGACTGCCAGGTCAGCTCCGCCCTCCCCCACTGGGTCTCTGCCCTTCCCCCCACCCCCATCAGCTCACCTGCATAGAAGTGGGTGGGCCTCTGGGTCAGGCACAGGAATTTCAAGGTGTCCTGACCAATCACTGGCCCCCTTTATAAGCTGAAGTTTTGCACCAGATGGGGCTGTTGCTGGCTGCTGCTACTGCTACTGCTGTATCTGGGACATGTGGTAGTAACTGCTCAGCCTGCCCTGTGGCCTGATCAGCCAACATGGCGTTTTAATAAAAGGTCCATTCTAAAATTATTACTTGGGTCTTGCTCGCGTTAATCAAGGTACAGCATCTATAGCCATATGTAAAAAAATGTTCCAAATAACTAAGTAGAGAAATGCAAATTAAATCATTTCTAAGCTTCCACCTCATACCCATCAGAATGGTAAAGATGACCAAAAAAAAAAAAAAAGGTAAATGTTGGAGGAGTTGCTGCAAAACAGGCATGCTGATAAACTATTGGTAGAGCTACAAATAGTTCAAACCAATCTGAAAAGGAATTTGGAATCATGCACAAAATTACCAAATAGTGTATGCCTTTTGATCTACCTATCCCACTGCTAAATCAATATCCCAAAGACATCAAAGAAATCTGAGTATGTCCTATATGTACAGAAGTATTTATAAACACCTTTTGTGCCAGCAAAAAACTGGGGGAAAAGGGGGTTCCTGGGAACCTGGGAAATGACTGATCAAATTGTGGTATTTGGTAATAGAATATTAATTGTACTAAAAAAATAAGGGAAAAGATGGTTTGTAAGAGACAGGAATAACCTGTATGAATTGATTATGAGCAGAACCAGAACAAATAATCCTATATCAATATTATAAAAACAATTTTGAAAGACATAAGAACTCTCATTAACAAAATGATTAACTACAATTCTAGAGGACTGATAAAGAAGAATGTTAACTACTTCATCACAGAGAGATAATAAACTTACACACACACACAGAAATTCATTTTTGGATGTGAATATGTTTTGCTTGACTGTGCTTATGTAATATATTCTGCATTTCCTTCTCTTCTTCCTTCACACCGAGTGAGATGAGTGTTTTCTAATTCAAAAAATAATATTATTAAAGTTTTTAAAAAAGAAGGAGCCTGGCATAGAGATCTGAATATAAAACAAACTTATTAAAAAAATTTTTTTAAATAAAAAATTCTCAGATTTCCCCAGATATAACAGCTCAGTGCTTCAACTTCTACACTTAAAAACGATTAAGTAATTCACATTGATAAAGCACTTTAAGGATAACAACTAATTTCACCTAACATACATCTGTAAACTATCATGTGATCTACAAATGTGAGTTATTATTACCCATTAGGCAATGTAGAAAAATATATTTCCAAAGCAGTTTAGGATTAACAGGGGAAGGACATAATGAAAAGTGGTACCCATATTAAGAATTTACTTCAATTCAGATTCAACTAAAATTATCTGCTGATTTTATTATTTTTTAAACTTAAATGAAACAGGAATATCCCACTTATGAGCATAAGCACAGTGGATTTTTGTTGCTTTTCTTTTGGAGTTCAGTTTCCCAGGCTTATGCTAAATTGTAAACATCTGAAGGATTACTCTCCTTTGAATCCTGGTCATTCACGGCTGTAGAACACTAGGTGTTGAGTCACATACCTTTTGGCTCTGAGTCAATCAGGTGCTAAGTTTCGTTGCTACACACATGGGCTCTCCTGCCTTTCTGCGCTGAGTGAATCAGGTACAAGAAAAACTACACAGAGAGAGCATTGAGAAAATGAGTGAGAAGAAGAAAACAAGTGAGAAGAAAAATGAGCATGAAGAGAAGATGAGCATTGGAGTGTTGAGAGAGCTAGCAGCAGCAGCAGCAGCAGGAATTTGTTTAGTGTAGAGACCTCTGATAGTGAAGAGGAGACTTCTAATAGCACAGAAGGAGATCTCTGATAGATTAAGAATGAACCTGTGCTAGCAGCCCTCCTGTAGAAAGGATCTGCGCAGACTAAAGGAAAGTGTGGGGTTTAGTGTCACTGACATTGTAGTCTGTTGTTTCCCAGTTATGTTATTTTTTGCAGCTAAAGCTCTTAAAGAGATAACAAAGGAGCCAGGGGAGAAGTTTCTTTTGAACTTGAGTCTCAGAGCCAAGGCTATGGTCAGAGGTAGAGCTTCAGTGGAATAGCCTGCCCCAAATTGTGCCCATGAGGTGAGAAATGGAGCAGGAGTGTATGGATAGCTGCCTGCTTCAGGATCCAGGCAGGAGCCAGGAGAGGTCTGCCCAGAGACCTGCAGGAGAAGCCACAGGGCTTGGAATTCAATCCTCAGTCAAGATGAAAACTTTGTCACCCAGCCACCCCTCAGGACTTGGAAGCAGGAACTGCAGCAGTGTTAGGACTTGGACTCTGGCTCATTCAAACATGTGTGCACCTGAGAGTGCCAGGTGGGAGCCTGCAATGGCAACATGAAAAGGATACACCCCCAAGAAGACCTTCAGGATTTGGATACTCTATTTTGATAGAGGGGTTTTATAACCTAGTGTGACCTAAGGGTGGAGCATTTTGTATTCTCTGCTATACCTGGGGATGTGCTGTGCTAGGGAAGACCCTGGCCTGGGACCCCCTGACTGTATAAGCAGCATTTTGGACAGTACCTGACTGAGGAGGAGCTGGCTGCTCACTCCCCAAAGATTTTGGCCCCCAAAGAATGTATAAGGTGAGGGGCATGCTATGTTATATACTAAATGCAATCATATATGCTCTGTGCCAATGTTACATATTTAGTGTTACGTTATATACTGAATGATATGTTTTGTTTAAGGCCATGTGGCCACTCTGGTAATGAGCTGCTATATTGTTATGAATTGTGAATGCTTTAGTTTCTTGAGTAAGGTTGAGTTTTAAATAGAGTGTTTTTTATACTGTGTCATTCAAATCCTTAAGATATCTCATACCCAGAGGAAGAAATTAAAGATATCTTCCCTACTGATTAGAGAAATGCAAATCTAAACAACTCTGAGGTAGCATATATCACCGGTCAGATTGATTAAGATGACAAAACAGAAAAATGATAAGAGGATGTGGAAAAAAATGAAACACTAATACACTGTTGGTGGCATTGTGAATTGATACAACCATTCTGGAAAGCAATTTGCAACTATGCCCAAAGGGCATAAAAAGTGCATATCCTTCAACTGAGCAATACCATTTCTAGGGCTGTATCCCAAAGAGATCATACAAATGGGAGGAACCCATACGAACAAAAATATTTTTGTGGTGGCAAAGAATTGGAAATCAAGGGGATGACCACCAATTGGTGAATGGCTAAACAAGTTGTGGTATATGAATGTAATGGAATAGTACTGTGCTATGAGAAATGAGGTACAGATGGACTTACTTCATAATAACCTGGAGAGAATTGTACACAATCACAGACATATCATATCTGTGATGACTAACTTTGATGGACTGGGCTCCTCTCAGCAATGCAAGGTTAGAAGACAACTCCAAAAGACTCAGGATGGAAAGGGATGTCCTCATCCAGAGAGAGAACCACAGTCTGAATGCAGACTGAAACAAACGACTTGCTCTCTCCCTTTTGTTTTGTTTTGTTTCCTCTTTCTCATTGTTCACTCCATTGGTTATACTCCTTCTTTGCAGCTTGACTAATGTTTAATGTGAAGATATTTGTAGAACCTATATAGGATTGCATGCCGCCATGGTGGGGGAGAAGGGAGGAGAGGGAAGGGAGAAAATTTGGAACTCACAGGATTGTGGAACTGAATGTTGTAAACTAAAAGTAAATAAATTTTTTAAAATATCTCATATCTCATTGCTAATATACCACTTTAAACACATCCCTCATTTGAAAAATCATAACTGCAGATAATTACTACTTTTACGAGGTGTCTTCTGCTGGACAAACTGATTCCCCACAAGATTTAAGCATTAGGGGTATTAAAAATGGTTACATTTACCAACACAACACAATTTTTTCCATACAACTTTTTTACTTACATTTTTTTGTCCATAACACTGTTTGTAGAGAAATACACATACACTCTAACTAAAATAACAGGAAATTTCTATAGTTAGTTAAATGGCTTATATATTTTTCTACATATTGGCAAATGCCTAGAGAAAGCTAATGGCAAATTGTTTGTAAATACTGTCTTTGGCTCTTAATTTTAAAAATGTATACATTAAAATATCTAAATACTATTCTGTAAATGACTACCTACCTGCAACTTCACAATCCATGAGCAGAAATAAACTATGATTTATTCATATATATCTATTATATGCCTCTTATTATCAATAAACAAGTTATAGAGAACACAAATGTTATTTAAACAATGAATTACATTTAGTCAATGTATTTTTTAGACAAGTATTAAATTACTTAAAGCCTAGGGTTGAATTAAATCATTTTTGCAAGTATCCTCTAAATTGCAGGTGGTAATACCAATTTGTGAATTGTGGGAAAAAACTGATTAGAGAATATAATTTTTCCTACATGAATTACAACTTCCATATACTTCCTTTTCTCTCCTCTGACACAGTAGTCATTTGGCAGAAGCCCTTATCACCATACATCTGGACTACTGCAATAGCCTTCTGATTGGTCTCTCTGCCTCTGATCCCTTCCTACCCATTCTCCTCTCCACTCAGCTGACAAAGTGATCTTCCTAAATTACAGGTCTAAAATGTCATCCATCACTCAATACACTCCAATGGCTCCCTACTACATTCAAATAAAGAATGCTCCTTTGTTTGGTTTTAAAGCTTTTCACAACCTGGCCTTTCCCACATTTCCAGTCTTTTTACACTTTATTCACACATTCCATCATCTAGGGACCTGGCTTCTTTGTGGTTCTCCTGGCACACCGAATTCCTCTAGGTAGTAGATCAAGGCAAAAGAATGACATAGCCTAGGTTCCTAAAAATGGTCCTCTTCCATATCAAGAATATACAAAGGGGGGCAGGCAGCTTGGTGGCTCAGTGAATAGAGTACAGGCCCTGGAGTCAGGAGGACCTGAGTTCAAATCCCACCTCAGACACTTAACACTTACTAGCCGTGTGACATTGGTCAAATCATTTAACCCCAACTGCCCTGCCCTCCCCACTCCAATAAAAAAAGGAAAAAAAAAAAAGAATATACAAAGGACACAGAAGCCCAGAATATCACATCTTCCCAACCATGAAACCAAGTGAAATTTGAGTCATAAATCAACTTTTGTTATTAAATCCTATTGTTGTTCAATATAATAACCACAAAAGCTGATGCAGGAACCAAACACTTTCAGGTTTGAGATCATCCATCCAAAAGCAGTGTATATTGTCAACCTGAGAAATATTCAGATGCCCATTCTATTATGCCATGACACTGCCACATTCAGTAACTAATAGACACAAAAAGTAATAAAACATTACATTTAAAAACTTTTTGACAACTCATTTAGAACATTATAAACAAATCACAAGTATAAATGTATATATGGCTTTATATATACATATAAATATTCACATACACATATGTATATATAAATGAATGATACCAGTCAGAAGTTCTCAAACACATAAGAAAGCAATTTGAATCTCTATGTTCCCATACTGAGAGGTGGCACGTTGAAAAGGAAGGCTATGTAACATACAAGGTAACTAGTTAGTACACAATGAATACTACAGATTTACTCAAATATCCAACTAACTTTATAATCTTTATTCTTTTACCTTTGAGAATGAAGAAATCAAGGAGACATACATTTAATATCCTTAATTTCTTCCTATAAATCTTAAAGAAAAGATAGAGAACTAGACACAGGTAAAGAACAAATTCAAGAATTTTTTTTTAAAAAGAGTCCTGAGAAGACAACCTAGTTAATAGGTTCACCTTTGCCACAAAAAAACAAGAAGATAAAATAAAAGGCAATAAAAATTATCACCTAAAGTAGATACTTTGAAGTAAAAAGATGTGGAGATTTTTTTAAATCAAAATGGTTAAGGTGCATCTTTCAAGGAAAAAGGAATGTTGTACAATTGGCTTTTCCCAAAAAAAGTTCTAAGATAAAAAATGATCACTACTGCCAACAATCACTACATTTAAACTCAGGGAAAACTAAGGGCATAGCATTCTCATTGGAGGGTCCTCAGTTCTGGAATCTGATCCCTTTGTCAGCCTGCCAAAGTTTGTTGACCTTAAAGCCAGGGTGCAAGCAAGCCCCATCTGTTAATTCAAGCCTTCACTTAAGGGGCAGGGAGGAGGGAAGTATGTTAAATTTCCTTAAGATGAGTTGAGAATAAATCCTATGTTTTATCACATGGATGATATGTTAACCAACAGCTTCCAATATAGATTTATTTTCAGTGTTTAGTAATACAAGCAATCTGCAAAGTATTTTAATTCTGTAATTCTTTTTCTTTAAAGAACATAACACACTTATTAGTTAAGAACAAGTATAATTGTATGTAGTTTTTAAAAACATCTCCAAATGATAAACATTCATTCTCTCATGCGGAAAGCATGTCACCAAAGAAAGTATTTTTAAAAACTGCCCAGTTAAGTTGAAATCAGTCTAGTACTATATTCATTTTATGCAGCAATAAACTGCAGTAATTTTCTCTGCACAATTTGGGTGTCAATACCTATAGTTTTAAGAGAAGAAAAAAAATTTACTGAATAAGAAAAAAAAATTAAAGGAAGAACACAGACATTAGTTCTTAAAGCCACCATTAATAAGACAGCTGATGAAAATCTGGGCATAATTGTGAAAGTTAATTTTTGTTTTTAAAGTAGGCTGGAAACTTACTCTAAAATGATCACAAAAGGACTATCAAAACCAGTTTCCCTAAGGATCAAGGCAGAACACACTGAAATGTATTTTTGAAATAGAGAAGAGAGTTTTTCTTACACAAGTCATGACCAGTTTCTGTCTCCATGATTTCCTTGGAATTCTGTAGAACCCCAGATTAAAAAACATGACCCTAAAGTGACTCCCCAACAAGGGTCATCATCATCAACTATTTACCACACATTACGGAGAACAATTTAAAGTAAAATATGAAAACATACATATTTTCATATGATAGTATATTAAAAATGGACAAAGTCTAACAAGCCTAATTTTAAAGAACTAAGATATCACACAGTTGTGAAAGGCAAAAGAGGGCAATTTTTTTGGTTCTCACCATTTGGATTCCAAGTCACATTTCATATAGTATTTCATATGTAATAAAAGAAACAGTCTGAAAAACATCTGCTGAACATTTGCTAGAACTGAAAATAATATTGTAGCACAAGAAATAATAAAACTACAATAAATTTAAGATTAGAAGTAAGTTCCTTACCATTTAAAAGTGTTATTTGCAATTACATTATATTTTAATAATTTTTGAGGAATTAATTTCTTCATGCTTGCTATGCTCAATGTACAAATGGAAATACACTGCTGAGGTACTAAAGATATTCTAGTTTCGTGGGCAGTAAGTGCATCCCAGTTAGTTATTCACAGATTATTCCTAGTCCTTGGCACACAGCAGGAGCTTAATAAATGCTTATCACGGCTGACTCCTACTGATTTGGACCACTTCAAAATTATACATAACTAATGATAAGTATGAACTACATCCAATAACAAGTCACCAAAATCCCTTGACCTCCAAAAGGTTTAGGTGTTTTTCCCCTGAACATTGATTCAAATAATACAAAGAAACTGAAGCTAAAGTAGAGAATTCATCCTTACTTTTACCTACTCTTACACCTGTCATATTTATACACAACTACACAGAATACACACACACACACACACATACTTTCGACTTAAGACATTTTCCAAAAGTGTAAGATTCTCTCATTAAATCAATTTCTTATTTCCCAAGTGTTTGAGTTGCTTCTATGATTGCCATTTTGTTTGACTTGCTAGTATTAATTTTTTCCTTTCCAATTCAACACACAACAACCCTATGAATTAAGAGTACAGCAATTATTGGTATTGCCATTTTGCAGATGAGTAAACTGAGCCTCAGAGAGGTTAACTACCATAGTCAATCAGATTAAGTATCTAAGCCAGGATGTGAACCCCTATCTTTCATTACTCTATACCATTTCTCTACTTTTTTTTTTTTTCACTTTTTGGAGGGCAATTGGGGTTAAGTGACTTGCCCAAGTTCACACGGCTAGTTTTTGAGTTAAGTGTCTGAGGCTGGATTTTAACTCAGGTCCTCTTGACTCCAGGGCCAGTGCTCTATTCACTGCTCCACCTAGCCACCCCCTATTCTCTACTTTAAGAAAAATAAAATTTAGACATAAAAATGATCAACTAGAAGTTAGTTATTTGCATTAACAAAAAATTCTTCACTTTACTAAAGAAATCTTGATGTTCTTTTTAGCTCTTTTCAAGACCTTTTCAATTGAAGAAAGTTTACATGTACTGCTCTGAAATATCAAAAAGTACAGTTCATAAGAGTTAAAAAGATAATTGTTCTGGGACTGTGAGGACAATATATTTAAAAAATCAACTTCATAAATACAAAATGGGAGAGTGTAAGTAACAGAAAGTGTAAGTTACAGAGAGGCATGGTTCAATGGAAATTTGTTGGTTTCATTTGGTTTGGTTTTAAGCTGGGGTTTTTAGTGGATTTATATAAATTCAATAAGAATCAATGGCATGGGGGCAGCCAGGTAGCACAGCAAGTAAGAGCACCAGTTCCAGTGTCGGGATGACCTGGGGATCGAATCCCAGGCTCAGACACTTAGCAGACCTGGGGATCAAATCCCAGGCTCAGACACTTAGCACCCACCCAGAAACACCTGGCCGTGTAACCTTGAGCAAGTTACTTGACCCTGATTGCTTTAAAAAAAAAAAAAAGAATCAATGGCATGATGAGGCAGATAAAAAAGGGTAAAGCAATAAGAAGCACTATGATCTATGAAAAAAAGGAATGGACTGAGGGTCAGGAAAAGCTTGCATTTAAATTTCACTTCTAACATTTAATAGCTCTATGACTTCATTTAACCTCTTGGGAGTCTCAGTTTCATCAACAGTAAAGTAAGCATAATAATACCTAAACTACTTACCTAAAACAAAGGCAGTAAAAATCAAATGACATAATTTAGGCCAAGTGTTTTGAAAACCTAAAGCACTATATAAGTATACAATTGTTAGTTCAGAGAAATACAAAGGTGACTACTTCAGTGAAGGGCATTATGAGGATCAGCTGAAAGAACTGGAGATGTTTAGCTTCAGGATGAGATTTAAGGGAGGCAGAATTACTTACTACAAGTACCTAAAGGTTTTCCATGTGAAAGAGGGATTGTACTTGTTCTGCTCCACCCCAAAGGGCAGAATCAGGAGCAATGGACATAAATCACAGAGAGGCAGAGTTAACTCTATGTAAGGAAAGGCTTCCTAACACAGCAATCCAAAAGTGAATGGTTAGCCTCAGGAGGTAACAGGAGGTACAATATGTTGCAGTCTTAGACTGACAACTAAACACTCAAAGCAACTGGTCTTTACCATGGCCTATTTTTAACTCACAAGAGAAAATTTAAGGCTCAAGTTTTACCTAGATATTTGAACACAGGGACAACAATAATAAGATTCAACTAGGGTATAGCAAGTAATCCATCCACATACTAGGGCACCCTATACCTTCACATCAGTTCCAAGGAAAGGATACAATCTGAATGCTCAACTATGGTCAGGGCAATTAGTTCTATGCAAAGAAAAAGGTATCTCACTCATGCATATCTGATTGGTTTTCCATTTCTAATATCATGGGGGAAAAAATCCAAGAACTGGCCATAGAAAATCCCACTGCAAAAGCATAAAGCATAGAAGAGTGGAGCAAAGGAGGGATGCAGTACAGAGGGGAAGGGAAGAGGATGAAAAATTAAGGGGAGAAACAGGAAACTGTGATGCCTTCTACTTGAATAATAAGAATGTCCTCCTCTCCAGAGCTGAGACAAATATAATTTGGTTATTTCTTGAAGTTTTTAAGTGAATCTTTTTAATTTGGACTACCAATCCAATTAAAATCTATTCTAATGGTAGTGTGGACTGTGGATCTCATCGCATTTTCAGTCACAGAGCTATCCGGTTTCCCCAGTATTTTATTAAAAAAAAAAACTTATCTGACCACTCACTAGAGAAAGAAAGAATAAATTACATCATATTAATGTAATAGAATATTATGGTGCCATAAAAATATGACAAAGAACAGTATGGTACAATGGTCTAGAACAGGGGTGGGGTAACTGGTTTCAAGGCTATGTGTGGTTCTCTATGTCCTCAAATGCAGCCCTTTGACTAAATCCTAACTTCACAGAACAAATCCTCTTAATGAAAGGATTGATTCTGTAAAAACTAGACTTAGTCGAAAGGCTGCACAAGAGGACCTAGAAGGCCACATATGACATCAAGGCCACAGGTTCCCTACCCTGGTCTAGAAGAACTGGGTTCAAATGCTACCTTACAAATAACTGGCTATAGAACCATGAGCAAATCACTTACCATCCCAGGTCCCCAAGCAACTCTCTAGAACTGGAAGTTACAGGGAGCAGAGGGAGTTCCTACACCAGAAGCATACCACACCAATAAAACCACAAATCCATGCCAAAACAAAACACAAGAATAGCATGGAAAGACTTCTATGAAGTGAAACAGAATGAAATCAGCCAAACCGGAAATGTACATGCACTGAATAAGAAATAAAGCAAAAGGGGCGGCTAGGTGGCACAGCCCCAGAGTCGGGAGGACCCGGATCGGTTCCAGCCTCAGATACTCACCACCCACACAAAATAACTGGCCATGTAGCCTTTTAACCCCAACTGCTTTAAAAAAAAAAAAGGAAAGAAAAAAGGCAAAATAGGGCCAAAAATGGTGGAATTTCAGACAAGCTGAGAAGGGGGGAGAAAACAAAATTATGGTTTTTGTTGTTAGTTAATTTGTTTAGCTCTGCCTTTTGAAAGCTAAGAATCTGGGACAAGAACTCATCCTCATTTTGTATGCTTGACTGCTTCTGCTGACAGTAATAATATTAAGTTCATAATAATATTTTTTGAGGAGGGTCAGAGAAAAAATTAAAAGACTATATTATAGTCCACTGAATGAAATGTATTTGAATTTTTCAGTCCAATCATCTGATGATAACGATAAAGTCTGGAATAAAACAAAATATTAAAGCTTTTTAAAAGTATTTGTACAATTTCAAAGGTATGAAATTTATAGTCATCATATAAAAAAGATTAAAGATGAAACATATTTTTTAAAATTAACTGATATTCCTAGCTACAAAATTTTTAAACAAAAAAAAAAGGACTACATATTTTTATTTAATCTCTAGATTAAGTAAATCTGCTAATAATTCATTTTGGGTATCTGATCCAAAGGAAAAGGGTTAATGAAAACTTTATTTTGAACCCCAAATTATCTTTGTAAGCATAAGCTGCTGAGAAAAAACTCAATACTATTATATGCAAATCTCTAATTTTCATACAGGGTTTCTCAAATGTCAGTGCAGCATTTTTGTATTTTGGTGAAAATGCAATAACACAGAGAACACTAGACAATAAATCAGGGGCACATAACAATTCACATACCAGCCAATGGACAATTATAACTATATGCTAGAAGAAATAATAACAGTGATTAAACATGTATTCTTCTAGTAATCAGAAAAGATAAACCAGCAAAGCAAAAGTATAGCTATCTAGAAAAAATAATAACTATAGCCCTAACCATTTAACCAATTTTATTACTTTTCTTTAGGCAACACTTTTTTCTCATGTTTCTAAAATTATAAGATACATAATGCATCAACCCTGAATTTTTGCAAAAAGTCTCTTCAAAATCATTTCAAATTATCACCGGAAAAATTATGCTATTTTCTCTACTTAGTATACTGAGAGTATGCATCTGTTGCTGGTTTAATCAAATTATTAAACTATATATACTTATTTGGTTGTTCTTATCTAATTACATTCTAGATATAGACATTTATTCTTAACCACTTAAACCTTTTAATTGTATTTTCTATTTGCAGAGATAAATATAATATAGCTTTAGATTTTACAGTAATGTGATCACTGAAATAAAGGTCTTTTTTCAAACAAGTATAACCAAAGGCTTACCATTTTGATGCCTGTGGAGAAAGTCACTGGTTTAACTGGTTTAGTTTTCTCTAGCTGCATTTCCAGTTGTGTTGATCTATCTTTATGCTGTGCTAAAAGCAGAGCTGCAGGCAAATCAGAACTCTCCTGCAATGGAAGTTAAGGCATATTAAATATGAATTAAAACTTTTTTTAAAAAGAGGCTTTAAGTCTTATATTATAGCCTTGTCTATAAGGCATTGCTATAACATCATATTCTCTTTATAGAAAGCACTTTACAGAAAATATTAACAATCCTGGTTATAAGTAAAAGCTATTGATATTTATTAATCAGAATAACTTGTGAAAAAGTTTTGGTTTGGGTTTTTTTAATGCATATTAAATACAGGATCATAATCCAAATCCCAAATGCTATCAAATTTATTAAAATTTTTAAAATGAAGCTAATCACAGAAAGAGTAGTACAAAGTAGTATAACTTGGATCAGATGTTTATCTAAGACACATTCTTTTTACCAATGAACTTGAACCAGTTTGAAATTGTTTCCCATTTGATTTCTCCTGAGGCCATTTGGAAATGATCCTTACTCTTTTTTGCACAATGGCACTATTGTAGGTGCAACTAACAGCATATTTTTTTTCTCCTTTACTAACATTTTTAAGGACTTTAGCCAATTTTTTAAAATTAAGTAACAAAATGATAGTTCAACATTTAAAATTTTACATTTTAGCTAAAAAAGAACAGCTGTTAATATGAATCTGTACACAAAGGCATGCACATCTCATATATTGCAGAAACAGAAGAAGTGCTGGTTGAATAATTGTTATTTAAAAAACTAATTACATCTATGAATGCTCAAGTATTTTAACTTTAACTGCTGTGGAACTAATGGTGAAGCCTCAATCATATCCAGATTCTTCACTTGCTCATGATATTGAAGGTCAAAAACAAAGAAAAATACATATGTACATCAAGTGCTGTTTCTATATTCACAGAATGAAAAGATGAAAGATAAAGATAATGGATAGCAGAGAAATAACCAAACTGAGTGGCAACTGGAACAGTGATAAAGCACTAGGAAAACAGGGAGACCTAAGTTTGAATCCAGCCTCAGATATTTACTAGCTCTTGATCCTGGCAAGTCACTTCACCTGTGTTTGCCTCAGTTTGCTCAACTGTAAAATGGAGGATTACTGTGAGAATCGAAAGACATATATTTATAAAGCACTTAGCACAGTGCCTGGCACAAAGTAAAAGCCATATAAATCATAATCCCAGACTGCCAGCATATTTCTCAAACAATTACTGAATCCCTAAGTCATAAGAATCAACCTATTCATTTTACATCATGACAAGATAAACTCATTAAACATTTTAATTATATGAATCAAGTATGTCATAGATTTAGAATTGAAGGAACCATGAGATAATTTTATCTAATCGTGTTATTTTACAAGTGAAGAAACTGAGGCCCAGAAAGGTTAAGTAATTCGCCCACAGTCACATGGATATTAAATGACCGAACCACATTTTGAACTCAGGTCCTCTTAGCTAAGACTGCAAATTCTAGTTCCCTTCTCCCTCCCTTTTCTCCTACACCCCTATAAAACTTGTGGAAGAAAGATTATGTGGCTGAATTAAAATATCTGAAGTACAGTTTAAGTGTAACAAGACATAGATAAAAAAATTCAAATGCAAATGCTTACTGACTGAAATATTTATAATTTCCCTGGAATCAAAGTTATTGTTGTAGAAAAAGTTTTAAAATGAAGCAACAGGCCACATTGATACACATTCTCTCTCTCTCTCTCTCTCTCTCTCTCTCTCTCT
>NW_027185809.1:22838657-22915678 GCF_028583685.1 Petaurus breviceps papuanus
CACACGCACACACACACATGGTGGTCAGTAAGAGTTGTGACATTTTTAAGCTATTATTAACAAAATTATTCATTTTTAAAGATAGGAACACTGACTAGCCCTAACCTACCTTTCCATCCTTATTACATATTAATCCCCTCTACACAAAGTAGAGTCTGGTCAAACATAGTACTGTGTCTAGCGCTGTGATGATCTTTCCAGCTTCTAGGTACTTCTACTCAAAATCACCTTGTTAAGAAAAAAAAACTCTTTGTACACATCTAAATAAGCATATGTTGTCTCCTCTGGATAGATGGCAAACTCCTTGGGGAAAAGGGCTATTTTTGCTTTTACCGTTGCATCCCCATTGCCTAGCACTGTACTTGGCATATTATAGGTAATCAATAAATTAATAAATAATTTAAATATTAGTAAATTAATATTTAACAAGCAAGAAATCACTCAAATCAAATATATGAGAAACATATGTACTTCCATGCTATGAATAGGTAATTAAAATACTGCATTACTATTATAATAGTTATAATAAACCGCAATATCATTATAACTTATCTTTTGTTACAATGATAACAATAATATAATGGAAAACAACATGGAAAGATTTCAAAACTCTGATTAATGCAGTGATGATAAAACATAATTAGCACCTCTTAACATAGTGATCAACTATGAGTGTACATTTTTTTATACACAATAAATTGTATTGACTTTCTTGGCTTCACTGTACTTGTTTGTTACAATGGAGGATTCTTTGAAAAGGGTAGAATGAGTCATTTGGAAGTGACAAGGAGATTTGGTTTGCTGCTGGGTAATTTTTTTTAAGGCCTTCAGAAAAACATTTCTAAAAAAGAAAAGATGATAATCCAGCCTTGACCCAGACTTAATTCTGATTTAATCTTCACCAAAAAAGTCTAGAGCCTTTAGGTATTTCAAAGAGTTAAATAGCCAAAATTTAATAAACAGTAAAACTCTTAAAAGGCTGAAAACAAATCTGGTATTGAGGCACAGGATTTTCTTTATGAGTGTTTCAACTCTGCCTCTAACCTGCTCAATCTTGATATATTACTCACAAAAATTTATAGCCTAAAAGCTTTTGTGAGTATTAAAGTAGAATTAAGCAGAGACTCTGCTTATACCCCAATAAAGTAAAATAAACTCCATCAAATGTATGGGCTCTGGAGAAGGCATGAAATGCAGATTCAGGCTTTCAAGTAATTTTATTTTCAGAGATTGACATTCTATCTCGAAAGTTACCCTGGTCTACATTTATTACCTTAAGGTAAGTTGTTTAATATTTAAAGAAACTTTAATAAGATTGCCTGTTATACTCGTTAAAAGCCTTATAATGATCACATTAAATAGATTATTTTTAAACTGCTTTTTTGACAAGCCATCTGGCAAACAATATTTCTAATAAAAATCAAGCAATATTAGACAATAATATTAGCTCATACAAAATTTTAGACATTATGGAATTTTCTGAGTACAAATGTTTCAATGTATCAAGAAATTGTTCAATTTTTTTTTTTGCAAACCATTAAAGAAATACATTGAATTAAAGCACAGTTTAAATACATAGACTTTCTAAGCAAGATTATGCTTGATTGGTTACATTATATGTGTTAATACCATAAAGTTAGAATCCTAATACATACATCATGCCAAGATTTTTCAAATGTAAAAGCTAAAAAGAGAGCTTTGGTACATGTTCCAAAACCAATCAATGGAAAAAGAAAACGATCCTCCTACCAAAAGGCTTAGCAAAAAGCTGTCACTGCCCAAATTAGCTCAGGAGAATAACCTCGAACACTATAATTTCTAAAGTTTTTTAGAAATAGTAACTTTAAAATTTGCCTTTTAAGAAACAAAAAGAATGTCAGGCTCCAACTTAAATGTGAATTAACAATTAGACAATTAAAGTGACTAATATATAGAGTTAAAATAAAAAGTGAAAACTGGGAATTAAAACCATAATGGTATCCTAACCAAATATATTGTGCTTAACTGTATGCTAGTACACATTCTAAATGCTCAGGATTATTATCTTCTTGTTACATGAACTAAACAGTTAAAAAGAATGCGCTGTAATCACTTGCAGCTGAAGAAAACAGGAAGAGAAAAGAAGAAACTCACCAAAAAACTGTATTAACTCCAGATTACACACAAAATATACTTCAGCTAATTTCTCCTCTTGCTTCATGATACAATAAATTTAAAGGAAAGATTCTCATTTGAATCAGCTCAGTGAAGCACTGAGTAGTTTGTACTATTCACCACTTTGATGAACAGAATATACATGTGAAAATAATTGCTCTAAAAATTTTGTCAACCACCAAATCAGGTTTACATTGTAATAAATCCTAAATGGATTTTGACATGTGGATGGGAAGCACCTTGATATAAAAGAGCTTAAAAAGTGGCTGTTTTCTACCAAATCAAATCCTTTCTCGTGATCAAGTACAATAGGATCTTATATTCTCTATATTTTTCAGTTAATTTTGAAAAGTCAAAGATGTGGTCTTTTACTCTCATTGTTGCCTTGGCATCAGTGCTCTCTATTTGGCAAATTAATCACACATTTTGTTGACTAAGATGCTTTAGGGGCTGACAGTTGCCTTGTTCTGTCAATTCACTCACACTAGTTAAACTTCTGAATGAAATTATTATAACTGGTGCTGATGCATTTCCCATTTCTGACTTTCAATTACTTATTTAAATAATGAAGTTATTTCCATTTCAATTGAAGTTCATATCTTTACCACATTATTTTGTTGGTGGTGGTGTTAGTGTTTACAAATTCTGATCCTAGTTTTGATGAGTTGATGTCCTCGCTGTCACACAGATAAATAACATATGAGAAACAACAGAGTCCGGATTGAATTGGAATTCCCTACGTATGGTGGGTTCTCCAAATGTTCCTGCTTACAGAAGCCATTCTGCTGATTAAATTAAGCAAAAGTACACTACCCAGCCTATTGGAAGAGATCTGCAATCACTCAAAAGAATGTGGCCTGTCCATTCACACAGGAAAGACCAAGTGGATAAAAAATGCCTAATATACAGATTTTAACATGCCTTTCTATATATACTCTGTGGAAACTTTCCAACAAATGTATATCTTGGATAAAGAGTATAGATAGAACATAACTGAAAAAGAAGACAAGATTAGGCAGGACTGTTTTCTCAATCACAAAGCTGTTTTACTGTCCTTAAAGCCCCCCATAAAAGCAAAGGTCCTTATTTTCCTCTCTTTTTTTTTTTTTGGCTTTTTGGAGGGCAATTGGGATGAAGTAAATTGCCCAAGGTTAGCTGGCTAGTTTTTTTGTGTGGGTGTTAAGTGTCTGAGGCCGGAACCGAACTCCAGGGCCAGCACTTTACTCACTGCGCCACCTAGCCGCCCCAAAGGTCCTTATTTTCAATACCAACATTTCACTGATGGTACAATGAAGAAATGAGATATGGAAACACCACAGTCTCAAAGAACTAAAGATAAGCACCACAAAGAGGGAAATGTTGGGTTCTGTGAGCAGGCTACAAAGATCTCTAAGAAAGAATAGACGGTAAAGGATGTCATCAAAAAACTGTGTAACAGTCAGTCAACCAATACTTATTAAATATTTACTAAGTGTCAGGTACTGTGCTAAGCGCTAGGGACACAAAGAAATGCAAAAATACAGTCCTCACTCTCAAGAAGCTCACATTCCAGTGGGAGAATCAACATGTAAACAACTACATACATACAAGATACAGAGGAGATGGAAGAGAGTCTCAAGGAAAGATATGAACAGAGGGGGGAGGGACCAGGAAAAACCTCCTGCAGAAGGTAGGATTTGTAGTAAATCTTGAAGGGAGTGAAGAAAGGCAAGTAGTGGTGAGGAAGGAAAGCATCCCAGACAATGAAGACAGCCCAAGGAAAAAAAAGGCATAGAGTCGGGAAACAGAGTGTCATATATGAGGATAGCAAGGAAACTAGTGTCATTGTCTTACCGAGTTCATAGAGGACAATAAAAAGACTGGAAAGATAGGAGGAGGCCAGGTCATAAAGAGCTTTAAAAGCCAGAGCATTTTGTATTTGATCTTATGGGAGATGAGAATCCACTGGAGTTCATCAAGCAGGGCGTGACACAGTCTGGCCTTCACTTTAGAAAAATGCCTTTAGCAGCTTAGTGGAAGATGGATTGGATTAGAGGGATACTTAATTCAGAGAAACCATTTAGAAGGCTGTTATAACAGTTCAATCAGGAGGTAAGGGGGTCTAAACTAAAGAACAGGCTATGCGAGTGGAAAGAAAAGAATATATGAAAAAGATGTTATAAAGAAACTACAAGATTTAGCAACAGACTGGATATGTAGGTTGAATGAGAAAGTAGTCAAGGATGACATTACAGTTATAGGTTTGGGTTGCTGAAAGAATGGTGTACCCTCAGTGGTAAAAGAGAAGTTGGGAAGAGGGGAAATAGGGGTGGGAGAGATAATGAAGCCATTTTTGGACATTTTGTATGAGATGTCTATAATTTACTTTAAAATGCCCCACAGGCACAATACTGGAGCTTAAAAGAGAAAAGTGAGGGCTAGATAAATAAATTTGGGGATCATCTGAGAATAAATGATTATTCAATCAATGGGAGTAGATGAGATCAGAAAGAAAGAGGAGAGGGACCCAGATAGAACTTTGTAGGACACCAGAACCAGTGAGCATGACAGGAAGATCCATCAAAACAGACTAAAAAGGATTAGTCAGAGAGGAAAGTAAGAGAACCAAAATAGTAGTATCACAAAAACTTAGACAGCAGTGAGAGCATCTGGGAAGAGAAAGTGGCTAACAGTGCCAAATGCTTGAGAAAGATGGGGATTTAAGAGAATATTAGATATGGCAATTAGGAAAGCACTGGTAACTTCAGAAAGAATAGTTTCAGCTGAAAGATGAGGACAGAAGACAAAGTGAAGAGAGTTTAGAAAAGAGTGAGAAAAGAATTGGCAACACCAAGGAGTTTAGGAGAGATTAAAGGATGATAATAGCTGGTGAGCATGTTAGGATCAGGTAAGGGTTGTGTTTTTAAAGATAGTGAAGACCTAGAGTATGTTTGAAGGCAAGAGGGAAGAAGCCAGTAGATAGGGAGGGACTAAAGATTAAAGAGAGAATAGGGATGATAAGAGTGGTGGCAATCTGTTGGAGAAATGTGGGTACAAGTGTAGGAAGAGATCAAGAATAAGTATAGAAGACTCAGCCTTGGAAAACAGACAGCCCATGTCATCCTCAAATGCTGATGTGTAAAAGAAGATAGCTGGGGATGACGTGGGGTTGGGGGGGAATGATGGCAGAGGAATGTTAGGTAACGAAGGGAGAAAGAGGACCTCTAGTCAAAGTACCTCAATGTTTTTCAAGAAAGTATAACAGGAGGCCCTCAGCAAAGAGAGTGGAGGAAGTAATGCAAGAAGCTTGAAAGGAGAAGAAAAAGTTTGGCATATGGCTGAGTTGACTGGGATAAAAAATCAATTAATCAAGAAGTTAGAATGCTCTGTTTATCACAGTGCCTGGTACTCTGTAGGGGCTTAATCCATGTTTACTGATTATTTGCTATACTGGGAACCCAGCTAAAATCAGTTAACATTAATTTCTAGGGGACATAGTCAGTAGTGTCTTGTGATTTTCTCCAATTCCATTAAGTATACGAATAAGAGTAAAGGGGATAGACGATAGAATTAATCCACAGATGGATCAGTTGGGAAAGGTTCATCAGTGATAGCACAAGGGATCAAAGGGTTCAACGGTAGGAAACTGTATGAAATAGAATTGGTTCAACAAAAGGTAAAAACTGCAAAAGTAGAAGAGTGTAGTCAAAGAAAAGGCAATGACCTGGAAGAATTCTGAGAGACAGAGACATAAGAAGTTACAGTAAGGCTGATGAGTGAGTTTAGGAGAAGTGGGCACAAGAAAGACGGAAAGAAAATATTACAGTTCCATAAAGGAAATTTACAGTTCTGAAAAGGTAGTAAAATGTAAGTGAAATACAATGTACAATGCTAGTGTCATACTATTAAAGTTAAAGCATCTATACCTCCTTTGTGTTAAGAACCAGTAAACTAAGGAAAATTGCCCTGATAGTCTAAAACCGGAAGGCAAAATAAAAATTGAAAGAATTCACTGATCACCTCTTGAAAAATATCCCCAAAAGAAAATTTCTAGGAATATTATAGCCAAATTCCAGAGTTCTCAGATCAAAGAGAAAATATTACAAGCAGTCAGGAAGAAACAATTTGAGTATTGTGGAAACAGAATCAGGATAACACAAGATCTAGCAGCTTCTATATTAAGGGATCAATGGGCTTGGAATATGATATTCGGGAGGTCAAAGGAGCTAGGATTAAAACCAAGAACCACCTACCCAGAAAAACTGAATATAATGCATCAGGAAAATATGGTCATTCAATGAAAGAAGACTTTCAAGCATTCTTGATGAAAAAACCAGAGCTGAACAGAAAATTTGACTTTCAAATACAAGAAGCAAGAGAAGGTAAACAGGAAAAAGAAATATAAAGAACATATTAAAGTTGAACTATTTACAAGAATCAATAAACTACAAAAAGGGGAAAGTAACATCTACTACGTACAGTTATGTTACTAGATTGGTGGGAGCAGTATTTTTGGTTTTGGTTGGAAACTGTCTTACTTCAAAACAAAGCATATCAACAAACAAAACAAAACAGACTAGAACCTTGCTACTTTTCACTCCATAATACTGTAGTACAGATGAGAAACCGTCCTTTCAAAAATTTCCAATATTAAATAGAATTCACAAAGGATACAAGTAATATGAGATTCCAACTCCAATATATATTCATAAATTAACCTTTTTCTCCAAAACAGCCCCAAGCACTTGAAATGTTTAAATAAAACCTGCAACATCAAAATAGAGAACTAAACACTAAATGTTTTTTATCTTGAACTGGTAAATACTTCAAAATAAAACATGCCAGCCTTCTGTGTTTAGTTCTCTACATATTTATTCTGAAGTACTTATCAATTGAGGTACCTAGGTGGCACAGTGGATATAGCACTGGGCCTAGAGTCAGGAATATCTAAGTTCATATCCAGCCTCAAACACATACCAGCTGTGTGACCCTGGGTAAGTCACTTTTAACCCTGTTTCCTTATCTGTAAAATTATCTGCAGAAGGAAATGGCAAACCACTCTGATATCTTTGCCAAGAAAATGACAAATAGGGTCACAAAGCATCAGACATAACTGAAACAACTAAACAACTTACCAGTTCATCTAAAAGGGCCTGCTTATTCTTCCTTTTTAGAATCTGCTGCAATTGTTCCTCTTTTTGTATAAAGAGTCGTCTTTGTTCATTTTCTTGTCGCTCCACTTTTAAAGCTTCTTCCAACTCCTCCTGTTCCCGAGTCTAGAACAGTCATGACATTTGTTTAATACATGGCATTCCTTACAAATACTGATTCTATATACCAAATTTAATCCTTTACCAGAGTAAAATGTTGTAAACATTTTTTTTTACTTAATAGTATTTTTTCCAATTACATATAATTTTCAACATTAATTTTTATAAGATTTTGAGTTCCAAATTTTTCTCCCTTCTTCCCAAGACAGCAAGCAATCTAATAAAAGTACAATCATGTAAAACATATTTCCATATTAGTCATGGTGTGAACAAATAATCAGAAAAGGGGAAAATCACAAGAAACAAAAAAAAAAAAGTGAAAACAGTATGCTTCAATCTGCTTTCAGACTCCATGGTTCTTTCTCTGGATGTGGTGAGCATTTTCCATTGTAAGTCTTTCATAATTGTCTTGGATCACTGTATTGCTGAAAAGAGCTAAATCTATCACAGTTAATCATCATACAATGTTGCTGTTACTGTGTACAATGCTCTTCTCACTCTGTTCACGTCATTCAGCATCAGTTCATGTAAGTCTTCCCAGGTGTTTCTGAAATCCACCTACTCATAATTTCTTATAGAACAACAGTATTCCATTGCATTCACATAATACAACTTATTTAGCCATTCCCCAACTGAAGGGCATTCCCTCAGTTTCCAATTCTTTGCTATCAGGGGGTGGAGTCAAGATGGCAGAGTAGAAACAATTCTTTGCTACCCTAAAAAAAGAGCCATTATAAAAATGTTTGTACATGTGAGTCCTTTTCCCATTCTTACGATTTCTTTGGGAAATAGACATACTAGTGGTATTTCTGGATCAAAGGGTATGCATAGTTTTGTAGCCCTTTGGGCATAATTCCAAATTGCTCTTCAGAATGGTTAGATCAGCTCACAACTCCATGAACAATGCAACAGTGTTCCAATTTTCCCACATCTTCTTCAACATTTATCATTTCCATTTTCTGTCACATTAAACAATCTGATAGGTGTGAAATGGTACCTCAGAGTGGTTTTAATTTGAATTTTTCTATTTAATAGTGATTTAGAGCATTTTTTTCATGACTATACCAAAATTTTTTTCAAATGATTTATTAATTTCTGATTTACATCATTCATATCTGCCAGATTTTGAGTTACAAATTTTCTCCCTGTTTTTCCCCTACCCACCGCCCCAAAATAGCAGTCCCACAGGATATACCCTCCTCCAATCTGCTCTCTCCCATATTTTCTCCAATACCCCTTTTGACTTTTCCAGTAGATATCTATGCCCCAGTGCCTGTATATCTTATTTCCCAATTACATGTAAAATAGCATTAATAATAGTACACACACACACACACACACACACACACACACACATATATATATACACACACACACACTTGATTTTAAAACTTTGAATTCCAGATTCATTCCCTTCCTCTCTTGTCACCCACCCTTACTGGGAAGATAAGTAGTTCAGTATAGGTTGTACATGTGTGGCTAATGCAAAACAATAACATAGTAGATATATTGTAAAAGACTGACTATATTTCCCTCCCTCCTATCCCACATCCCACTTGTTCTATTCTCTAAGTTGATCCCATCCATTTTCAAAAGTGGGTGCTTCCAACTTCCCTCCCCCCCAGCCTGCCCTCCCTTCCATCATCTCCCCTTTTCATACCCTTCCCCACCACTGTCCTGTAGGGTGAGATACCCTATTTAGTGTGTATTTAATTCCCTCCTCAAGCCAAATTCAATGGAAATAAGGTTGATCCATTCCCTTTTGCCTTCCTATTCTTCTCCTCCATTGTAACCATTTTCCCTTGCCTCTTCTATATGAGATAGTTTACCCCATTCCATCTCTCCCCATCTGCTCTCATTATATTCTTCTCTCACCTCTTAATTTCACCTTTTAAGTATCATTCCTTCCTGTTAAATTCTTCCTGTGCCCTCTATCAATGTATACCTGTAAACATGTATACACACATTCACGTATGTATTCATATGCCCATATACCCTCATATATAGACATATATATATATATATATATATATATATATATATTTCTATTCCCTTCAACTACTAAGAAAGATTTTATCAGTTACAATTATTGTTTTTCCATGTAGGAATGTTAATAGCTCAACTTTGATAAGTTCCTTATGATTTCTTTTCCCTGTTTACCTTCTCATGCTTCTCTTGCTTCTTGTATCTGAATGTCAAATTTTCTATTCAATTCTGGTTTTTTCAACAAGAATGCTTGAAAGTCCTCTATTCCACTGAATGACCACATTTTCCCCTGAAACGTAATACTCAGTTTTGCTGGGTAGGTGACTCTTGGTTTTAATCCCAGCTCCTTTGCCCCCTCGAATATCATATTCCAAGCCCTTTGATCCCACAGTGTAGAAGCTGCCAGATCCTGGGTTATCATGATTGTTTCCACAATATTCAAATTGTTTCTTCCTGGCTGCTTGTAATATTCTCTCCTTAATCTGGGAATTCCGGAACTTGGCTATAATATTCCTAGGAGTTTTCTTTTGGGGATCTTTTTCAGGAGGTGATCAGTGGATTCTTTCAACCTCTATTGTGCCCTCCTAAAACATCAGGGCAGTTTTCGATGAGAACTTCCTAGAGGATGATTTCTAAGTTCTTACTTTGATCATTCCTTTCAGGTAGTCCAATAATTTTTAAATTATCTCTCCTGGATCTATTTTCCAGGTCAGTGGTTTTTCCCATGAGATACTTCACATTGCCTTCTATTGTTTCATTTGTTTGGATTTGTTTAACAACATCTTGATTTCTCATAAAGTCATTAGCTTCCATTTGCTCCAATCTAATTCTGAAGCAATGATTCTCCTCAGTGAGCTTTCGAGATTCTTTTTCCATCTGGCAAATCTGGCTTTTTAAGGCATTCTTCTCCTCATTGCCTTTTGGAGCCTCTTTTGCCATTTGAGTCAGTCTATTTTTTAAGGCGTTATTTTCCTCAGTCAGGCTGTTGACTCTCATTTCGTAATTTTCCTGCATTGTTCTCATTTCTCTTCCCAATTTTTCCTCCACTTCTCTTATCTGCTTCTTAAGGTCCTCTATGGCCTGGAACCAGCTCATATTTTCCTTTGAAGCTTTTGGTGCAGGAGTTCTGACTTCACTGTCTTCCTCCTGTTCCATGCTTTGCTCCTTTTTGTCCCCAAAATAGGAGTCTAATGTTGGAATCTTCTGTCTGCTTTGTTTCCTTTGCCTGGTCATGTCGCCCCTCTGTCACTTGACCCCTGGGCTTTTTGCCACAGTAGGACTCTGCTACCAGACAGGGGAGCTTTCGTCCCAAATGCTGGGGTTTTCTCAGCTGCCAGAGATATTAGATGGGTGCCCTCTCTGAGGTCTCCACATGTTCTGGCAAGGTGGACACATACTCCAGGACCTCCACCCTAGACTGCAATCCAGATCCAAGCAGGTTAAAGCAAGAGTGATTACCCCTCAGACTGGTGCTTGGTCCCCCTACACTCTTCAGGCCAGGAGCTGAAGCTGCCAAGTGGCGCAGGCTGGCTGTGCCGGGGTCTCAGTGGCTTCTCACCCTGGGGGCAAAAGGCACACACTCCCACTTGCTGGGTCCCAACGTCCAGACTGCACTGACCTCTCACTTTGTCCTTCGCGTCTATGTGTTGATAACTCTGGAAAGAGCCACAGCTGCTGCTGATCTGGAGTCCCTCAGGCCAGCAGCTGGTCAGGCCCACCCTGGGGCTAAAGCCTTGGCATGGAGCTGGGCTCAGTTCCCAAAGCGCTACGCTGGCCGATTCCTGCCGGGCGCTCCTCAGCAGGAGGTTAGCTTCTCTGTGTCATTTTATGGGTTCTGCCAACTATAGTAATTTTTATTCCTTCATCTGAAAACTGCCAGTTCATACCCTTTAACCATTTATCAATTGTGGAAGTCTTATAAATTGGATTTAATTATATATTTGAGAAATGAGACCTTTATCAGGAATACTGGCTATAAAAATTGTTTCCCAGCTTTCTGCTTTCCCTTCTAATCTTGGTTGTATTGGTTTTGTTTGTGTAAAAACTTTCTAATTTACATGTAATCAAAATTATCCATTTTGTATTTCATAATGTTCTCTACCTTGTTTGGTCATAAAGTCTTCCCTTCTCCATAGATCTGTTGTTACCATTCTTTCTTTCTTTTTTTTTTCTTTTAAAGCAACTGGGATTAAGTAACTTGCTCAAGGTTACACAACCAGTTATTTCTGGGTGTGGTGCTAAGTATCTGAGCCCGGATTCGATCCCAGGTCATCCTGACTCTGGAGCCAGTGCTTTTACTCACTGTGCCACCTGGCCACCCCTAAGCAATTGGGGTTAATTAACTTGCTCAAGGTTACACAGCCAAGTGTTTCTGGGTGGGTGCTAAGTGTCTGAGCCCAGATTCGATCCCAGGTCATCCTGATTCTGGGGCTGGTGCTCTTACTCACTGCGCTACCTGGCCACCCCTGTTGTCACCATTCTTAATAGTTATAAGAAACACTTGTCATCAATGATTTTCACAAAACAGTAATTTCTGCTCCTTTTAGAACTTCAGCATCTCATCTCACTTTCTGGTCATAACTCAAAAAAATCTTAAAGTCTTCTCAGAAAATTTTCTACAAAAACTCTACTACAACCAGATACCAAAGCATAACAATGAAGCTCATATATTGCTTTAATTAATTCATTTTTGAGGACCTACAAGTCATTTCACAGTAGGTGCTAAAACTCCACATGGCTCAAAAAATTAATGGATCCTTGCCCTCAACAAGGCATGTCCTACAGGACTCAGCCAAACATTCGAGCTTCACCACAATCTGGGCCCAGACTCACCTCTTCTACAAGAAGGCTCCCATCAAACAAGGGCTTTCTCTAATCATGAAAGATGATTCCCTCTCTCTCCACTGGTCTAAATCCTAGTCCTCCTTCAAAATTCAGCTTCAAGACCTTTCTTCTCCATAAGGACTTTACTGGCTCGCTGGTCCTTAGTCTTCAGTTTCTCCTCTGAATCTCTATGGGACTTATTATGCACAACACTCATGTAATACTTACCACATACGATCTTGTGTTATTTGTCTTTGTAGGCACATATCCTATACCCCCAAATAGCCTTGAAGTCCTTTTGAGAGTAAGGACTCTGTCTTGTACCGCTTTCTAAATGATTTGCTAACAAAGAGTTGTCAGCTAGAATAGGCATTTAATACTGATTAATGGTGATACTGATGATGAAATAGCAAAGTATATACCATTTATGAATTTTCTGCTGATCTGAAACCTTGTACTTGAGAAATTTAGTATTTCTCAGTGACAAGTGATTCCCATTCCGTATTACTTAAATTTTTTAATAATAAGGACAGTAGTATAAATATGTCTGCCTGTGTTTGCCATGCTTCTTGAAGCCTGAGAATAAATCCTAAATTAATACTAGTAAAATCCACCACTCAGTTAGTAGCCGCGAGCAGAGGAATGGCCAAGAAGCTAGAGAGCAATTAGACTCAAGGATTTTGCCAAAATCACTTCAATCAAACAAACATGTATTATGAATCTACTAGATTCAAGATACTCACTGTCTCAGATATTAGGCATAAATGACAAAGAACATAGTTTTTAACCTCAAAAGGCTTATTGAAGGTATATAATAAGTACATAAATACAAAGATTAGATATAATGTAATAGAAGAAAAAGGAAAGAGCCAAACAAAAACCTTAGGGAAAATTTTAGGAAGGCAAGCTCACTTTCATTTGGGGGAGTATCAGGGTGCATGCAGAAGGAGGGAAAGAGAGAGATGGTGACAATCAAAGAATATTTCATTAAAGTGGATATTTTAGCTGGACCTTGAAGAAAAATAAAGATTTCAACAAAAATGAAGAGGAAGTGCATTTCAGTCATGAGGGTTGGCCTATACAAATTCATGAAGATAAAAATTAGGGAACAGTAGTTTAATATGTTTTGATTATTGAGCACATGGAAGGAAATAGTTTGAAATAATGTTGAAAAGCTAGGCTGGCCCCAGAGTCAGGAGGACCCGAGTTCAGTTCCAGCCTCAGACACTTAAAATCCACACAAAAAACCTTGGGAAAGTTACTTAACCCCAATTGCCCTCCAAAAGGCAAAAAAAAAAAAAAAAAGGTAGGCTGGAAAGAGACTGTAGAGAGTCTTAAATGCCAGGCTACAGAGTTTAATAGAAAAGTGAGTCATACCAGTGAATAAAGAAATTATATGATAGATATATTTGAGAGAGAAGACATTAAAAGAAAGACCAATTAATAGGTTATGATAATTTGAGTTAACTACATAAATGATCACTCAGTTAACTATTCTTGTAAGAGCTTACTATGTGCCATGCACTGTGCTAGATGCTTTGATTACAAATAAAAATAAGACATACTCTGTTCTTTAGAATTTTACATCCTACTGGGATGTAGGGTGTGTTCAGGGAAGACTAATACCTCCTTTTCTGAACTGCTTTCTACCTTTAGTGTCTACCTGATCCACCTAATTATCAACTGTGACTCCAAGAGCTATAGCATACACAGCAGCCACACTTTGGAAAACCATTTCAGCAGGTGGACTAAACTAGGTCAAGGATAACTGAGGGGTTTAAAACCATTGGTGAGTTAGGGAGGTGTCTACCCCAAACATGTGAAAACTTGCCCTAGTGGAATGGATAAATGAGAATAATTTGTTTCAACAGCCATGAAGACAGCCAAAGTAGGTGTTGAGGAGTGCTTAGAGCTTGGATAGACAACAAAGATGCCAAGGTCATTCATTGCAAAGCTATCACCAGTCATCTTGACTCTGTCTTGCCACTGGACTGTGATGACTCCAGAAGAGAGAATGAGACCAATGACCTAGTGCAACTCTGCCTCACTTAACCCAAGTTACCCACAAATCAAAAGACATCACCCATACCATTTTACCATTTTTACTTATCTCAAAGTCCTGTGGTGACAGGCAAGTGACAAAAGTAGCAGGTGCCAGGAGCTATAGTCACAACTCTGCATGCATATGGCCCAGGTCATAGAGTCATCTTCTCATTGGAAGCAGCAGTGGGATTCAGCAGTTCACTAGGTGTCTGAGTATCCTTTTAAGGATAGCACTGCTCACCTCCTGCTGTGAAGAAGGGGCTAGAAAAGGGACCCCAAGAAATGTCTGCTTACCCAAACCTGGCCAAATTACCACAGCAGTTGGGGATCCCACCCTGTAGTCAAAACACACACAAAAAATGTACAAAAACTTCTGCTAAGATGATTCCACTCACCATCAGTACATGGAGTGTGCACACATTTAGAGAAAATACAAAATCCAGTAGACTTGAAAAATGAACAAGAGAACTCATCAGGTTACCACATCCAAATAGCAGCCCTGAGTGAAACAAGGCTGGCAAACGGAGGCCAGCTTACTAAAGCCAGATAAATGTTTTTCTGAAGTAGCCACAGTGAAGGGGAGCTCTGTGAAGTTGGTATAGGTTTTGCAATCAAAACTAATCTAGTCAACAAGCTTGTATGTCTATTGAAAGGAATAAATGACAGGTTCATAACAATGTGATTGCCACTTACAGAAAAATGCCACACCACCATCATCAGTGCCTAAGCTCCCACTATGATGAACCCTGATAAGGTCAAAGAAAATTTTATGAAGACCTAAAGACCCTTCTCTCATCAATGTACCAAAAGAAGACAAGCTTATAATTCTGGGTGACTTTAATGTTAAAGTAGGCTCAAACTACCAGACATGGCAGGGAGTCCTTAGAAAGAATGAAGTTGGAAACAGCAACAGCAATGGTCACTCACTACTGAAGACCTATGCATTTCATGACCTCATCACCAACACTGTCTTTCATTTATCTAAACATAATAAAACTTCATGGATGCGCCGTTGCAGCAAACACTGGCATTTAATAGACTATGTGATTGTAAGGACAAGAGACAGATAGGATGTGAAAATGAAGAAGGCAATGTGTGGTGCAGAGTGCTGGACTGATCACAGACTTATCTTCTCTAAGCTAAATATTTGCATTCAACAAAAGCAGTGGCCCTAAGGCAAAATGACTACCAGGAGAATTAATGTCAACAGATTAGAGCACTTCTCTGAGCAGGAACAGTTTGTTGCCAACTAGGAGAGAGTCAAGCCAATACCCATTTGGCAACAGTGGAGCAGAAAAGGAGTGGGCAGCTTTCAGAGATTTGGTGTACAGTACTGCACATGCTCATCTGGGTCAGAACACTTGCCAACATCAAGACTGCTTTGACAAAAATAGTGGAGAAATTTAGAAGCTGCTAAAGAAGGCAGTATTTAATTCCATCAAAAGTGAAGTACAAGCAAAGTTTAGAGACATGCAGGATTCCTGGCCCAGTAAGAAGGCAGATGAAAGTCAGTTTTATAGTGATAGTAACAATCCAAGGCACTTTTATGATATCTTGAAAGCAATTTATGGGTCAAAGAACTAAGGTGCACTTTATCTACTCAGGGCTGATGGAGCCCCACTGATTAGTGATAAGGATGTGATCCTAGAGAAATGGACTGACCAGACCATCATCAATCCATGCTGAAGCCACTGATCATACCTCAGGCTGAAGTCAATCTCTCCCTAGCTGAAATTGCAACGGAAGAAGAGATTTTGAATGCCATTAGGCTCCTTTCATGTGGTGAAGCACCTGAGGCTCATTTACAGCTGAGATTTACAAGTTGGGGGGGGGGGGGTCCAGTGCTCACACAAAAGCTTACTAACATTTTCTGGGTTATATGGCAAGAGGAGGTTATCCTCTAAGAGTTCAAGTATGCCTCCACTGTCCATCTCTATAAAGGCCAAAGAAATACATTGTTTTGCAACAATCACAGAAGCTTCTATCTCTTAGTCATTATTAATAGGTTGATCCTTCATCTGGAAGATGGTCATCTCTACCTGAGAGCCAGTGTGGCTTCAGAAAGGGCTGAGGAACAGTCAATATGGCATTTGCTGCCTGACAACTCCAGGAGAAATGCCAGGAGCAGAACAGAGGTCTGTACACATTTGTAGATCTGACCAAGGCTTCTGATACTGTCACTCACCAGGGCTTATGGAAAACTATGTCAAAATTTAGTTGCCCAGAGAAGTTCATCAGTATTGTATGTCAGTTTCACGATGGCATGCTTGCACAGTGTCTAGAAAATGGACAATGCTCTAGTGCTTTCCCAGTCACCAAAGGAGTTAAACAAGGCTGTGTGCTTGCTCCCATGCTTTTAGCATAATGTTTTCAGCTGTGCTGTCAAACACCTTCAAAGAGGATGAACAATGCACTGATGGCAAATTCCTCAACTTGAAAAGGCTGCAAGACAAGACTAAAGTGGAGAGAGTGTTAGTGCATGATTTTTTGTTTGCAGATGATTGTGCACTCTATGCAACCTATGAAGCTGAGATGCAACAAAAGTATGGATTGATTCTCTGCTGCTTGTGCTAATTTTGGCCTTACAATTAACACCAAGAAAACACAGGTGGTCCATCAGTCAGCACCACATCATCTATATGCAGAGCCATCAGTTACAGCAGAAGTCGTTTTGAATACTGTGGATAGGTTCAATTACCTTGGCAGTATACTTTCTAGGGATGTACACACTGATAATGAGGTTGACACCTTCTGGCACTGCCAGAGCTAGCTCAGTGTTTGGGAGGCTCCAAAGGAAGGTATGGGGAAAGAAGAGGTATCAGACTGACCACCAAACTGAAGATCTACAAAAAAGCCATTGTGCTGACCTCATTGTTGTATACCTGTGAAACCTGGACATCAGCACAATCAGCCAGGAAACTGAATCACTTCCATTCAAACTGTCTTTGGGAGATTCTAAAGATCACCTGGTAAGGTGATACCAGACACTGAGGTCCTTTCTTGAACTAAACTGCAATCCTACTATAGAGAGCACAACTCCAATGAGCTGGCCATATTGAAATGCAAAATGTATGCTTGCCAAACAGACTATTTTATGGAAAACTCACACAGGGCAAGTGCTCAAATGGTGGTCAGAAAAAGCAATGCACGGACACTCTCAAGGTCTCTCTTAAGAACTCTGGAGCGGACTCTGTGATGGGAGAGTCACTGGTACAGGACCTCTCAGCATGGAGGGCCCTCATCAAACATGGTGCTGTGCTCTATGAACAAAGCAGAAATGAAATAGCTCCAAAAGAAACAAGAGATGTGCAGATTTAAAGACTCCATTCCAAATGTTAACATGGCTTATTTGTGCCCGACCTGTGGTAGAGCATTCTGAGCTCATAATGGTCTAATCAGCCATAGTCAGACACACTGTAATTTGACTCTAACATAATGATGTCATTCTGGTCCTCTTTGAGAACAAAGAACAACAACCAACCAACATCCTACTGGAGCAGGACTTTGTGAACTTGGAGAAACTAAATTGATATTTTCTTTCAATATAATTGGCTTCCTTTGTAATCCCATCTTTTTTTTTTTTAATATTCTGAGGAATCTATTGTCTTCACCAGACTGGCAAAGGAATCTATGACATGCAAAATGTTCACAAATAAGTAAATAAAGGTTCTATACAAAATACAAAGTGATTAGGACAACAGGAAGCTAATCACTGGGGGAATCAGAAAAGGCTGTCTGAAGGAACTAGGGTGAGGCACAAGATTATAACAGAGTTTTTTCTCTGTCCCTGGAGTCTAAGCCTCATAATGAACAAATACCTTAAATACTTAACTTATTAAGTGGAAAATAGAAGAAAATGTCCAAGCATCATAACTATAGAATCAATAGGTACTTCTATGGGAGATGTGAAGGTTGAAAGCCCACAGGATCTTCCAGAGTCAGGAAAGTGTTTTAAAGAAACGGGCATTATTAGGTCAAAATTGTCAGCCACAGTTGAACACTAGCCTCCAAAACCAAGGAACCTATCCACCATATTAATAATCAATTTATTCAAAAATTCTGCAATGAGAATAAAATTATAATTTTTATAACAGTGGTCATCAGGAAAAAAAAAAACAGGATTCTCTTTTTAAATATTTATTTTATGCCCAATTCAGGGGGTGGGGGAGTAGAGCAAAGACAGAATTATTCAAATTTTATTAGGGAGAAAAAAAAATCTATCCATATAACTCTCCCTTTTCCCAAGTTAAAGTTTCACTCATCAATCTCTGTTTAAACTAATCCAGAAAGCTAAAAATAGGAAATAAGTTATACCTTGACTACAGCCAGTTCAAAATTAGTCTTCCTATCTCAATTTAATACACTACCAAGCAGCCAACAAACAATAAGACTTGTAGTTAATAATATGATAGCCTCCAATTTCTATAGACTTGTCCTGATATTAATAAGTGCCAACTTCACTGAATCTAAATGATATTCTTTTTGACAGAATCTTGAAAAGAATTATGATTGGCCCTTTAAGCCAAAAACCTTTTCCCCAGTAGTTTCTCTGTGTTATAACTAGGTTACTTTATTACATGACTAAATTCAGAAGAGACTTATTAAATAAAAAAACAAAATAAAACCTTTGGTATAACCCTTATATTCTTTTAATCACTGTATCCCTCTGAGTGATTTTAACACAAATGCAGAATCAAGAGAATTTATTTCTTTAAGTTAATGAAAGATACCAGCCATATGAAAAAGAACTACTGACCCACATTCCATGGTAGCCACTTAATAGAACTTCCAATGATACCTTCATTACTAACATGAGGGAACTTGTATCTCCATTTGAAATATACTCCTCAGTTTGTTTATTTACAACATTAGTAACATAAGCAGCCAATACAGTACCAAGTATATTGTTCTGCATAGAAAGAATATATCATAAATGGTGCTGAATTACTGACTGAGAACATTTAAACTTAAATAATCTAAATGAAAAAAAAAATGAGATCTAAACATTGCAGAAGGGCAGAGATAGTTCTAATTGCGTCCATAGCATACTTCCAGAATGATGTCTGTAACTCAAAAAAATTCAAAATTTTATTTTAAAAGTTCCATATATAAATGTAAATATGACTTCTTTTATAACCCAACTACTATGCTAGAATTAGTTAACTCACAGCAACCACAGATCTGTTTTCTGATTTAAAATCATGAAAGGAATATAGCACTGAACTGAAACTCTTACTGAATAATGTACTTGACATGAAATAATTTTTCATTTCAAGGTTAAGTATAAAACTCTGATGTTACCATTCTACTCTTATTATTGTATATAAATACTCTAGTGCTAGAAAAAGATATTTCTAGTCAATTCAACAATGATTTTTTTTTAATAGGGACAACTCAGTAAGTGAATCCTCAAGTTCCTTTTGACATGTGTGAGCTTAGAGAAAATCCTCTGAAGCACTGAAGAGGACATCTAGCATCAAGGTGAGATATCAAAGGGCTTTACTCCTTAAGAAGTAGTAGGGTTTAAAACAGGAATGGAATAATGGAGAAAGAAATGGTCAAAGAGGGAAAACAATTAGAGTTCTACCTCCAAGACATATAAACTGTGTGGCCCAATATGACTAATATGGAAATGTTTTGCATGATTGGATGGGCAAACTATATCAAATTGCTCACCTTCACAATGCAGGGGGAGGAAGGAAGAAAATTTGTAACTCAAAAAAATTTTTAAAAGAAAATATTAAAATTTGTTTTTACTCGTAATGAGAAAAAATATTTTTAAAAAATAAAATATAAATTGTGTGATCCTGGATAAGTTTATTCACTCTTCAGACTTCAGTTTCTTCATCTATAAAATGAAAGGGCTAGACAATATTGTCTCCTTCTACCTCTGATAGTCTATGATCCAACAGGTCATGCTATTGTATTCAGAGCAAATTAAAAGTCATACATTCATTTTTAAATTCTTTCTCTGCCTCTCTCAAATGAGAATAAAGTAGAGCTAAGGAGGAAATACTACTGAAGTTAATATGTAATTCTAATGATTAGATCATTGTATACATGCAGTCTTTTTTCTCTGCAAAATGCATTTTAAATACATCCTCTTGGTCCTACAATAAGTTGTTTAGATTAATTTTTAATTTAATAAGATGAATAATAAATATTTTGATCAAATTAGGTCAGAGTAGCCCTTACATTTCTTACATTAAGGGGGAAAAAGCAACCAGTAAAATAAGTTAAATTGACCTTAGCTTACAAGTTTGTTTCTCTAGTTTTATTATAATTCATTTTACTTTTTTATTAACAAGTTCTTTGTTTTCTTCATCCCCCTCTTGGGAGCTACATAAATGCCTGTGTCTGGAATTTTCTTTCCCTTTCAAATGAAAAAGCAACTATTCTCCCAGCATAAGAAAGAACAGTCTTTCATGGCTATTGTCCAAATGAACTACTAGCAGAGAATATATATGCCAACAAAACTAACATTTAACACGCAGATAAACTCATGCATTCAGATCTTTAAAGAACAAATGTTAAAATATTATTAATACCGTCAACAAAAAGGTTTTTTTTTATTATATCTGACCTAAATTTTAGAGTATAATATTTATAGGTTTTGTTTTTGGAAAAGCCATTTAAATAGCATCAACGTGAAACATCAAATTCTATTAAAATAAAGGAAAACATAAAAGCTAGTAACTTACCAATTTGAGCTTATTTTTCTGAATAACATCTTTGTTTTCCTTTTGGTACAGCTCCATTTTCTTTTTGGTATTGTCCAAATCCACATTATTGGTCAAGTTAAAAACTACACCAGAAGAAACCACAATTGTATGAGAACACATTAATGTATATCTTGTACTCAGACAAGTATTGCACCAAATTTTTTAAAATTCCCTCAACTTCAAGTAGTGCCCTTAAACCATATAAAAACCAAGCAGAGTTTATGTTAATTATTTTTTAAGTGAAGTATAAGGTATAGGGGCAGCTAGGTGGCATAGTAGATAGAGTTCTGGGCATGGAGTCAGGAAGACCTGAGGTCAAATCCAACCTCAGAAACTTCCTAGATGTGTGACCAAGTCACTTAACCCAGTTTGCCTCAGTTTCCTCATCTATAAAATAAGTTGGAGAAGAAAATAGCAAACCACTTCAATATCTTTCCCAAGAAAACACCAAATGGGGTCTGGAAACAACCGAAAAACAACTGACAACAGGGGGAAAAAATATTTCCCAGTTGTATTTAAATATGGTTTGGGCCCTGTGTGGGAGTTTTGCATGGTCTGGGGATGAACTGAGTTGGACACCTATAAAAGACTGCCTCACTTTTGCATTTATATCCCCAATGCCTAGGAAAGCGTCTGGTACCTAATAAACACTGACTGACTGATTTATTGATAAGATGGGCTTACTGCTTGTATTTTGGATTTTCTTGAAAATTTATGTTATAGTGGGTGTGTTTTATATGTTTATTGACTAGAACGCTGGCCTTAGAATCAGGAAGACATGAGTTCAAATTTGGACTCAGACACTTGCTTTATGACCCTGGACAAATCACTTAACCTCTGTTTCTCTCAATTTCCTTAACTGTAAAATGGGGATAGTAATAGAACCTTCCTCACTAGGTTGTGAGAATCAAATGAAGTAATATTTAAATATTATACCTCTTCAGAAAAAAGGAGATTACTAGATGTTTAATTAAATTCAGCTAGAAGCAGACATGGTAGACACTCGTTTTTCTTTAAGCCTTTTACTATTTTAAGAATCTAGACATGTAAGGTATTGTGGATTGAATAGGGTCATAAGTTTAAAGACAGAAGAGGCTTTAGAGGTCAGATAGTCCAAACCCTTCATTTTACAGATAAGGAAACTGAGACCCAGAGAAGAGGTTAAGTGACTTGCCCAAGGTCACATGGATTAACTGAGATTTCAACTCAAGCCCTCTGACTCTGAGTTCAAATACAACTAAAGTAATTTCATTTCAATCCAGTAATAATTTAGATTGCTTCATGTTAGGAAATACTGCCAAATATGCATTCTAAATTTCTGGTGAGGAGGAAAGGAAGAATTTTTCAACACAGACATCAGAATAAAGAATTAAGTTTTAGACGGAAGAGGAAATGATTTAATTTCTGGTCCAGGTTTGCTTCTGAAATTTTCAGTTTATAAAATACCCAGGTTACCAAGTGTATTTTATTTTGATTTTTCACTGTCTTAATATTATTCTCTCAATCTGTCATTTTCCTTTTACTTGAGAGCTCTAATCTGAACATTAAAAAAATCATTAAGATGATATTTAGAATTTATATTGTTTTGAAGTGGTTCAATTAAATTGTGCTATTACAAGGAGGCAATCCTGATTCATTGAAAGCTTCTTCCACTATCAGAATATGTTTCGGTGACTGCTCCTATCCAATTCTTTTGAGACTATACTCTGGCACCATTTCATTCATTCATTTCCATTTATCCAAAAATCCAAATAATCCACTTATCCATTATTCATATAATCAATTTAATATTTCCCCCAAATCCCAAACACTTTTCATTTTGTCATCTTCTAGGTTTAGTCATCTTGGGAAATAATGAAATCTTTTTACCTAGCCATCCATGGTGGAGGCCACTGAAATGCGGATTCAGATCTATTTTTTGTTTGTTTTATAAGAAATGATACAAAGATAATTTTTACTTTTGGGGGGGAATGTTTTCTTTTTTATTATTCTTTTCCCCATGATGACAATTTTCAAATGCTTTATTCTAAGGACGCCTTTACAGATAAAAGATTATTGAGCAATAACTCCTTCAAAAGCATTAATAAGTCCCATCTACTGATATTCACTTATTAAAAATGAAAACTTCATAGTATTATTATGAAAATACTTTTGACTTTATTGACCCCCAGGAGTCCTTAGGGGTGTGTGTGTATCTATACACATACATACATACACACACTCACACACATATATGTGTGTGTGTGTATATATATATACCTTAAAAATTGTTGTTTAGTCATTCTCAGTCATATACAATGCCCTGTGACCCTATCTAGGGTTTTCTTAGCAAAGATATGGAGTGATTTTCCATTTACTTCTCCAGCTTATTTTACAAATGAGGAAACTGAGGCAAACAGGCTTAAATGATATTGCCAGGGAAATAGTAAATGTCTGAGACTGAATTTGAACTCTGGTCTTCCTTACTCCAGGCCTGGCACTTTATCCACTGTACCACCTACCTGACCTTTAGGGAAAAGTTTGACAAAATAAATTAAAATACAACACAATGTATATGATGTTCATTGATGATTTTCTAAGTCAACATTTAACCTCTGGGATTGCTTTCCATTTAAGTTTGACACCAATGTTTGAAGAACAAGGAATATGAAGGAAAAGGGGAAAGTTGTATATTTTGTTTCTACACAAACATAACATTCTATCCCTACAGCTAGCTCTCCATTAACTAATCTTGTAAATTTAGGCAAATTACTTTACCTCTCTTAATTTCATTTAAATTTAACATGAAAGAATTTCTTAAGTGCCTACTATATAAAGGGACTATATATAAATACTGTACTACAAAGTTGAAAATTAAGCCATCCTTGACCTTAAGGTGATTACATTCTGCTCAATGAATTCATCTCCTAAGGGGAAGTTGAACAAGATGGTTTGTAAAGCCTCTACCACTTCTCTACTAAAATGATGCTACTGATATGCCATCAATAAGGATTTAGGAAGACAAGCACCTTGTTTTGTTTTTCAATACATGATAAATATCTGAGCAACAAATAAAAGGATAGTGGTGACACATACATACATTAAGTCTATAACCAACCAATCAGAATTATGACTATATTCTTTAAAAAGTATAGTTACCTGCTTTCAGTATTAAGTAGAAGTCACCTTTCTTTAATTTTAAATAAAAATATAAGAATAACAAATATTTTATAATCACAGATGGATTAAAGGTAGAACTCAACAAAAACTTACTGATCAACTGATTTTTCTAATTAACAACACTTCAGCACTTCCAGGACACATGATTCTACTACGAGTACTCTCTCAACTCACACACACCTTAACTCCTCTAGACTTTAGTAGACTATCTTCCTGAATTACCAACAGGGCGACTTCTTCAAGCTTATTTAGGCTCATCTTTGAAAAATAGAGACTACATTATAAGGCCTATCTAAAGCATGTTTCTGCTTAAGGAGACCTTCAAGACCTTTAGCCTGCCAAGATAGAGGCTTTAAAAACTTGAGTTCACTGCCACTGTAGGGCATAAAGGAGCGAGACAGAAGATCCCCGATTAAAATTGGAAGTGGATTTTGTTACCATGGGACTTTTGGAGTCATATACCCAAATCAGACAGTAAATTGACATGAACAGTATGCCAATTGTTAAAGAGATTACAATAGTCAGGTAAGCTGAAACTACAATCAGTGATTGATTAGTGTATATTTGAATTTTTCCGTGCCCCCGAAATTTTTCCTAGGCTGAGGTATAGGGAAGCCAGAATGGGTGAAGATGGGGAACAGTGGGGGGGGGTGGGAGGCTGGAAGCAGGGAACCAGGAAGAATGGAACAGGGATTTTACCCTAGGCTGAAACCCCCACCCACAGATCAATTAGGAGAGGGAAGGGTAAAGTTATACTAGAATGCCTACTTACAGATCAATGGAAGGAAAGGGAAGGGTAAAGTTATGCTAAAATGCCTAATTACAGATCAACAAAAGGGAAGGGTGAAGTTTTTGCTTACAGATCAACTAAGGGAATGGAAGGTGGGGTTGTGCTCAACATCACAAAGAACTCTTCAGAGAGTTGGAAGACTTTAAATTAAATTTAACCATTTTTACAACTTCTAAAAATATTTATATCATTTCCTTGCTTTAAAAATTGATGCACATTAAAGATCAACTCAATGTAAAATATAACAAATACCATGTCATTTGGTCATTAATAATCCTACCATTCATGACAATTATTGTTGAATGTGTCCATTCTGATTATGGAAAGTATTGCATTTTCAAAACAATTAACAAAAGTCATAAGTTTTCAAGAAAACCTACTTTTCTTGAAATTCAAATGAATTACTCATAATGATCTTCCTGACTCATACTGGTTAATTTTCACTTACAAGTTTTGTGTGCATACACTGTATACCTTTAGAATAGAGGCTATCAAAGCACAGCAGAAAGTAATTATCTAAAAATGCTTCAAGTTTTTAAAAGTCTCACTTTTGGCATCACTCTATTGATCATGCTCACTAAATAAAAGTCAAATGTCCACTACATTTTATGCCATTTGGCCTTAACTTCTTAGTTTTATTATCTTGAAAACTAAATCTTTACTTTGAAAAGCAGCTCTGTCAAACCCTGTAATGGCAAGCACAGAAGTAGTTCACACCTTGTTTCAGCTATTGAATTAACACCTTGTATCAGTGTGTTAAGAAACAGAACGTGTGAACTCCACAGCTTGTGAACCCTAGAATTTGTGAACTCCTGGGGAGAAGCTAATGACTATATAAGGACAGCCCCAGTCCTAGAGACAGCACGAACTGAGAAGAAGACTCTTGTGGTGGCAGAGTCAAGAAGGAAAAAACTTGTGGTATCCCAGCACTGTCTGCTCTGTCTGTGTGGATGTTTATGATACTTTGTACAGAAGCCCTGAAAGAGGATTTTCTGGTTGTAAGTTTTGGAGGTCCTGGGACTTTACTGATGATTTGTGCTGACCTCATGGACCTTGTTTGTGGGTCTGTATTGATTTCTATGTTGATGATTTGTGTTGAGTTTTTAGACCTTGTTGGTGGGTCTGAGTTGATTCCACAGGCAGATAGTGAATTGATAATGGTGCCGGCAATGTGCATGAATATTATTGTGGCTCTATTAAGCTTCATCTTCCCAGAAACAGGAAGTATGAAGGACTTGAGGTGGACCGGACACTGTGAGCTTCAATATGGAACAGGAACTGGATGAAGAACTGGACAAGTTACTGGACAAAGAACTGGGAGCTGCCTGCCTTTGAATCCAGGTAACAGTTGGAGCTGAGACCATGGAAGAGGAACCATGGAAACCAAGGGCTAGCCTCAAGTCAAACTGAAAGAAGGCTATACTTGGATATTGTGTACTAACTGAGAAGATTGAGATTTACTTGTGACCAAGGGGTGGATTTTCCACTACCCCTTAAGAGGGTATTAAGTAGTGAATGATGACTGAATAGTGACTTATTTGTAACTTAGTGTGCCCCATGAGTGGAGAACTTTGACTACTGTATTTTGTGACCCTTAAGGAGGCAAGCCTTAAGGATGACTGAATGATTGAGTTAATAAATGACTGTACTTTGCTGAAAACTATTGTGACCACTTTGGTGGAAAACAATGTGGACATTTTAGTGATAAGTCATTGTGAATTCTGTACCTTGATTCTCTGTGAATGTTTTGCTCTGATTTGTTACTGAATAGAGTGTTCACTATACTGTGTAATCAGAACCTTAAAAGCTGTTCACAGTAGCATTCTTCTGGAAAGCTGCTCGTGTGTGGCTTTACAAAGCCTTACAATTTAATTTTATCAAAATCAGGAGGAAAGCTAGTTCTTCTGAGCTATAATTTTTCAGGTTTCTTATACTTAACAATTAATAAACTGAAATTTGGGGAGCTACTGCTGAGAATAGTCACATAGGAATATGGCCTAAAATCACATTTACAATCTGAGCTCCAACTAAAACAGCTGTCAGCACTTCTTATGATTTAAACACATATACCTAGGGGGCAGAGTCAAGATGGCGAAGTAGAAGCAGGACTTCCGCATGGCTCCAGCTTCCACCTTCCCCAATCCATGTAAAAAGGGGACTCTGAACAAACTTTGGAGCTGCAGAACCCACAAAATGACACAGAGAAGCTAACCTCCCGCTGAGGACAGCCCGGCAAGCCAGCAGCATTCAATTCTATAGAATAGAACAAGTGGGAGGTGGGATAGGAGTGAGGGAAATATAGTCACTCTTTTACAATATATCTACTATGTTAATGTTTTGCATTAGCTACACATGTACAATCTATACTGAATTGCTTATCTTCCCAATAAGGGTGGGTGACAATGGGGGAAGGGAATGAATCTGGAATTCAAAGATTTAAAATCAAATGTTTAAAATTATATAGATAGATAGATAGATACAGATATACTATTATTAATACTATTTTACATGTAATTGGGAAAGAAGATATACAGGCACTGGGGCATAGAGATCCACCATGCCCTACTGAAAAAGTCTAAGGGAGTATGGGAGAAGATATGGGAGAGAGCAGATTGGAGGAGGGGATAGCCTGTGGGACTGCTATTTTGGGGCGGTAGGTAGGGGAAAAACAGGGAGAAAATTTGTAACTCAAAATCTGGTGGAAATTAATGATATAAATCAGAAGCTAATAAAGCATTTGAAAAAAAATAAATACATATACCAACTTTCAAAATGTACAAACACAGATACAATGACATAAATAATCAATAACATATGATGAGTTATACGTCATTCCTATGTTAAAACGCAATTCCAGCAAATTTTAGAAAAAGTTTACTTTATCAGAGTCAAGATGAAGACTATTTCACCATTTAATAAGCACAGAGGGCTTTCAAAATGAATTCATTCCTATTTCTTTAAAATCGTTTTATAAAATAAGAACTTTTTCCACAAGAAATATCACTTTTAGGCTAGTAAGATTGAAGCACTGCCCTAAACAGATAAACCACAAATCCACATGATTCAGAATATTATATACTGAAAAAATAATAATAATCACATCTTGCTCTAGAAAGCTGAATTAACAGAAGTTTTTTCCTTTCTGTTTAATAAAAAGAACCAATTTTGATGACTTTCCATATACACACACGTGAATTCCTTTTCATGAACCAATGAACATCCATCTACAACCCCAGAAATACTAACAAGCAAAATTCCCACATATAAGCAGCAGATACAGATTATGCTACACTAATAAAATTATCTTGATTTGTTTTAATAGACATCAATTATATAAATGTACCCAAATGTACCAAAAACCAATGTATCCAAAAGAATGTGATCATCTAAGATGCTCAAAATCATAAAAACTCATCTGAGGTGAGGGGAGAAATTGTCTTTTTAAATTGCAAGTTCATGCAAGTTAAGGCATAGTAACTACATTTCAAAACTGTATTAACAAAACAATTTAATTTCATAATAACTTTATAATAATCCTCTAAATTAATAATTTATATAGCTTATTTGTATATAGTTACAGAATAAAATTTAATTCACAAAAAATCTGGCCTTTGATTACTGATTAAAACACTCTAATGCATTAAAAACATATGTTAAACTACCTAAAAATATCAGTAATGTCTGCACTATGTCTTCTTTGTGGAGTTTTGTGCCCTTTATTTCACGTTCAGTTTTTTTTGTACTCACTAAAAATATGTTTTAATTCTATAAAAACTAATACATTAAAAAATTATTTTTCTTTTAACCAAAACACAAAACAACCACCCACAATAAACTTAGATCATAAACAAAAAACAAAGATAGAGACCAGACATGTGATTTGACTGATATGGGGAACTCTCATTTAAGGAAACCCCCACCACCATCATACCAAGGCAGATCAGCAACTTTTCTGCAGGTTTAAAGAGTTTCTTAAAACACTAAAAGGTTATGTGATCTGCCCAGGGCCACACAAGTATGTGTTAGTGGCAAGACTCAAATCCAAATCTTCTTGGCTTTGAGGATGGTTCTCTATCCATTATGCCAAGTTGCCTCTCTAAACACACACACAAAAAAATCTAAATTAAATTCAATTATAAAAACATCTAAAGTGTCAAATGTGTTCAAAACACTGAGCAGGGACAAGAAGAATGCATGGGTTAGACAAAAGACAGGTCTGCTTTAAGGACTTTATAGTCTAAAAGGAAGTTACAAAATACATAGACAACTAATATACAAAATAATAGAAGAATATAAGAGGAAAAGTACAAAGTACTACATGAAATCGGAAAGGGAAAAGTTGTTCTCTTAGGGAAGCTAAGAAGAGGCTTATAAAGCCTCAGGGAACAGGACTTGAAAAGGCTTCACTTAAGAAAATAGGCAGTGAAATAGGAGAGATAAAAAACACTAGTTTGAAGGGGTAATAATAAAAACAGCAACAACAATAATAGCATTTACATAGCACTTCAAGGGTGGCAAAGTGCTTTAAAAAGATTTTAATTTCATCCACACAACCCTTTAATAAATAAATGCTATTAATGCTAATAAATGCTATTATCCTCATTTTCTAGATGAAGAACCTAAAGCAAAGAGAGGTTAATCACTGAAGGTCATATGGCAAGTAAGTGTCTGAAGCTATATTTGACTCCTGAACCAAGCTCCAGTTCACTATCCACTACACTACCTAGATGGCTCTAGAGTAATGTATAAAGTAGTTTTGTTTTTATTTCCATTTCATCAGGACCCTATAGATCTTGGCAAGTGTATAGGCAGGGAAAGACCAGTGGAGTGAGAGACTGAAGTTTCAGGAACTGATGAAGATAACTGATGAATGGAGGTCCTGATAGAGAAAGGAAGAAATGTTATCAGGAACGCAGTTAATTAAGACTTAGAAAGGATAAAAGAAATAGCATTTATATAGCTTCTACTACATGTCAGGCACTGTATTTTAAAAATATCTTGTTTTATTCTCAAAAACAACCCTGCAAGCTAAGTGTTGTTATTATCCCCATTTTACAGCTGAGGAAACTAGGACAAACAGAGGTTAAGTGACTTTCCTATGGTCATAAAGTAGTGAGTATCTAAGACAAAAGTTGAACTTGGGTCTTCCTGACTTCAAACTCAGTGTTCTTCTGTTCCATCTAGCTGTCTCTTAGACACATAAAAGATTAAATAATAATACAAGAGATGCCGTGATATAAGAGAGCATTCCCAAATGAAAGGTAGAGGCAGTGAGTTTTCAAAGGTAATGGTTTCCAAACTGTTCTGATTATATACCTCATTAATAAAAAAATTTTGCACACATGCCTCCAATATATGCACTTACTTATTTAGAAATCTCTTGTTCTAATCATTGACAGAAAGGAAAATTACTTTTAAAAATATTTAAATATCTACTTCAATGTCTTTACTCACATTTTTTTTTTTTGCCTTTTTGGAGGGCAATTGGGTAACTTGCCCAAGGTTACACAGCTAGTTTTTTTGTGTGGGTGTTAAGTGTCTGAGGCCGGAAACGACCTCAGGTCCTCCTGACTCTGGGCCAGCGCTTTACTCACTGCACCACCTAGCTGCCCCCTTTATTCATATTCTTTAACTAGACCTATGACTTAATTGATGAAGGAAGCTCTTGGTCAGGAGCTTGATTGATCAAGACATCAGCATCTTTTCTCCAGTTTCTAGCTTTAGAGGGTTGCCTAGGGTATTGAGAGGTTGGGTAACTGTCCAGTATCTCAAAATCAGTTTGTCATAAATGAGACTTGGACACAGGTATTCCCACTCCCACAGATTTTCCAACTCATACTTTTTAATGAGAATTAATAGGCATTATCTATAACCTTATTCACAACAACTGGTCCAGATTCTTTCCTTGTTCCTCAAACCCTCAACAGTGCTCTGATTCCTGCACTTATAGGAGATGACTTAATCTGCTACTTTGTCAAGAAGAATGAGGTAATCGGATGGTGGTCATTTGTCAGAACTTCTTAAGGTTGTCACATGTTCTTTTCCTTCTTCCTAAGGTCACATCCCTTACCTGTGCCATTAATCTGATCCATTTCTATTGTTTCCCTAGAAGCTAAAAACCAAAGGGAAGAGGAGGCCAGGTGGCGCAGTGAGGAAGAGCATCAGTCCCAGTGTCGGGAGACCTGGGATCAATTCCAGCCTCAGATACTCAGCACCCACACAAAAATAACTGGCTGTGTAACCTTGAGCAATTTACTTAACCCCAATTGCTTTAAAAAAAAAAAAAAAACAAAGGAAACCTCAAACCCTTGCCTTGATCCCTCTTTTCCATTCAGTTACTTTAAAAATAGTTTATTTCTTTTTTCTTGTCATCCTTTAGATAACTACTGAAAGACGAAAAAAGTATTTTATTTTCTGAAAGGTTTAATGGTATAATGTAAAATAGCAGTTTTCAAAGCTGTTAGACAAATCCTACATTTGCAATCATAACTTTTGAGGCTTTCTTAGCTTTTTAAGACTGAATAAGCGTTCTCTGCATATAGTGATCTAGTTATTATGGAAGAAAGGATAAAACTTTGAGAAAATCCCTGGGGAAGGTATAAGAATGTTCATGAGTTATCCAACATAACTATAGCAAAAAATCTCTGTCAGTGCCAGGAAAAAAAAAAGGAGGGGGAAGTATGATAAAAGCTATAGTTCTTTCTATTTTTGTACCTGGTAATTTCTGGATGAGTCAGTATTGTCAGTCTTGTTTATAAAACTGATGTGAATAGCTGGGTCAAAGAGGATGAAAAACCAAGTACCAACAGGGAAATAAATGCTCCAACTTTACCATATTCTCCATTGTACAATACTGGTATAGATATAATCTTGGAGATAAGAGACAGCAATAATCCAGAGGCCCATTAACATTAAAAGGGTGGTTTCCAGTGCTAATTTATAATTTGAGTTTTATACATAAATGAAGCTAAAAGATTAGGGGATTTTTTATTGTTGCTGCTGTTTTTAATTAATTAATTTTTAGTTTTCAGTATTCACTTTCATAAGATTTTGAGTTCTAAACTTTTCCCTCTCCCTCTTCTCCTCCCTCCCCCAAAGACAGCAGGCAATTGAACATAAAGGCTATATATACACAATTATAATAAACATATGTCCAGGGGCGGCCAGGTAGCACAGCAAGTAAGAGCACTAGCCCCAGAGTTGGGATGACCTGGGATCCAATCTGGGCTCAGACACTTAGTACCCACCCAGAAAACACCTGGCCGTGTAACCTTGAGCAAGTTACTTAACCCTAATTTCTTAGGGGCGGCCAGGTGGCCCAGTGAGTAAGAGCACTGGCCCCAGAGTCAGGATGACCTGGGATTGAATCCGGGCTCTGATACTTAGCACCACACCCAGAAATAACTGGCCGTGTAACCTTGAGCAAGTTACTTAACCCCAATTGCTTTAAAAAATAAAAAAAATAAACATATGTCCACATTATATTATGAAAGAAGAATCCGAACAAAAGGAAAAAACCACAAGAAAGAAGAAAAAAAGTGAAAAACAGTATGCTTCAATCTGCATTCAGACTCCATAGTTCTTTCTAGGAGACTGTTTTGCTAAAGAATGCTTAGGATCACTATAAGCCACCATGGGGGGGAGAGGAGGGAGAGGGACAAAATGTGAAACTCAAGGAATTGTGGAATTGAATCCTGTAAACTAAAAGGAAACAAACAAATTAATAAAAAAAAAGATAAAAAAAGAATGCTTAGAATCACTTGGGTACTCCTTAGTCTACTCCTATCCCCTGAGATCAAGCTTATAGCAGTGAAAAGATGAGTCGTTGATCTCTCTTGGACATTTCTGTTCTGCATATATCACAAATGTCTCAACTTTCAAAATGGGGGCAGGGAAGAAATGCCAAGAAAATTAAAGGTTTAGATTAAAAGGCTTAGAAATATATTATGTGTTTCCTAGGTCTTTGCATATAGCAGATACTAAATTAAAGTGTTTATTTAATTTGTTGAATAATAATCACATCTATGCAAAAAAAGGTTCATTGTCCATCATAATATAATACAGTCAAGGAAGTCTTACCATAGATATGTTTTAAATATGGGTTTCCCCAAAAAGTTTAGAAATGTCTGAAACAAGCAAACACTTGAAAAAAACAACCTTATATGCTTCACATAAAGTTGAATAACTGTATACCAAGAAAGCAAACCTGAGTCTTCAAAATACTAAGGACATGAACAGGCAAATTTTTTCATTTCTCTGAACAAATAATTCACTGAAATCAAAACAATAAGACCATCTTCCCAAGCCAGGATTACACAAAAAACGCAGCCAGAAGTCAATGAGCACTGGGAGAAAGGTCCAGCCAAGGGAGTAAGAAGCCAGCTGGAGACCTCATTAATACTCTCGAGCATGAACACTCTAGGAAAGATGCTTCAAGGAGTCTGGAGCTTGCAGTGCAAATAAGGGCCAACAGGGGGCCAGAAGTCAATGGGGTTGCTGAGCATAGAAAGAATGGGAATGTGGAAGACTATAAAAATACCCCTCAAAGCCCCGGCCTGGCGGAACATAAACTAAAAACAAAACCAGGGAACTCGGTTGTTATCCTTCATTTCCCAAGAGGACCAAACTGACATCACCATGTTGCAGTCAAGGTACAGTATGTCTGACTGGGGCATATGAGACCAATATGAGCTCAAAAAGTTCTATGACAAGTCGGACACAAATACTCCATGTGAACATTTAGGGTGAATTCTAGAAATTTGTGCATCTTACACTTCTTTTGAGCTGCTGCTTTGCTCATAGAGCACAGTGCCTTCGTTGATGTGGGCACACCATGCTGGTTGGATCTTTGCCAGAGTCCCCTATTTCATACAATCAGTTTAAGGTTCTTGAGAGAGACCCTGACAATGTCCTTTTACTGCTTTTTCTGACCACCATGTGAGCACCTGCCTTGCATGAGTTCTCCATAAAATAGTCTTTTTAGGCAAGTGTACATTTGGCATTCAAACAACATAGCCAGTATGGAGTTGCACTCTCTGTGGTAGACTTTGAATGCTTGGCAGCTTAGCTCAAGAAAAAGACCTCAGTGTCCAGTACCTTATCTTGTCAGGTGAGCTTCAGAATCTTTCTAATACAATTAAAATGGAAGTGATTCAGTTTCCTGGAATAGCACAGGTTTCATAGGCATACAACAATGAAGTCAACACAACAGCTCTGTTTGGTAGTCAGTCTAACATCTCCTCTCTCCCACACTTTCCTTCTGAAAACCTTCCAAAACACTGAGCTAGCTTTGACAGTGTGTCAACCTCATCGTCTATGTGGACATCCCTGGAAAGTATACTGCTAATGTAAGTGATCTTATCCACAGTAGTCAAAATTTCTCCATTTGCTGTAATGGATGGTGTAACACCAAGCACAAGCAACTTCCAGGTTTGGATTATGAGCATAGCAAATTTCACTTAATCAGTGACAGATTAGGGCAAAACATTCACAGAAAATCAATATACAGCATTCACCATGTGTCCTCAAATTTAGTGAGTACTCAATTCAATCACAAAGCACTAAGGTCTAAGTAACTCCACCCCTAGACAATACATTCATTTAGTCAATCACAAAGTCTTCTCTCTATTCAACTGGAGATTAATTTCCAATGATAAACAAAATACATTTGGTCAGTCACAAAGCACAAAAATCAAAGTATTCCACCCCAGGATCACAACTATATTACAATTATCATCAGTTACCAACAAGCATTTTCTCAAAGGTGCAAAGGAGAGCACAAAGGCTATCAACCTCTAAGTCACAACAAGGTTAAGATATCATCACAGAATTCAATACCCAAGGAGAGGTCTTTTCTTCATCTTGACCCCAGGCAAGTTCTCAGCAATTCCTGTTCCTGGGAAGACAAAGCTTAACAAACAAAGCCAGGATATACATTGCCAAGCTTCCTCATCAATTCACTCTCTGCCTACAGAAGAGTCTCAGGACCTCTGAAAACATCAGCAAGACCCTCCTCAGGGATTTCTGTAAACATAAAATAAGAAAATCCTCCTTCAGGGCTTCTGAACCCTGTAAGGTTCCAAGTAAGTTTCCAACAGTAAGGTTCCAAGACCTCTGCAACAACAGCACTGTCCTTTACCAGCAGATGAATCTGGCAAAGTAACATCAATACAGACAGAAAAAATACTGGCACCACAGTCATGCCTCCTCAGTTCTCAGCAGCTCTAGATGGCAGTTCTCAAAAGTTCTGGGCAGCTCCAACTAGGCCTCAGCAATCAGGGTGGCTTCAGCCAACAGTTCTCTCTCTCTCTCTCTCTCAGCAACTCTGGCCCCCAGCAATTCATTTTTTCTCTATCTCCCTGTCTCTCTGTCTGTGTCTGTGTCTCTGTCTCTCTCTCTTTCTCTACCTCCACGATGCTGTTCCCAAAAGTTCTTCTGGTCTCTCTGTCTCTGTCTCTGTCTCTCTCTGTCTCTCTGTCTCTCTCTCTCTCTGACTCTCTCTGTCTCTCTCTCTGACACTCTCTCTCTCTCTCTGTGTCTCCCTCCCCGTCTTACCCCCCCTCTTACCCCCCCTCTCTCTCTGCCCCTCCTTGGGCCTCTCTCTCCACAGCAACAGCTCCTCCCAGTTCAGGCCCCTCTCTTCACGTCAACAAGTCCATCCCACAAGTGGGATTCACAAACTCTGAAGTTTAACACTTGACCCGAAAACCAAGCCAATACAAAGGGATCTTTAAATTCCATTACCATTCCAGATAGTACCACATAGTGTGGTGCTGGCTGGTGGAGAACCTGTGGGTTTTTTTGGTGTTAAATGTCAGGCCAAAATTAGCAAAAGCAGCAGAGAATTAATCCATACTTTGTTGCATCTCAGCTTCAGAGGCTGCAGTGAGTACCCAATCTTCCTGGAACAAAAAATCATGCACCAAGTATCCTTCCACTTTAGTCTTGGCTTGTACCCTTTCCACGTTAAATAACAGGTGTGCAGGGAAGACTAATACCTCTGGTGTGAGGGCTGTCAGGTCCTTTTCTGGGCTGCTCATTTACCTTTGGTGTCTGCCTGATTCACCTCTTACCTGTGACTCCAAGAAACTGGCATATAGTGGAAAAAAAAGAGCCTACCTCTCCACTCTTAGTAATACTATGAACACAGCAACAGACAGGGCTTTACTCAACTACTTTCAGGAGATCTGAGATCAGGTTCGATAATGACTATCTAAGTGGGGCTTCTCAAGTGAATCTGGATATCATCACCATCACCAGTTTATTGTCAGTGTGAGGGAAAAAAAATCAAGATAAAAGCTTCTCTTGCAGGCTGTTGGCGATTCTGCAAAGAGAGACAAAAAGGGACTAAATCTTACACTAGAGTGGAAAACCAGAAGATAGATAAAACAAAGATTGAGGAAAAAGGAAGGAAATTATTTCCAGAAATAAGCATAATCCAGAATACAGCCACAATAGTATCAGACAGGTCCTAACCACCTTATCCAAGAAGTGGAAGGGGATGGGGGGGGAGGGGGGGGTTGGCTAGGTGGCACAGTGAGTAGAGCTCCAGCCCTGGAGTCAAAGGACCTGAGTTCAAATCTGGCCTCAGACACTTAACACAAAAACTAGCAGTGTGACCTTGAGCAAGTCGCTTAACCCCAGTTGCCCTCCAAAAAAAAAAGCAGAAGAGGAAAGAGCTTGGCCATGGAGCAAAATTCAAATTTGGAAGCTGAAGTTGGAGACATCAAATACAATGAAGAAAAATAATTATTTAAGAAAAACCCAGAAGACAACCCAGAAGAAGAGATTAACTCCATCAAAAGGACAACTAGATACACAAAGAAAAAATTAAAAAAACCATGGCTTGGTCACAAGGACTGAGATTCAAGGATTCCCCTACTTAGTAGGGTTTTTCATTTTCTGTTCTAAGCTAGACGTGAACCGAATCTTCTTGATTCCCAGGAAGTACTACAGGAGTACCTAAGACGAACAAGAAATTTTTAAAATGGAATCAGAATTGAAACAAGAGCTCTAAAAGGAAAAACTAGAGGAAGAGAAGAATATAGAACAGAAAGTGGAAAACCTTACTCAAGTAGGAGAATATTTGAAAAATAAAGATGAGTATAAAAAATGGAAAAGAACCTACATGTACAAAAATATTTATAGAGCTCTTTTTGTGATGGGCAAAGAATTAGAATTTGAGAGGGTATTCATCAACTGGAAAATGGCTGAACAGGCATGGCATATGAATGTAATGAAATACCATGGTGCTATAAGAAATGATGAGCAGGCAGATTTCAGAAAGACTCACACGAAATGATGCTGAGTGAAGTGAGCAGAAGCGGGAGAACATCATACACAGTAACAGCAACATTGGGTGATAAACTTTCAAAGATTCAGCTCTTCTTAGTAATAACAATGATCTAAAACAATTCCAAAAGATTCATAATGGAAAATGCTATCCACATCCAGAGAAAGAACTATGGAGTCAGTACAGATCAAAGCAGACTATATTCTCTTTTGGGGCAGATTTTTTTTTTATCATGGTTTTCCCCTTTTGTTGTGGTTCTTCTTTCACAACATGACTAATGTAGAAATATATTTAATATGCTTGTACATATACAGACTATATCAGATTGCTTGCTGTCTTGGGGAGTGGGAAGGGGATGGAGGGAGGGAAAAAAATTGGAATTCAAAATCTTTTTTAAAGGACAAATTTTAAAAACTATCTTCATATGTAATTGGAAAAAAATAAAATACTATTAGGTGGTAAAAAAAAATAATAAAAATGAGTAAACAAATCTTAATGATTCCCAAAGACAACAAGAAATATTAGAAAAAATTCAAACAATTGAAAAAAGAAAAAAAATACAAATTCCCTGAAAACCATGACCAAACAAGTTTTGCTTCAAGTAGTCAGATCAGAAAGATAAGATCCAAAGCTTCTCTCTAGCCTCTGGTCACCTGTGTAATAATATAAAATCTTACTATTATGGTATACAAGATTAGTGACCTGAAAGTCATTTAAACAATAAGTTTGTTATTCAAAGGTTAAAAATGATAGATTTAACTTCCCTGGGCTTCAGTTTCCTTATCTATAAAAAAAAGCAGACAGACGTCTTCCAGCTCTAACCCACAGTATGATCCTATGACTTTAGGAGTAAACATTTCGATTTTTTGGCTTGTTTTTTATTTAATATTCTCTAATATAACATCAGATCAGCTAGGTGGCACAGTGGATAGAGCATCAGGTTTGGAGTCTGAAACACCCAAGTTTAAATCTAGCCTCAGACATTTACTAGCTATGTGACCCTGGACAAATCACTTAACCCTTCTTGTCTCAGTTTAATCATCTGTAAAATGAGCTAGAAAAAAACAAAATGATAAACCACCTTTGCCATGAACACCCCAAAAAGGGGTCACAAAGAATCAGACATAACTGAAACAACTGAACAACAACATAACATCAGTACAGTACAAAAGGTCTTCCCTTAGCAGTTCTGAAAGGAGTACTTCCTCCATTTATCATGCTTTTCACTAAGAAAATGTTTATTACTTAAATATAATCACCCCCAAACTTGACTAACATGATTAAAGAACAAAGAAAAAGTAATTAGATAAACAGCTACTACCACAAAAAATCCTGCTAAAAAAGTACAGATGAGATATTCTCCTAAGCATCTGAAGGATAAAAGCATATGGTCTTGTGGACATATTACATAAAAAATGCAAGCATTAAAACATACCAATTTCTTCTACTTCTTCCAGGAAATCATTATATTCCCTTAGACTAGGAAAGTCTTCTTCTCTTTTGTTATATCTTTAAGAGAGGAAAGAAATAACAATTATTACATCACCAGCTTTCAGGTTTATCAAACTACTTTTTTCTTAGTTCTTACATTATTCAAAGACAAAGTATTGTTTTCTATATACAACACTGTTGTAGCAAAAAGGACAGATCCTCTCCAACTCTGTCAATAAGGGTCTGAGAATTACATGATGCTAAATCAACTTCTTCGACAAATTAGAGAAAAAAAAGCAAAGAGTATGCTATACAGCACAGAAAATACATTTTAAGATTTAAGAAAGAAAAATAATAGGTTTAAGGGAGTAGAGCCTGGGCCTAAATGCATGACAGAATAAAAAAGGGCTCTGGATTTAAAAGCACAAAAACCTATGCTTTTGGGCAAGCCACTTAAAAGCTCCGGGTTGCCATGTACTCATGAGCAAACAGAGATAACAATATTTGCCCTTCCTTTTTCCCAGGGCTATGATGAAGATCAAATGGAATAATATATGTTAAAGTATTTTGTAAACTGTTAGGTCCAATATAAATAAATGTAAGATATTAAGATTGCAATAAATTTGATCTTTGGAAAATACAAAGGATTATCAATTCTCTTCTTTCTCAAGGACAAGCTGTATAGCTTGTTTTGAACAAGGAAATTTTTAAAATGCTATTACTATATTGGGCTAGATGGGGGAAAAAAATCTTTGCTTAAGGACTAAACTATAAGGTGGGAACTAGACTAAAAACTCCCATATGGAAGAATTCATGCTGTATTCCATTTAGTATCACCTATAGCACCTAGCATAGTACTCTGCATGTATTAGTTACTCAATTTTTATTTGGTAAATAAATGATAAAAAGAGACTGGACCTGTGATTTCACTAGTGTAATTAACTCCCAGATGAGGAAACTCCTTTTACCAATGAGGTCAGCACCTTTTCTATAACTTAGTCTTCAAGAATTCCCCAGAGTACTGGGAATCATGTAACAATTATTTGCCCTAGATCAATGCCAGGATGTATCAGAAACAGGACTGGAATTGAGTCTTCCTGGCTGCCAGGTAAGCTTACTAGACACTGGGCAATTCTGTCTCTCATGAGTGAACAAAGGGCAGTTAGTAGTTAGTTAGTATCTAGCTCCAAATTGTTCTGTCCATCCACAGCTAACATGATGTTTCTAATGTACAAGTCTGATCATTTCACTCCCCTGCTCAAAAAATTCCAGTGGACCCCTAGAACCAGCTAAATAAATTTATTTAAATGTTTTGGGGGTATTCTAAGTCCTTTATATTCTGGATTCTGCCCAATAGTATACATAATGCACACCAAAATTTAAAAGCATAAGTTTTTTCTATTATAATTACAAGTAGATTAAGAATATTAGGGGGTGGAGTCAAGATGGGGGTGTAAAAGCAGGAATTTGCTTGAGCTGTGCCCCAAACCCCAATAAAAACCTGTAAAAAATGACTTTAAACAAATTCTAGAGCTGTAGAATGCACAAAATGACAGAGTGAAACAAGTCTTCAGTCCAAGAGAGCCTGGAAAGTCAACAGAAAAGGTCTATCACACTGGGCTGGAAGAGTAGTGCAGTCCAGCATAGGCTGCACCAGCAGACAGGGCTGAAGCAGACCTCAGGGGACTGAATCATTGGCGACCGTGGTGGTTTCCAGACTTTTCGGCCCACAAAGGCCAGACAGCATAGAAGGTCAGTGGGAAAACTCTGTGGGACCTGGGTGAGAAAGGAACACGGTCCACCCCCAGGCCTGGGGCAGTGGAGGTGCTAATACCGCCAGTAGCAGTGGTAGCAGCAGCAGCCGCAATGGTGGGAGCAGTAGCAACAGCAGCGGCAGCTGCTTCTGCATATTCCAGCCCACAGACAGTAGGGAAATCGAGCAACAGATCAGAGGCTGACTGCAGGGATCTCTTTGCTGGTGCTGAGGCAGGATTCTCTTTCTTTGCCCTGCTTGGATCTGGGTCTCAGTCCTAGGTGGCGGTCGTGGGGTGAGGATGAGCACTGGTGTGGCGGAGGTTATAGCTGTGCTGGAGAGGGAGTCCTCCTCACAGTTCCAAGGCAGAAAACAGTGCTTGTGGTCACTCACAAACCAGAACAAAGGCCAGGAGAAGAATAAACACCTCTCCTTTGATCATACCACCTTAGGAAGAGCTGAAAATTTACAGGTCCCTAGAAGAAGCTCTGAAAACAACTTCACAAAACCCCTGAAGCCTGGGACAGTATACTCATCCCTACCCCCACTGGAAGCAGAGTCCTAACTTGACAATAAGTTGGAAAGTCAAGTATTTGGCTGGGAAAATGAGCAATGGAGTAAAAAAAAAACTCAGACTATAGAATCTTACTTTGGTGACAAAGAATATCAAAACATAAAATCAAAAGAAGACAACAAAGTCAAAGCTCCTACATCAAAAGGCTCCGAGAAAAATATGAATTGGTTGCACGCCATGGAAGAGCTCAAAAAGAATTTTGAAAATCAATTAAGAGAAGATGAGGAAAAATTGTGAAGAGAAATGAGTTATGCAAGAAAATCATGAAAAATGAGTCAACAGCTTGCTAAAGGGGACCAAAAAAAAAAATACTGAAGAAAATAACACCTTAAAAAACAGAACAACCCAAATGGCAAAAGAGATTCAAAAAGTCAATGAGAAAAAGAATGCCTTAAAAATCAGAACTGGACAAATGGAAAAGGAGGTCAAAAAGTTCACTGAAGAAAATAATTCCTTAAAAATTAGAATGGAGCAAATAGAAGATAATGACTTTATGAGAAATCAAGAAATTGTAAAACAGAATCAAAAGAACAAAAAAAATAGAAGACAAGAAGAAATATTTCACTGGAAAAACCACTGACTTGGAAGAGAGATCCAGGAGAGAGAATTTTAAATTTATTGGACTACCTGAAAGCCATGATAAAAAAAAAAAAAAGCCTGGCATCTTCATTCAAGAAATTATCAAGGAAAACTGCCCTGATATTCTAGAACCAGAGGGTAAACAAGAAATTGAAAGAATCTACCGAATACCTCATGAAAGAGATTCCAAAAGGAAAACTCCTAGGAATATATATTATAGCCAAATTCCAGAGTTCCCAGGTCAAGGAGAAAATACTGCAAGCAGCCAGAAAGAAACAATTCAAGTATTATGGAAACACAATCAGGATAACACAAGATCTAGCAGCTTCTACACTGAGGGACTGGAGGGCCTAGAATATGATATTCTGGAGGTCAAAGCAGCTAGGATTAAAACCAAGAATCACCTACCCAGCAAAACTGAGTATAATACTTCAGGGAGAAAATTGATATTCAATGAAATAGAAGATTTTCAAGCATTCTTGATAAAAAGACCAGAGCTGAATAGGAAATTTGACTTTCAAATACAAGACTCCAGAGAAGCATGAAAAGGTAAACTTAAAAAGGGGCAAATTATCTAACATAAAAGAGGCAAGAAAAAGCTTTTACAATGCAGGGGAAGAGGGGGGAGGTGAGAGGGAATAAGTGAACCTTATTCACATCAGATGTGGTTGAAGGAGGGAATAATATACACACTCAATTGGATAACTTACCCTACAGGAAAGTAGGGTGAAGGAGATGGGGGGAGGGGGGGCAACAGATATGATAGAAGGGAGGGGAAAGTCGGAAGCAAACACTTTCGAAAAGGGACAGGATCAAAGGAGAGAATGGAAAAATGCGGTAGAGACAGGATGGAGGGAAATATACTTAGTCTTTCACAACATGACTATTATGGAAGTGTTTTGCATAACTACACATGTATAACCTATACTGAATTGCTTGCCTTCTCAATGAGGGTTGGGTGGGGAGGGAAGAAGAGAGAAAATTTGGAACTCAAAGTGTTAAAAACAAATGTTAAAAAGTGTTTTCATATGCACCTGGGAAATAAGATGTACAGGCAATGGGGTATAGAAATCTATCTTGCCCTATAAGAAAGTGATGGGAAGGGAGATCAGAGGGGGAGGTGATGGAGGGGAGGGAAGACTGGGGGAAGGGGTAATCATAATACATTTCGGGGGGGGGGGGGGGGAGAGATGGGGAGAAAATCTGGAACTCAAAATCTTGTGGAAATGAATGTTGAAGACATAAAATTTTTTTAAAGGAATATTATAAAGAAAATGGATTGTTTTCTTTAAAATAAAAGGATGTTTTTCTTGATTCTTTAAAAATAAAATTTATGGTGACCTCTTCAGCTCCCATAAGTATAATTATCCTTTCTATACAGCTATATGGGGCAGCTGACATGGAGTTAGGAAGACTTGAGTTCACATCCAGTCTCAGAAACACAGCAGTTGTGTGACCCTGGGCAAGTCATTGAATTCAATCTACTTCAGTTTCCTCATCTTTCCTCATCTATCTTCCAGGACTGTTGTGAGAATAAAATGAGATATTTTTCAAGTGCTTTGCAAACTTTAGAACACTCCATAAACGCTATTTATCATTACTACTATTACTATTATTATTATTATTCTGCTGACTCCCAAATATACATGTCCAATCTGACTTTCTCTCCTAAAGTTCAATGCCTTGGTACCAATTGTCTATTAGATATTTAAACTAGACATCCCATAGACATTTCAAACCAACAGAAAAAAAAAAAAACAACAGAACTCATTCTTTCTCTCCCTCAAACTTCCCACCTTCCAAACTCTCCTATTTGTCAAAGGTATCACCATTCTTCCAGTCTGCCAGGTTTGCAGTCCTAGCATTATCACCCTCCATTCCTTATTCTACATTCCTCATTCTACAGATTTAATCAGTTGCCTAATCTTGCCATTTCTACTCCATAACCTTTGTTCTCTCTAAATACAAGTACTACTTTAATTTAGACCCTGATAGCCTCTTACCCTGATAAAGGCAACAGTTTAATTGATCTCATTGACTCAAGTATTTTATCACTCCAATGCATCCTACATACTTGCAAATCTATTCATTTTACTCCCCTATTGAGTAAACTCTATAGGTTTCCTCTGATCTCTGGAACGAAATATAAACTCTTCTGTTTAGTTTTTAAAGTCCTTCACAGCCTTGCCTCAACCTATATTTCCAGGTTCACTGGACATTATATTACCCCCTCCATACTACCTGAGACCAGCACATGGGCCATGGGCCTTCTCTCCATTCCTCACAGAGGACACTCTATCTCCTTTATCCTTGTCTTTATACTCACAAATGCCTAAAATGCACTCCCATGTCTGGAATGCAGTCTCTCCTCACTTCTACCTAACATAATCCCTCCTTTCTTCAAGATAGTTCAAACTGTTGGCAGAAACCAACTCTATGTGAAGACCCTTCTCAAACAACCTTGTATCTAACTACTTTACATTTATTCTGCATATATTTATAAGTATTTGTTGTCTCCCAGTTAGAACTGTAAACTCCTTGATGTCATTCACTGTATTTTTAGCCCTAGTGCCTAACACAATGCCTGATCAACAGTAGACATTTAATAAATATTTGATTATCATCTGCACACCATATAAAACAAACAAAAAATCCCTGGAATGAAGTTAAATTTCTACTTAATTTTTTTTTTCTTTTTGGAGGGCAATTGGGGTTAAGTGACTTGCCCAAGGTCACACAGCTAGTTTTGTGTTAAATGTCTTGAGGCCGCATTTGAACTCAGATCCTCCTGACTCCAGGGCCAGTGCTCTATTCATTGTGCCACCTAGCCACCCCCTTCTACTTAATTTCTACAGGACTTATTCTTATACTTCAAAAGTTGTCTCCTGTATTACTGTTCATCACTGTACTTTTCTTAAATCTGAGTCATTAAATACTCTTATGAAAGATATCAATAATGGCTTTCAGTCAGACTTAGTCTTGGGAGGAATAACACTTACATCTTTAGCACTTTTTTCCGAATCTCAACTTCCTTGTCAACAATAGGGTCTTCAAACAGCTGTACTCTGAAGTTACTCTTTCGCAAAGGGGTGCCACATTCGGGACAATTTCCAGCTCCTCTCACAAAGAGTAATTCTACACAACTTTCACACCTGTGAGAGAAGGGGAGAAAAATGTATCATTTAAATCGGTGAAATGAATGTTCACAACATATTTGTGGAATTTTTTTGAAATCTGACCAAATCTAATTCAGACTAAAAAAATTTAGTAAACTTTCATCTCCATTTTGGTTAATTTCCTGGAAACAAAAGTCCAACTTTAAAGAAAGGAAAAGATCAGATACTAGAAGCAATGATAGAATAAAAACTAAAAGTGAAGAATAAAAGGGTTAATAGGTATTTATAAGTCAAATCAACAAGCATTTATCCAGTACCTAAAAGTATCAAGCACTAGAACAGACACTAGATTCGGTAGTACAAAGAACACTCACTCTGGAGTCAAAGGATCTGGGTTCAAATATGATCTTTCATACTTATTACCTAAATGCAGTAAAATCAACATCTACTGTTAACCTGGTCCAGAGCAATGGTGTTATATCAGCTACAAATTCACAACACGTGCTCTAAACACCCTTAAAAGCCAATGAAATTGTCACTGAGATTTAATGGGTCTTATTATGGGTCACATTTGGGTGGTCCATCAAGGTAATTATAGAAATTAACGTCCTGGTCTTTGTGGAGGTGGGACCCATATGGACTCTTACAGAAACTAATACACCAGTTATTGTGGGCAAAGTCAAATGGAAACCTTCAGAATTGTCCAAGCTATCTCACATCATTAACACCAAACAATAATGAGTCTTAGAAGGAATGAAAATTATTTGCTTGATAATGATGGACAAGTAGGAAGCTGGAGCATTCTGTAACTAATACCACTTCAACTTACAGCAGTCCTAGTGAGGATGGCAAAGAGCAAATAACAGCTCAAATTGTACTACAGGAACCCAAAAGTCATCTACCTAGTGGCTATGGACATTGCTGACTTCAACAACACGGTGGAACCCTCATCCCCAGTGAGTGGTATGGACTTGCTGACCTCACTAATGCCTCTTTATCTATTACTGTAGCTGAGACTAGCCATTAGCAGTTTGTTTTTACATAGGAAAGAGTCCTATATACCTTCATTGCCTTTCCCCTAGCTACATGGAACAATTTGGTAGACAGAATACAAAAGAAGCCCCAATTCTTAAGGACACTGATATTCACCACCACAGTGATGACAAGTTGATCCTCTGAGGGGTACATGTTTTGGAACTTTCTGTTCAAAGGATGAATCAGGCTGGTTGGCATCTTTGGTAGGCACCAAGTATTCTGGAGTCACAGGCTTACCAGAACTGCCATTCATTCTACAAAACTTTTTCTTTCCTTCCTTTTTTTTGGAGGGGGAGGGCAGGGCAATTAGGGTTACACATGGCTAGTAAGTGTTAAGTGTCTGAGGCCTAATTTGAACTCAGGTCCTCCTAACTCCAGGGGCCACTACGCCACCTAGCTGCTCCTACAACACTTTTGAAAAGCAGTTGCTCTGGAAGCTAGGTGCCCCTGTTGGATAGAGAACCAGACTGGAAGTACGGAAGACCTGATTTTGAATACTACCTCAGATGTTTACTGCCTGTATAACCTGAGCAAGTCTGTTAACTTCTCTCTCTTACAAACTTGTCATAACTATTAAATGAGAAAATATATATATGAAAGGCTTTGCAAACCTTAAAAACTGTATTTATATAATTGTTATTTACAATGAAAAGAGAGTCATTGTAGCATTTCTAAAAATATACAGAAGAGAAGGAAATGGCTCAGTAGGAGACAAATAGGAAAACTAAAATTAACCTGCTAAACTGTTAATATAAAATGTATTAATCTGTTATTAATACAAGATGTAATAAGAGAGCTTCGTGGCTTTGTACACAATCTTCTTATTCTATCCTCCTGTGTTTATGAAAAGGTTCATGTTATTGATGTTTGTCAAGTTAAGAATAATTTTAAAAAACTATTTTAAGAAGTTACTTACCAGTTCTTGGGCCCTGTTGCTACTGAATAGATGTTTCAGTCATATAATCACACTTTTTTTCAGAGTTTTCTATAGTGTTTTGGGTGATGCAAGATAGCTCCTCTATAACAAGATAGATAAAGCATAGGAGGCCTCTACTGTTTAATGAAAATGGTATTTCCAGGACTGAACTCACCCAGGTCTCCTAAGTGTTAGTAATCTTTGAGAAGGGGCTGACTGGGCCAAAGGCTGAGGCCTTCAGTCCTTGTGCCAACAACCTCCCTTCTCTGCCAGATCAGGGGACCCTGAATCCAAGACCTGTCTCCTAAGGATGACCATTTTGCCTGATTCATCAATGAACCTAAAAGAGGTTAAAAGAGGCATGTGCAACTGGAATGTAGCAGCCATTTATCCAGTAAAGGGGAATACCCTGAAGGATGGACATCCTGATAAGTCCTACCAGTGGGCTGAGCTATAAGCCATAAACTAGTAGGTAAGAAAATCTTCAGGTATAAAGTGAATAACATACTCATCAATCAATTAACAAATATTTACTAGGTACCTACTATGTGCCAGATAATATGTAAGGTACCAGGGATACAAATAGAATTGAATAATCTTACCCCAAATGAGTTTATATTCTAAAGATGAGAGGAGGTGGGATGGACACATGGATACACATATACACACATACAAATAAAAGTAAGGAAAGATAAATTTATACAAACTAATACAAGGTAGGTTAGGAGGAAATTGATAGCTGCTAGGAGGATCATGAAAGGCTTCATGAAGGCTTGATGGTGCTTGAATGATGTCATATTTAAAAAAAGCATCAATTCTGTGGCACTCAGTTTTCCTTATAGCCCAACTATGACAACCATATGTTGCTGTTGGAAAAACCATGGTTTTAACTACATGGACCTTGGGCAGCAAGGTTATGTCTCTACTTTGTACTAGGCTGTCCAGATTTACATAGCTTTCCTTCCAAGAAGCAAGTATCTTTTAATCTCATGGCTGCATTACATATCTGCAGTGATCTTTGAGCTTAAGAATATGAAACCTGACACTGATTCCATTTCTTCTCCCTCTATTTGCCAGGAAGTGATAGGACCAGTTGCCAAGATCTTAGTTTTTTTTGATGTTAAGCTTCAAGTCAGCTTTTACACTCTCCTCTTCCATCCTCATCAAGAGGCTTAATTCTTCACTTATTTGCCCTCAGTGTGATATTAACGACATATCTGGGACTGTTGACATTTCTCCCAGCAACCTTACTTCTGGCTTGTGATTGATCTAGCCTGGCATTTCACATGGTGTATTCTGCATATAAGTTAAATAAATAAGGTGATAATGATACGGCCTTTTCATGCTTTTTTTCCACTCTTAAGCCAATCAGTTGTTCCACGTTTGGCTCTATTACTTCTTGGCCTACATACAGGTTCCTCAGGAGACAAGTAAGATGATCTGGTGGTATTCTCATCTCTTTGAGGACTTGCCACATTTTGTTATGATCCACACAAAGGTTTTAGTGCAGTCAATGAAGCAGAAGTAGATGTTCTTTTGGAACATCTTGCTTTCTTACACATAATCCAGCAAATGTTGGCCATCTGGTCTTTAGTTCCTCTGCCTCTTTGAAAACCAGCCTGTTCTTCTGGTAACTCTTGGTTCATATTTTGCTTAAGCCTAGTTTGCAGAATTTTAATCATAACGTTATTGACATGAAAAATGAGCACAATTGTTTAGTAATTTGAACATTCCTTTGCATTGCCCTTCTTTGGGACTGGGAAATAAACTGATCTTTTTCAATCCAATAGTCACCGCTGTGTTTTCCAAATTTGATGGCATATTGAGTGCACCACTTTAACAGAATCATCATTCAGGATTTTTTAATAGCTCAGCTGGAATCTCACCACCTCCACTAGCCTTATTGTTAACAATGCTTCTTAAAGCCCACTTGACTTCATTCTCCAAGATGTCTGGCTCTAGATCAGTAACCACATCATTGTGGTTATCACTGGTGATATTAAAATCATTCTTGCATAGTTCTTTTGTGTATTCTTGCCATCTTCTCTTAATCTCTTCTGCTTCTATAAAATCCCTACCATTTTTGTCTTGTATCATGCTCATTTTCTTGAAGAGATCTCATCTTTCCCATTCTACTGTTTTCTTCTATTTCTTTGCATTGCTCATTTAAGAAAATCTTCTCTCTCCTTGCTATTCTCTAAAATTCTGCATTCAATTAGGTATGTCCTTCCCTTCTCTTTTCCCTTTCCTTCTTTCCTCAGCTACTTGTAAAGCTTCATCAGACAGTCATTTGGCTCTCTTGCTTTTCTTTCCCTTTGGAATGTTTCTTTGTTGCTGACTCCTATACAATATTGTGAATGTTTGTCCACAGTTCTTCAGGCACTCTACCAGACCTAATGCCTTAAATCTATTCATCATTTCCACTTCACATTCATAAGGGATGTTGTTTAGGTCATACCTATAGAGTCTCATGGTTTTCCCAACTTTCTTCCATTTAAGTCTGAGTTTTGCAATAAGAAGTTCATGATCTGATCCACAGTCAGCTCTGAATCTTGTTTTAACCGAATGTATAGAGTTTCTCTACCTCTGACAGCAAAGTATATGATCCATCTGATATTGACCATGTGGTGATATCCATGTGTAGAGTCGCCTTTTGAGTTCTTGAAAGAGAGTGTTTGTTATGACCAGAGGGTTAACTTGACAAAACTCTATCAGGCTCTGCCCTGCTTCATTTTGTATTCCAAAGTCAAATTTGCATGCTCTTCCAATTATTTTTATTTCCTACTTTAACATGACTATGGTGAGTATAAAAGAGAAAAGCCTTACTATATTTGGTGGTAATCTTAAGTTTCTAGATAAAGGTGAGGGAGAATCTTTACCCAGGCCCCATTGAAGGAGGTATCTTGTCAAATAAGGCCTCCAAGGAGGATGAGAGATTTGTATGGCGCATCAGAGAACATAGTTTGGGTGGTGATAAGGAAGAAAGGTTGCATTCAAGTTTATAACTCATTAGCTACATTACTATAGATAACTGATATCACTTTATAGTAGGAGGGCAATTATTAATTGCAAAGATTTTTGCATCATCACCTTTTGATTAGGTTCTCGAAGATCAGATTAGCCAGAACCAATTTGGTCACCTTTTAAAAAGGTTTGTATAGGGGTGGCTACGTGGCACAATGAATAGAGCACTGGCCCTGGAGTCAGGAGGACCAGAGTTCAAATCTGGCTACAGACACTTAACACTTACTAGCCATGTGACCTTGGGCAAGTCACTTAACCCCAATTACCCTCCAAAAAGCAAAAACAAAAAATACAACATAAAAAGGTTTGTATCCTTATGAAGACTGAGTGATGTACGAAGTGTTTTTCCTTAGGTTATCTACCACATGGACCAGATCCTTGGGACATAGTGCTTCTGAAGAGCCAGGAGAAGCAGGGAAGACAAGGAACAGATTCTAGTTACAGTGGAGAGATCGAATCAAGGTTAGAATACAAAATAGGCAGAAAAGCAGTGGGAAGTAAACCAGTGCTTCTTAAACTGTGGGTCATGACCCCATGTGGGCTTACAAAGCCCTGATCTAGTGAACTCTTTTTACTGGTCTCCCTACGATCTATTTTTCCTTTTCCCAAATATTCCTTTCAATATCCCCAAGAATTCTAAATATTTCTACCATAGTTTTCAAAGGGAAAAATTTGAGCAATAAAACAAGTTATTTTTTGTATTTAACTAATGACCAAACCAAAAGGAATAAGTTGAAACTGAAATAAAGTTAAAGAAAAGAGGTAGCAGTAGTAGAAATAGAATTGTCACTGAACCTGAATTTTAGTCTTGGCTTTACAACAAACTATGTAAAACTAATATATGTGGACCTCAGACTTCTCATCTATAAAATGAAATAGGTGGACAAAATTATCTACAAGGTGCCTTTCAAATCTGCAATTATAGGATTCTGTGGCCTGGAGGGGGCTTAAACCCAGATAATTTTTAATCATTTGCCTAGTGGCCTGGATATTTTCCAGTTCTGAAGTAGTGGAGTGCATACTCTAATAATTCTATCTAATTCATGGTCTGGAAAAAAACAGAAATCTGTGGAGCTAGTCCAAACCTAGGAATAATTTACTAAAGAAGGTGAAAACTTTTATTCCTCAGAGATTTCAAAGATAAGAACAGAAACTCAATTGCCTGGAATGGATTAAATGGAGTCTTTCGAGAAATATTCAAGAAATCCTTAGTGGATTGTAGCATTTGTTGCTGCCTCATTTCCTTTGCCAAATTTTTGTGTAGAGGCATGAGGGTAACCATTCAGGATTACGGTTGATGAGGGAAGAATACTGGCTGCGGCCACGTATAGAAAATTATAGTACTTAATTTCATAATAACCAAGGAAGAAAAGTAGATACAATCTACAGAAAACAATTTTTCAAATATCTGTACAAAAGACAGAAGAGTGTGTATGTGTACGTACATAATAATGAGGTATATATATATACATGTATGTATATGTATATGTATATATGATAAATATGAACAGGGTTACATATTCCTATAAGAACAGCGTCAGGAACAATAAAGTTTGGAACAAGCTGATGCTGGCAATAAATACAATGGGTAATAAAGTGGAGGGGTTGTTTTTTTTTCACTCAAACTAGAGGCCTTCTAGAAGATCAAAGAAATAGTTAGCAATGATCTTAATAATTGGGACAATATGTACGATATGAATTGATAACAGGGAATGCAAAATTACTCAACTCTTATTTGGCTAGATCAAAAATTGTTAAAGAAATTGAAACCCAGAATAAATGGACAGAGGGTAAAAGAATAGTCACCCTCAGTGAGTAAATTGGCCGACATAGCCTACATATGACAAGAACTAAAGGATGTGACTTTTGAATTGTCACTAATACCTAAAAAACTGTGAAGTATAGGAGAAGAGTTACAGGACTAAAAAAGACAAATATGATTTTGATTATCAATAAGGGCAAGGGAGCGGGTTCTTTTAAACTAAAGAAGTCAAAACACCACAACCTGCAAGCAATCGAACCAAATCAAAATGTAAATGGGAATTACTTTTAAAAAATAAATCAAAATACAAAAGAACATAGTCAATGTGGGGTTTTCTTCAGGCTGGAAGGGATCCTTATGTACTATTTATCGGCCCTCATTTCTATATGAGTTTCACATGACTGCTTTGAATTATAGTTAGTTGAACTTCACTTCTCTTCTGGCAAAATTCTAGACTATATTATTTTTTTTTTTAAAGCAATTGGGGTTAAGTAACTTGCTCAAGGTTACACGGCCAGTTATTTCTAGGTGTGGTGCTGAGTATCTGAGCCCGGATTTGATCCAGGTCATCCCGACACCGGAGCCGGTGCTCATACTCGCTGAGCCACCTGGCCGCCCCTAAGCAACTGGGGTTAAGTAACTTGCTCAAGGTTACACAGCCAGGTGTTTCTGGGTGGGTACTGAGTGTCTGAGCCCAGGATTCGATCTCCAGGTCTTCTCAACACTGGAGCTGGTGCTCTTACTCGCCGCCCCTAGACTATATTATTAAAAGAAAAAAGCAAGTGCACTCCAGGAATCAGAAACAGCTAGTTCAGAGACACAGAAACAGGAATCTGACAGCTATATATGAGAAACAAGGGGGAAAAAACGACTGCATTAGAATACATGGAAAGAACTGCACAGAAAAGATGGAAAGGGGGGCAGCCACGTGGCTCAGCGAGTAAGACACCGGCTCCAGTGTCGGGATGACCTGGGGATCAAATCCAGGCTCAGATACTTAGCACCACACCCAGAAATAACTGGCCGTGTAACTTTGAGCAAGTTACTTAACCCCAATTGCTTTAAAAAAAAAAAAAGATGGAAAGGTAAATTAGAGCCAGGTTGTAAAATATTCTAAACACCAAAAAGGTTTTATTTGATCTTAGAGATTATAGAAAGCATAGTATATTGAATAGAAAAGGGACGTGGTTAGATTCTTTAGGAAATACTTTAAGAAAATGTCTTTGGCTGCTATGTGACGAATACACTGGAGTGGTGGCAACTTAAAGTAAATCAGGAAACCACTGTAACAGTCAAGAAGAGCAGTGACAAGAAGATCCTGAAGTAGGACAAGAGCCACCCAAGTAGAAACAAGGGAAAGAATCTGAAAGATGATGTAGAAGTGGAAATGACAAGACTTATACATAGGGTAGATGGGAGCAACGAGTTAAGGAGTACACTAGGAAACGAACAGGCCCCTCAATAGTATCATCAATAGTAACAAAAAGGTGTGAGTCTGGAAGGAAAGCTAATGAATTCTGTTTTAGACCTAGTGAACTGAGACCCTATTAGAGCACCAACTGTAAATGTTTAGTGGGCATTGACTGGTTATGCCAAACTCAAGCTCCAGAAAAAAATCAGAGTCAGCTATATGTATCTGGAGGTCATCAAAAGTGACAACTATCCTACTATTAAAGATATATCATAAGAGAGGTCAAAGTCAATCAAAGGGAGGTCAAAAACAAAAATCCCCTATTTACCAAAATCTCCATAGTAGCACCTTCTATGGTGACAAAGAACTTGGGAAAAGAAGTACATACATATATTCATTGATTGGGCAATGGCTAAACAAACTGTGATAAATGACTAGAACTGAATGGAATATTAATGCATATTAAGAATTTGTAGAAATATGGAAAAATTTATATTAGTTAATTTGGAGTGAAGTAAACAGAAGCAGGAAAAAATAGCAAAGTAAACAGAAAACAAAACTGAATATTATATATAATTATAATTCTGAAGTATGGCCTCAAATAAAAGATACAAAAATGCACCTCTCTCCTTTGGGTGCGCAGTGAAGAACTCTGGGTATGGAATACTATATAGGCTATCAAACACAATCAATGTTTTTGTTGGTTTTATTGAACTTTTTTTTTAATCTTTGTTATACAAGAAACTTCACTGGGTGGGCAGAGGGTATATTCAAAAGTGAATGAAATGTAAAAAAGGGCATTAATGAAGCTTTTAAAAAATAAAAACATTAAGTGTATGGCCATTCTCCAATAAATAAGTGATTTTTTTTAAAAAATAAGAACAGTTTTCATAAGAATAACTGAAAACTATAAATGACTACATGAAAACCTCTTCCAAACTACTAATGAGAGAAATGCAAATTAAACTAGCTCTGCACATGAATTTGCCCCTTACATACTGCAAACTGGCAAAGACAGAAAAAACATTAACACTCTATTTTGGAGCAAGTGTAGCAGGACAGCAAACTAATTCACCAGTAGACTTATGAACTAGTTTAACTGTTTGGGGAAAAACAATTTGGATTTACACAAGAAAAGTGACTCTTCATACCTATAGACCAAGTAATCCCACTACTAGGAAGGTCATACAGAAATAAAGGCCCCAACTTATTCATAGCAGCAAATTTTGTGGAACCAAAGAAGTAGAAACAATGCAAGTATCCATCAGCTAAGGAATGGGTGAACAAATTGGTACTGGATAAAAGAATATCAACTGTACAAAATGATATGGAATGAAGTAAGCAGAATCAGAAGAACAATATATACGACTGTAACAACTGTCAAGAACATTGTTTCCTTATATGCTTCCAAAATCTTTCTCTCTTCTATTTCTACTTAATAATACAAGTTATGTTCCTTGGAAATAATAAGTAAAATCAATCTAACTCCCTTCCTAATCATTCCCTCAACCCTATCTATTTTATTAATACTTTTTTTAAAAATATCTTTTTCCACAGTGATGTTTTCTAATGATACTTTCCCACCTCCACTAGAACTGTCCTTTGAAACAAATTAGTGTAATTAAGCCAATTAAATCAATACACTGATGATGTCTGACAGCACAACCATACCTGTGGCCTAACACCTTTCTATATAAATGAATGTTCCATCATCAATGCTCTACAGTCGAGCAAATTTCCACATTAGTGATGACTAAAAGAAATTGGGAAAATACTGGTTAACCTCAACTACTCATTATGAATAGACCATTTCAGAGTATGAGTTTATATAAACCTAAACATATCTCTCTTTAAAACAGAGGTTCTCAACCTGGGTGTGTAATTGATTTTTAAAATATATTTTGATAACTGTACTTCAACAATTCGTTTCTTATTTTATTTTTTTTTTAAAACATGATTCTAAGAAGGGGTTCACAGGTTTCACAGCCTGCCAGAAGGAGCTATGACACAAAGAAGGTTCAAGCATGCCTCTCTAAAGGACAAGAAGGGAGGCAGAGCCAAGATGACAGAGTAAAGGGAGGGACTCACCTGACCTCTCCCCAAATCCCTCCAAATGACTTTAAATAATGACACTTAACAAATTCTAGAGCAGCAGAACCCACAAAAAGACAGAGTGAAACAATTTTATAACCTAAGACAACCTGTAAGTTTGGCACGAAAGGTCTGTTGCACCAAGGTGAGAGAGGAGTACAGGCCATGCCAGCACAGACTAGACCCCAGCAAACCAGGAGCAGGCCTTGGGAAAACTGAATCAGTGGCAGCAGTGGCAGTTTTCAGACCTCTCAGCCCACAGACTCCAAAGACAACCTAGAAGGTCAGCAGGAAAGGTCTGTCACACCTGGCTGAAAATGTAGCACAGTCCAGCACAGGCTGTGCCAGCACAGACCAGGTCTCAGAAAACCAGAAGTAGGCCTTGAGAGCCACTGAATCAGTAGTAGTAGCAGCTACTTCCAGAGTTCTCAGCCCACAGATGGTAAGGGAATCAAACAACTGGTCAGAAGGCAATTACTGGGGTGCCTCTGCAGGCACTGATTAAGGGCTCTGCTGCTTTTCCCATATGTGGATCCAGGTCAGAGTCCCGGGTGGCAGACCCAGGGCAAGGGGGAGCACCAGCACACCAGACCTTGCAGCCACAGTTGTCACAGCTCCAGGGGAACTAAGTGCTTGTGGTCACTTACAATCCGCCAGATTCTGAGTTACATATATTCTCCCCATTTCTCCCCCACCCACGGCCCCAAAATAGCAGTCCAACAGGACATCCCCTCCTCCAGTCTGCTCCCTCCCATATCTTCTCCCATACCCCTTTCAACTTTTCCAATGGATCTCTATGCCCCAGTGCCTGCATATTTTATTTCCCAATTACATGTAAAATAGTATTAATAATAGTATATATATATATTTGTGTATTTGATTTTAAAACTTTGAATTCCAGATAAATTCCCTTCCTCCCTTGTCACCCACCCTTACTGGGAAGATAAGCAGGTCAGGATAGGATGTACATGTGTGACTAATGCAAAACAATAACATAGTAGATATATTGTAAAAAACTGACAATTTCCCTCCCTCCTATCCCACCTACCACTTGTTCTATTCTCTACTTTGATCCCGTCCCTTTTCAAAAGTGGGTGCTTCAAACTTCCCTCCCCCCCAACCTGCCCTCCCTTCCATCATCCCCCCTCTCATCCCCTTTCCCCCTACTCTTCTGTAGCATAACATACCCTAGCCTGCCTCCCGACCCTGGAGCTGTGACCAGGACCTTCACACTCCCATAATCACAATTGCTAGTGCTTGCCTCTAACTTGGAATTGAGAATAGGATCCCTACTCCCCCATGAGTGACCATACCTAGAAGCCTGGAACTCCACTTAGAAACCACAACTTAGGTCCCTGCTCCACTGCAGTCACAGGTGTAATGTCTCCCTTTGGCCCTGGGACTGCAACCTAGCACAATGTAATAGCGTCCTGAAGCCAGTGCCAGAAAAGGTTCCCCTGCAATCTCCTTCCAACTGGTTGTTCAACCCCTGTGCCTTCTGTGGACTGACCACTCCAGAAGCTGCTGCTGCAGCTGCCAATACAGCCATCCCTAAGGCATGGCCTGACACAACCCTGCTAAAACAAATTTTTCCTGCCAACCTCCTAATTTGTCATGGTTGCAAAATTGTTTCATCAAACTTTTTGTTGGTTCTAACACTCTAGAATTCTAATGTTCCAGAATTTTATTTGAGGCATTATTTTAGAGTTGTTTGGAGGGGGAATTTGGGAGAGGTCTGCTGAGTGCTTGCCATCTTGGCTCTACCTCTTTCCATTTCACAAACTCTATAAACTAGTAATACTGACTTGCTTGCTGTTCCTTATAAATAGAATATTATTTCCCTGCCTTTGCACTAGAAGTCCCCATTCCTATAATGCCCTGGCTCCTCACCTTCCCTTTTAGATTCGCTGGCTTCCTCCAAGCCTCTGCTAAAATCCTACTTTCTGTTCATCATTTTTTATACCACAATAGTATTCCATTACATTCATATACTATATCTTCTTCAGCCATTCCCCAACTGTTGGACATCCACTCAATTTCTAATTCTTGGCCACCACAAAGAGAGCTGTTATAAATGTTTTTGTACATGTGGGTCCTTTTCCCATTTTTATGATCTCTTTGTGATACAGCCCTAGAAGTAGTATTGCTAGGTCAGAGGGTATGAAGTGCCTTATCTTCTGTATTTTGTATGTACCTAGGTAACTGCATGTTGTGTCCTGCCATTAGAATGTAAACTTCTTGAGCACAAGGACTGTTGTTGCCTTTTTTGTATCCCTAGCAGTCAGTTTCTATAGTACATATATTTATTACATTTATTTATGATATTATAGTTCCTGTAAGTAAGCATTTAATCAATGCTTGCTGACTTACCTTAAGATTTGCTCTGAGATACACTAACCTTAATCCAGCTTGTGGTACTCTGGTGAAAGGGATGTGCTGCCATTACATATAAACCTTAATGGCTGGTACCCTTATTAATCTACTCTCTAGTATCATAATCTTTTTACCAAGACTATGTTATCACAGATAACATGCATATTTAATTCAATGTTTCATTTTCACTCAACACTTTGGTAGCTCAAGACCAGTCAACAGAGTTGAAAACATAAAAGCTATTAGTGAAACAGTGTCTATTATAAATCTTTTCTCTAATGTACATTATAAAGTGAAATGGGGGAAAAATACTGCACTGGGGATATGTGATTTTTTAAAAATGAATTTATATAAGTTAAGGAAAGTTTACCAATAATACTGATAAAAAATGTTGGAATATATACAGAAATACATGGCTGTTTAATAAAGACTATAAACTAGTATACCAAAAAATCAATAATGTGACTAAGAGATAAGATGCCATCAAAATTTAAAACATCAGAGGTAGAAAGAAGGCTAGAAGTCAAGTCTAATCTACTTATCACAGAAGTGAGAAAACTGAGGAGAATAAATGACTTTCCCAAAGTCAAACAGCAATTCAAGGACAAAAACAAGACTATAACCTAGGGATAATGATTTACAATCAAACCAGAAATATATTTTGATTTTTAGGCAAGCAGTTAACATGTCACATAAAAATCCTAGCAAAATGTTATGCTTTTAAAGGTTCAATACATAACAGATATTTAATAAATGTTTCGTGATTCTGTTATTCACAGATGATGGTTGATTCTGATGCTTCCACTATAATGTATGAAATGTGCCAGAAACCTTCCATGCTCTCTGAGTCATACTTAGTTCTTTCTAAAGTGCAATAACTCCAATTCAGGGTCAGGGAAAAAAATTAAATGGAATTTATTGCTGTCAAAAAAATTACAGGATAGAGGAGAACATATTCATATGCTTTTAAGATATACCAAAGGTGAGAGAGTATTCTGGGACGATGTAGGAATAAGTCAGAAAACTTTAGGCTCTCCAAATTTCCTCCACAGAAAAGGACAGAACATTGCCTCAGAGGGAACGTAGAGCAGAAGAAATAAACAAACATCAGGTAAAACTAAGACAACCTAAGAAGACCCCAGGAAAGACCCAACCTCCAGGGGTAGAGGTCAGGCCCAAGTGAAGTGCAAACATCTCCAGGCCTACTCTGCAGAATCAACAAACAAAAAGCCCTAAGGGCAGGTGGGGTTGGGAGGCAGCCTCAGTCTTAGAAACTTTCATTTTATGTACAGTGTGGGGGTATGATTGCTGAGAAGACAGAAAGACCTTCCACCATCAAGGGACACCAAGCACAGCTGCACTGACCAGACTCATCCTGTGCTATGGCTAAGGAAGGGAGCTAACAAGACACCTGGTGAGTGCAATAGCAGAGAAGCAGGGACCCTGTTGCTGTGGACACTTGCAGGAGAGCAGAGACCCGGGTTTTAGTTCCTGGGAAAAAAGGACATCTGTAGTTTGCAGTCACTGGAGGGACCACAGGGAGCAAGATCCTTTGTGGGACAGTATGACCTGGGATTCTGGCCATGGCTTCGGAGTAGAAAGGAGAGCCCAAGGTTGAACAGACCTCAGAAAATAAGTGTAAGAAGGACCTGAGGCTTGGGACATTATTCCCCATACCTTAGGACTAAGACTTGATCACACTGATAGCTACAAAAGATAAGATAAATAAAAATGAACAAGCAAAGGACAAGAGCCCAACCACAGATGGTTGGTTGGTTGTTGTCCTTTTTTCTCAGAGAGGACCAAAGCGACGTCGCTATGCTAAAGTTAAGTTTCAGTGTGTCCCACTGTGGGTGATCAGCCCAACACAAGCCCAGAGTGCTCTACCAAACATCAGGCACAATAGTCTGTGTGAACATCTGGAGTGGAATCTCCAAATCTGCACACCCTGCATTTCCTTTGAGCTGCTTCAATTCTGCTTTGCTCCTAGAGCACAGCACCTTCTCTTATGTGGGCATGCGATGCTGAGCAGTTCTGAGCCAGAGTCTCCCAAGTCACACAATCAATTCCAATGGTCTTGAGAGACTTTGAGAGTGTCCTTGTATCGCTTCTTCTGACTTCCAGGTGAGTGCTTGCCCTGTGTGGGTTCTCCATAAAACAGTCTTTTTGGCAAGCATACATTTTGCATTAGAATAATGTGGCCTGTCCATCAGAGTTGTACTTTTTGAAGCAGAGTTTAAATGCATGATGACAGTTTAATTCGAGTAAAATTTCTCTTGGAGTTGTTGGACAGCAAACACCATATCGATTGTTCCTCAGCCCTTTCTGAAGCCACACTGGCTCTCAGGTAGGTTACCATCTTCCAGGTGAAGAATCAGCCTATTAAGGAGGACTCTGGCAAGAATCTTGCCAGCAATGACTAAGAGAGAGAACCCCATGATTGTCCCAGGACAATCTATTTCCTTTACCTTTATAGAGATGGACAATGGAGGCATCCTTGAACTCCTGGGGGATAACCTCCTCGCCATGTAAACTGGAAAATTTCACTCAGCTTTTGTATGAGCAATGGACCCCTACCTTGTAAATCTGAGTTGGAATAGAATCAGCACCAGGTGCTTTGCCACATGAAAGGAGACTAATGGCATTCAAAACCTCTTCTTCACTTAGAGCTTCAGCTAGGGAGGGACTGACTTCAACCTGAGGTAAATGGTGAATGGTCTCAGCACTGATAGATGATAGTCTATTGAGAACACTATGGAAGTCTTCAGCCCATCTCTCTAGGATCATGTCCTTATCACTAATTAATGTGACTCCATCAGCACAGAGTAGTTGAGATGCACCACAGGTCTCTGGCCCATAAATAGCCTTCAGGACATCATAAAAGCGGTTTGAATTGTTACTATCAGCATAAAACTGAATTTCATCTGCCTTCTTCCTGAGCCAGGAATCCTGCATCTCTCTAAATTTTGCTTGTACTTTACTTTTGATGGAATTAAATGCTGTCTTCTTAGAAGTGGATGATTTTTACCTGCTGGCAAATCCTGTGAAGTTCTCACTTAGCAGCTTCTGAACTTCCACATCATTTTGGTGTTTGCGAGCATTCTGAGCCAGATGAACAAGTACAGTGCTATACACCAAATCTATAAAAACTGCCCACTCCTTTTATGCTCCACTGTTGCCGACTGTGTGTTGGTTCAACTTTCCTTCCAAGTTAGCAACAAACTGTTCTCACTCAGAGAAGAGCTCGAGCTCTAATTTGTTGACATTAATTCTTCTGGCAATCATTTTGCCTTGGGGGTGCCACTTTTGATGAATGTAAATAACCTCTCCTTTCATAAAATACTATTATAGGGATAGAGAAGATCTGGATTCATGTTCTGAAGAAGATAATGGAGCTAAAAAAAAAAAAAGCCACTCCTTTTTTCAATGAGAAACATCAAATGGTCCCGAGCAAAAAGATTTCTTTGAACTTACAAAGAACCTGAAAAATCAAATAAGAAATATCAAGGAAAATTTAGAGCAAAATTAAGAGCAATCCAAGAAAATTGTGAAAAGAAAGTCAACCAACTTGAAATAGAGAACCAAAAACTTAAAGAAGAAAATAATTTCCTGAAAACAAGAATTGAGCAAAGGGAAGCTAATGATGTTCTAAGAAACAAAGAAATAGTAAAACAAAATCACAAGAATGAAAAAATAGAAGAGAAATGAAACATCTCATCAGAAAAACTGATCTAGAGAAGAGATTGAGGAAAATTAATGTAAGAACAGTCAGACTGCCTGGAAATTATGATAATATAAGAATCTTGATACAATATTCCAAGAAATTATCAAGGAAAATTTCCCTGGAGTTCTAGAACAAGAAGGCAAAGCAGATCACTGATCACCACCTGCAAGAGATCCCAGAAGGAATACTTATAGGAATATCATAGCCAAGTTTAAAGCTCACAGGTCAAGGAGAAAATATTGGAAGCAACAGAAAAAAAAATTAAATATCATCAAGCTACAATAAGGATTATACAAGACCCAGCAGCTACTACATTAAAGGGCTGTAGGTCTTGGAATACTATATTTCATAGATCACAAGAGCTGGGGTTTCAACCAAGGGTGGGGTAACTTACCCAACAGTTAAGTATAATCCTGACTGAAAAAAAAAAGTGGACATCTAATGAACTAAAAGACTTTCGAGTATTTGTGACAAAACAGCAGAAATTAAGGGAAAATCTGACATGTGACATCCAGGAAAAATATAAAGTAAACATTAAGAACCAATCATAAGGGAATCAATATGGTCAATTCATTTACTTCTTACAGATGAAAATATTATCAGTTGTATTGTCACTGTCATTTTTATTTGCTTAGCTTGAAAGAAAGCCTTGAACTGAGCTGAGTATGATGGGTTGATTCTAAAAAAAAATAATAAAATTAGTAAGGGAGAGATAAAAAGGAGCAATCAAATAAATGACGCCAAAAAAAAACGATACAGAAGAAAGTAGTAGAAACTATTAGGGGGGAGGTGCTGAAACCTTATTCTCATCAGGAAACAATTTAAAGAAAGTATGTGTGTGTGTGTGTATAATATATATATATATATTATACACACACACACACACATATGCACACACACACATATATAGAAAGGGATGAAAGTCTTCTAAATTCAGAAAGAAATAGGGAGAGCAAAGGGATTGGTTGGGGTGTAGCAGCAAGCACCCCAAGCGTCCTCAGGGTTTGCCGCCCATACAGGTTCTTGGATCTGCTTTGTTAAAGGAAAGCAACTCAAAATGGGTTAACAAGCTTACTTTAATCAGTCAGACATATATCGTTTACCTTGTTCAGGAGAAAAGGTCAGCACCCTGAACCTCAAAGTATACAGGCATAATTATCAAGACAGAAACATCAAGTAGACAGCTTTCCGAACTGTCCAACCATTACATCCATACCCAGTCAACATCTGGGTTTCCACATTCTGGGTTTTTCAAAGCCGGGGGACTCTCAACAACGGCTTCCCAGAATTCAGATCAAATCACATAACACTTCTCAAAGTGAGTCCCAAAACAAAGCTACACATCAGGGCTTATATAGCCTTCTCCTGGCTCAGAGAATGTAACAACCTTATTGACCCACTGGCCAATCAAAAAGTATCTACTGAAAAACAAGCCTCCCTCCCCAGGCTTCTGGTGCACTTTAGCCTAGGGGCAGGGAAGATCTTTAAAATTTACATTCGCATTACATGGGGGTAGAGAATAAGGGAGGGATTCTTAGAGGGGTGGGTAAGTTAAGAAATAGGAGAGCAAAGTAGCAATAGAAGTTAAGCATAGGGGTAAGGAAGGATAGGAATAGGAAGAGAAAGATAGTGCAGCAAAATATGAAGGAGGAAAATATACAAGTAAATACACACAAACAAAATAAAGTTCAGGAGTAGAATTTATTAGGAAAAAAAAGCAGGGGTGGTAATCATGATCTCAAACAAAGTTAAAGCTAAAATAGATTGAATCAAAGGATAAAAATAGGAAAACTATACTATGTGTCAGTCATCTTAATCAGTATTGGTTTAGATTTTAAAATAACTAGATGGTATAAGGTTGTAACATTGCTGAAGCATAGGAAATGATTAGTTGGGTGGACATAGAAAAAAAGATGGAAAGACTTGAACTTATGAAGATGTCATCCACACTCAGAGAAACAGGACAAACAAGTATAATACAGTCTTACATAGATGCATATGAATGTATATGTTTATATATGTATCTGTATGTAATACTTACGTATGTGTGAACACATACATGAACATATACACATGTATTTAAATTTTTATATAATATTTTTAAAGCACTTTGAAATGGAGATTCAAAATTTCATATAGGATCCTCTTTTTGTATTTTGTTTTTGTACATGGAAATGTTCATTTTCTTGATGTTTAAGTTTAGAATTTTTAAAAATAAAACAAAATAAAGGAACAGGAAAAAAGATCACTTTCTAATTGTGAAGAAGAGAAGAGTTGTTGATCAAACAAGAGACAAAATGGATCGTAGGAGATCAAATGGATAATATCTATTACAGAGGACTGAAAAGTTTTATTTGCACAAACAAAATCAATGCAGCTAAAAATTAGACATAAAGTTAAATGAGGGGAAATCTAAAGCAAATTTCTCTGATATCTAAGATATATAGGAAAGTGATTCAAACCCATAAGAGTAAGAACAATTCCCCAATAGATAAATAATAAATGGCTATGAATAAGCCATTCTCCAAAGAAAATATTTTTAAATCTTCCCCAAAAATAAAAAATTAAAGTTAAAACAGTTCAGAAGTTCTACCACACACCTATCAGACTTTCAAAAATTAACAACAAAAAGAATTATTGCAGAGTATATGGAAGAAGAAACAAGTTAATGAATTGCAAGCAGAGCTAGGAATTGGTCCAGTCATTTTGAAAAGTGATTTGGAACTACACCCCCTAAAAATAGCTAGCATTTCTATAGCACTTGAGGGTTTCCAAAGCAGTTTATAGATATCATCAAATTATTTTAAACCCCCAACAACCATGAGAGATGAGTGCTATTACTATCCCCATTTTATACTTGAGGAAACTGAAGCAAACCTCTGAGATTAAGTGACTTGCCCAGGACCATACAATTACAAAGTACCTGAAGCTAGATTTGAATTCGGGTTTTCCTGGCTCCAGGCCCAATATCTACCTACCGTACTACCTTCATGTCTCTAGTTATTCAGAGATGAGAAGACACAGGTATAGGGAGAACGTGAATGATAAATTGTACAGCTTTAAGAACTGGAAAAGGAACATTGCTAGCACTCTTCTTTAGACAGACATCAAAATTTCCTGTGTAGTCCTGCACTGTCTCTATATCTACAGAGGGGCAGGAACAGTGCTTGAATCTATGATTTCTTTGTGTAAGGGAAACTCCCTGCCCCTTTACCAATGCAGGTCAGTACCTTATCAGCAAGTTATATTCTTAGTAAGTTACTGCCTACAGAACTAAGGGTTACAGAGCAAATACACAGACACACACACACACACAAATATACATCAGAAACAAGTCTTCTTGCCTCTAATAGCAGCTCTCTATCCATAATAATAATAATTGTTATTATTACTATGTTTTACAAAGCAAATATATTTATGTAACCTTCAAACAAAACATCTATAAACATTTTACAAAAAGATACATAACCATTTCCAGGTAACTTTTTATCAATATCCTCAATACCAAGTACCAGTACCATATAACTACTTAAGAACACCAGCTATTATATCAACATTTAACAATTATGCCTCCATTACCACAAACTATAATAAATTGCCACATTATAGGATAACCATTCAACAAACATGTTTATTGATAAGGTTTCAATGAAAGTCACTCTAGTGATCACAAAAGATAAAAGAGATCATTCTGATTATTGGAAATTTAAAAGTTCAAATACCTCTGATAAGCATCTAATACCCAAGACAAACGATGAACATAAATATGCAACATCAAAAGCTATTCCCCAATAGAAAAGTGGCCAAAGGCCATATAGAAACAAGAATTTCTCAAAAGAAGAACTGCAAACTATTAACACACAAAAGAACGCTTTAAATCACTAAAAATAAAGTAAATCTAAACAACAATGAGGTTTCATCTCATGCCCAGCAAACTGGCAAAGAGAGTAAAAGATAAAAAAGAGTGAATACTGGAGGGGGTATGGAAAGATCATTGTTGGTGGAACTATGAATTGCTACAGACATTCTGGAAAATTATTTTGAATCATGTTAATAAAGTGACTAACATGTCCGTATCATTTGACCTAGACCTGCCTTGTTAATTATATGTGCCAAGGAAATCGATGATAAAAAAGAAAGGAAACACATACAACAAAATATTTATAGCAGTTCTTTTTGTAGCAGTAAAAACTAGAAACAAAGTAGATGCCCATAAATAGGAAGATAGCTGTGGTACATAAATGTAATAAAATATTACTGTGCTGTAAATGAAATTATGAATACAATAAATACAGAAAAAAGCATGGGAAGATTCCTATGACCTGATGCAAAGTGAAGGAAGCAAAAAAGGGAAAATGATATACACATGATTAAAACAAGAACAACAAAACAAATTTAACAGAATGCTGTGAAATTATGACCAAATCTGACCCCAAAGAAAAAAGATCCAAATATAACTCCCTTCATTCTTTGCAGAGGCAGAAGGTATCAACTCTGACTGTGGAACATGCAATGTCAGTCCAGATTTTTTCTGTTACTTTTCTGAACTTTTATCTTTTTCTATTCTATATTATAAGGGATGGTTCCCTGTCAACAGGAAAAGAAAGAGTTTCATATCAAGAAATATAGGTGATATAAAAACAAAAAAAGGCAATCATTTTAAAAAGAAAGTTAACCAAGTAATTTCCACAGAGATGGAAAAGACAGCTGAATAAAAATGTGAAGTCCTAAAACCTCCCTTCCTTTTTCTACAATACATTTCTGTTAATGTTGTGTTGTGTAGTTGTTTCTCAGTCATGTCTGACTCTTCATGACCCCATTTGGGATTTTCTTGGCAAAGCTATTGGAGTGGTTTGCCATTTCCTTCTCTAACTCATTTTATGGGTGTGGAAACTAAGGTAGAGAGAATTAAGTGACTTGCCCAGTGTCACACAGCTAAGTAAATGAAGTGTCTAAAACTGGATTTTTATTGTAGTCAGGCCTTCCTGACTCCATGCCCAATGTTCTGTACACTGAGCCACTTAGCTGCACTTCACACAATATATCTCTAATCCTTGGTAAGTATTTCTTCTACTTATTTTACTAATGAAACACAATGAGTAGACAGGAACAAAAGAATATGACAATGATTCGTCAGCAACAAATATATACATACTTAAGTACAAAGCATTGTGATATGCATTTTGAAAATATATAAAGACAAAATCCTGCCTTATTGGATCTTATTAGATAGGATTTGAACAGGGAGAGAGAAGTCAGTAGAACATTTCTGGTAGAAGGTATCAAAAGAGGAAGCAAAATAAAAAAAAGAACACTGAAGGAGCAGCTAGGTAGCACAGTGAGTGGAGCAATGGCCCTGGAGTCAAGAGAACCTGAGTTCAAATTCGGCCTCAGACACAACACAAAAACTAGCCCTGTGACCTTAGGCAAGATACTTAATCCCAACTGCCCTCCAAAAAAAAAAAAAAAAAAAGGAACACTGAATTGGTAACCAGGAAACATAAATACTAGATAGACATAGTTCTACTATAAATTATTTGGACTGGAGCATAGCATTTCACCATTCAATCAATTCTTTGTCTGGAAAATGTGTCTCACTGGTAACATGAAGATTAAAAATGTAAATTGCATAAACATGTTAGATTAAAAATGTAAATTGCATAAAGCTAAAAATACAAACACTGAAAGTATGGCAAAAGATATACAGGACAGTTTAAAACAAGCAAATGCTTACCTATTGCTAGAGTTCATTGGCTTAGAACTGTCTAAGATGGCAGACATTTAAAGGAAGATTACCTTGAAGTCAGCAGGAAAATTCAAACATCCACCAAATACAGCATAGCTGGACTGAACAGCTCCATCTTCTGACCTTGTAAAGAGCTAAAATGTTAGAGGAATTTTAAATAACCCTACGTGGCAAGCGTGTATTATTACTGTTACTCATTTTAATAGCATATTTGTGCTGTCGACATAAAGCTGTCACTGATAACACTGTCTTCTTAGTATTCTTTATTTTTATTTTTTTGCCTTTTGGAGGGCAATTGGGGTTAAGTTGACTTGCCTAAAGTCACATGGCTAGTAAGAGTGTCTGGCTAGTAAGTGTGTCAAGTGTCTGAGGCTGGATTTGAACTCAGGTCCTCGACTCCAGGGCCAGCACTCTATTAACTGCACCACCTGGCCACCTCTCTTAGTATCTTTAATTGGAAAAAAGTTAAGAAATGCTTTAGCATACCATGTATTTTTAAATCACTCATGAATTAACAGAAAACTTTAAACATCTGAAACCATCTCAGAATCAAAGGATTATGAATTTAGAGATAGAAGTTACTAGCATTCATGTAGTTGTACGTCAACTTTCTTTTACACTTCCTTTTACAGATGAGGAAAATGAGGCCCAAAAAGATTAGATGACTTATCCAAGGCAACACAGTGGCAGAGGAAGAATTGAAACCCAGGTCCTCTAACTCCAAAGAGTCAGTTCTTTGTATTGTACCACTGTGTCTCCCACATCCTATTAAAATAATACAATTCTTAACAGAAGTATCTTTTTCTGCAGTAAAAAGAGAATCACTTCTTCCTTGGCACTAATTTATAGAATTCTAGTTCTAGAGCTGAAGAGACTTGAGAAACCATCATCATTTTATAGATGAGGAAAGTGAGACTTAAGGAAGGGATCTAATAAATAGCCTTGATCAAGGTCATATAAGTAACAAGGAACAGAAGTGGGACTTGAATCCATGTCCTGGTCATTCCACTCTACTATTATATGGCCCATATTTAAAATAAGAAACTCTGCAGGAAATGAAAAAATCTCATATTTTATTCCATAATATTAATAATCAGGAGGAAAAATGTATGACTCAATTTGCATAACCGAATATTTTAAGTTCCTCACATTTACCTAGCTGAGTTCATTACATATTAACAATTAAAACTGCTTTAAATTTTAAAATGCTGGTGCTTGTTTATATATTTTGTAAGAAAAATATGCAAGCTTGCTAGTCTGACTAAAAAGTTTTAATATGTTTTTTTAGATAATGAATGTTGTCCTCCTTAACATACTATCAAAATATTTAAGTCCCAAGATAAACTCAGTGAACTAAAGGAAGGTAGTTTCACATTTCCCAATGATTTCACAAGTATTGGCATCATTTTTTTTCGACCCAAACCTGTGATTTCATTGCTCCAGAGAGCATTCTAGTTAAGAAACTTTCTCTACCAATGGAAATCAATAACTTCTCTGCAACTTAAAAATCTCAAGAAGTTGTATAAATCACTGAAAAACTAAATGATTTGCCATAGAATAATAATACAATAATGTGTCAGTGGCAGAAGCACCTGAACCCAGGATACCCACTCCCAGATCAGCTCACCATCTCCTATCCCACAATGCCTTTCCCCTTTGCATCAATTGGTTTGAAAAAATAAAATAACACAAGCATTAGTTTCGTCTGCTAAAGATGAAAAAGTAATTCAGAAAAATAATCTGAATAAAATCACTACTTTACAAATAGAAAGTATGTAACTTCCAAAAATTTTATATACTTATATCTGAACTGTGAATATACAATAAATGTATATGTATTTATATAACCTATATAAAATTATTTGAACAATAAAAATACTTCTTACATGACAAATAATTAAAATTAAACCAATCTGACTAGTAATCTAAATTTTGTACTAAGAACAAATATGTGACAGGGGATTAGGAATTAATATTATTTCATTTTTCGCATTCATTTTCACTCAACAATATTTTCAGGATTTCATTCTTGAAAATGTTTATATTTGTCAGTTAATCAATGGAAATGTCTTTATCTCCCCCAAACTAAAGTACTAAAGGGTCCTGGTTTGTCACAAGAATAAAATAAAAGTTTTTCTTTAAAAAAATATCATTACAGATCTCCCACTGGAAAAAATATTACCAGATATCAAACTGATTCAAAATTAGGATGCAATTTTCTCCAAACTCAGGTCTCTAAAGCCAAGATCTGAGGAGAGTCGACCCAAAGGGTTTTAATCCTACATTACTTATCTGCAAATTACAAACTATTTTATTTTCAGCATAGAACAAAGTGTTCTTAAAATCTCAATTGTTCTAATATAAAAGTCAAAAAAGGACTGTACAAAAGAATAACCAGTAAAGGGAAAGGTATAAAAAAACAAAAATATAATTATGAAGAAATGTGAAACAGACAAAATCCTGATTTATTAAATACTAAATTGCAAATTTCAATTAAAAACTGCAGGGATGAGTTTATATAAAGATACAGGATTCAGGCCCTCCTAAAATGAAGATTATTAGGCCATTATAGATATAGTGTTAATCCAACTAATATCTCAGGTTGATACTAAAGTATAAAGTCTTTATTCTAAACAAAAGTACAGGAAAAAAGAAGGAAAAGTTTTAAGGGGAAATGAGGTTTGATTATTTGAGCTGATTTGATGATCCAGTGGTGCCCAACAATTCATAAATCAGCCCAAATCCTAGAATCAGAGTCACAGAATTTTAGAGCTGTGAAACACCAACCTTTATATTTATATAATATTATTTAGTCCAAACCCTTCATGTTGACAAGGCAAAGAAAGGCTGATTTGCAAAAAAAAAAAAATCATACAATCAAGTCAGTACTAGAATACAGAAACTTAAATTTCAGTAAAGCTTTTGATAAAATATCTAATAATATTCTTATAGAGAAGATGTCCTCATCTTCTGGATTAGACAATATAATTAGACAATATAATCAGATACATTCAGAACTGGTTCAGACTCAAAAAGTGGGTATTAATGAATGGTTCAATGTCAACATGTCAGGAAGTTTCTAGTAAAGTACCCCCAGAGATCTATGCATACCTTGGATGGTATTCATCAAGTTTGCTAAAGACACAAAGCTAGGAAAGAATAGGTAATACACTGGTTGACAGAATCATAATCCAAAAAGAGTACTGGGCAGAATCTAAGATGAAATTCAATAAGGATAAATGTAAAGTCATGCACAAGAATACAAAAGAAATAAATGTCACAAGTATAAAATAGTGGATACATGAACAGACAGAAATTGGCTTGAAAAAGATCTGGGGGTTTTTGTAGACTACAAGTTATCACTTGATGTAGCAGCCAAAAATATTCATTTGAGTTTGAACTGCATTAATAAGAAGGGCACAGCCTCCAAGAAGAGAGATGATAGTCTCACTATATTCTGTTCTCATCAGACCTCCCCTGAATTACAGTATTTAGTTCTGGGCTCCAAAATTTAAGAAGGAGATTGGTAAGCTAAAGAGTATGCAGAGGAAAGCAATCAGAATAATAAACGGTCTTGAGGGGTTTTCTTGGGGGGGAGGTTGTTTTGTTTTTTTAATATGAGGACAGGTTGAAGGAACTGTGTATTTTTAGCCTGGAGAAAAGGAAATTAAAGGGGATCATGATTACTGACAAGTATCTGAAGGGATATCATCCTTCACATGTTCTGATTGGCAGAAGAGGCAGATCCAAGAGCTACGATTAGAAATTAACAAAGAAGCAAATTTAGGCTTAATATCATGAAAAAATGCCCTAATTATCAGAGCTATCCAAAAGTAGAATGATAGGGTGCATTATCACTCATTTGGGCTATAAAGTAGGAGGCTACACAAACAGTTATCAGGTATGATATAATAGAGATTCCTTTGGTGTATGGGCTGGACTAGATCAGTGGTATCAAAATCACTACTACAAAAGGACAAACCCAACTAAAATGTAACTGGAACATTTTTAACAAAATAAACAGAAATGGAATACAATACAGAGAAGGCTAATTTGCTGTCAATATGAGGCAACAGGGATTCATTTCTATTTTGAGTTTTACCCTCTAGACTGTATAGCCACTAAATTCCCTTCCTAGTCTCAAAATTTGTGATTACATGATTCTGATTCCTGAATCCAGGGACAGATGGGGTCCCCAGATTTGGTTACTCCTCCCCTCAGATTTAAGGGGTAGCCTAGAATAAATGAGGGGACCTCTTTCTAATGAACTTCCAACAGTCTTTCTCTCCTCTCATTGTCAACAGATATCAATTAGTAAAAAAAGACTCTGTCAGCATATACAGCATGGCAGTATAATACAAGAAATACAGTCTCCCACAAGTCTACAGAGAATCCAGGGAGGAAGAGATTCAAGACAAGAGCACATGATGTGAAAAAGGCGTAATGCTTAGCTCCTAGATTCAAAAAAGTTCAGAGGCACTAATTAAGTTCCACTTAGGCATGCTCTAATCTTTCTGCTGGGTTCCTTGTAAAGACCTGAATCTGCCTTTCTTCATTGCATTGAGAATGTTTTCAACTTTCAATGCAGACACTGCCACCAGTGACTGCTATCCTAGAGCTGGTATTAAAACACCAATGAAAAATACAAAATTCTCTGGACCCTTCACAGATTATAAAATCATCAGCTCAAGGCAAGTAGGGGTGGCAGAGGAGTCCAAGGCTGAAGCTGATGCACTCTCCTCCCGGCCTCCCAGAGGAATTGTTGGAAGGGTTCTACCCTAAACTTTCAGATACTCAAATCTTGTCGGTCCTGAACGGGCTTGCTATTTCATACCTAGAAGGTATGAAAACTTGTCCTCAATGAACCCAAACCTATTTGCTGTATAATGTGGATGTAATTCAACCAATGACTTTTTAAAATATTTTATTTTTTTTTGACAAATTTTCTTCTTTCCTTCTAATCTGGGCTGCACTGGTTTTGCCTGTGCAAAAACTTTGATTTAATCCATTTTACATCGCATAATACCTTCTATCTATTGTCTGATCATAAATTTGTATTTCTCCATAGATCTGACAGGTAAACTATTCCATGCTCCCCTAATCTGCTTATGGTATCACCCTTTATGCCTAAATCATGTACCCATTTTGACCTTATCTTGGTACAAGGTGAGATGTTAGTCTATACCGACTTTCTGCCTGCTTTCCAGTTTTCCCAGCAGTTTTTGTCAAATACAGTAGAACCTCGCTTTATAAGTAACCTGGTTTACATATGCTTTGCTGAACAGGGAAAAATTTTTCATAAAATTTGTCTTGCAGGATGAACAAAAATTCGCAGTATGAACATCCTAGACTTTGAATGGCTCTTGAAGGGATGACACTCAACTAGGGCAATGAGGAGGCGGAGGTTAAGAAGTTAGAGGAATCCCTTATTGTCAAATGAGATTAGGGAGGTTTATCAGATTGGGAGAAAGTGCAAAATTTTGTTGAAAAACATCACCCAATTAAGGCTGTAGTAATATGGGCCACGAATATTATTAATGATAATGCAATGTCACATTTCCATGACATTCTGAAAAAACATCAAAAACAAGAATTGTTAGACAGATTTCTAATCAGAAGGGAATGTAAATAAAAAAATCAGTGAGTCAGAACATGAAAGTGATTCAAAAAAAATGAAAATAAGTGAAGGCAGTAGTGTTAGTCTTGCCTTTAGTGAAAGTAGCATAAGAGAAAACACTCCCAACATCAAAATTCCTGATGTCCTCATGGAAGGAGATTAGAATAGGTAATTGAGCATGTTTTCAACTTTCAATGCCACAAGTGACTGCTATCCTAGAGCTGGTATTAAAACACCAATGAAGAATACAAACTTCTCCTCCTCCCTCATGCCAGTGACATCTCTTTTTAAAGGTAAAGTGCAGGTTAATTTGTTTTATTTCATTTTATATTGTGTACTAATCATTTCTATTGTATTTCAGATGCATTAGAGACAAAAAAAACTTACTTAAAATTATAAATATTTATTTTTATATGATTATTTTTGGAGATGTGGTACTGATCATCCAACTTTGGATTATTTCCTACGGGAAAATTCGCTTTGCAATACAAACAAATTGCATGATGAACAGAATCTCCGAACAAATTTAATTCATAAACCGAAGTTCTACTGTAATGAATTTTTGCCCAAAAAGCTAGAAAAAAGACAGTCTCCTATTGACCCAAAACTTTTCAGGATTCTCCCAGTATTTAGTTCTCTGTCCCACTTGAAATTACTTTGTCTCTACTTTATCCGTATGAATACAATGAAAATTCCTGGTGCCTAACAGTATTCTAGCAGTAGGTGTTCAATAAAGGTTCCCAGAATTCAATTGACATAGTAAACTGTTTAGCCTCTTAAAAACTCCTTTTTCTGATTACAGAGCTTATAAACTTTGGAGAAATATGAATTCATTCTCAAAAGTTTTTAAATGCTAACTCAGGAAAACTCTAGTGAGAATCAGTAAAAATAGGGAAGAAATCAATGGATGACCCTAATTAATCTTTAGAAAACAAGCAAGACCTTCAGAGGAACCTGGCAACTGGAAGGGTTGTCATTGATTTCCTTTACAATACAGTGTAGGCTTCATGACATCTGAAAAACACTAAGACCAATTTGAATTAAAAAAAAGGCTGCTTTGGGTGGCTAGGTAGTGGAATGAATAGAACACCAGCCATGAAGTCAGAAGAACCTGAGTTCAAATCCAACCTCAGACACTTATCACTTACTAGCCACATGACCTTGGGCAAGTCACTTAACCCCAATTGCCCTGCCCTACCCCCTCCAAAAAGCAAACAAAAAAAAAGGAAAGAAAGAAAGCTGATTGACCCACTGCTACCGTGTTTCCCCGATAATAAGACACTGTCATTATTTTTTTGGACAGAAAAACACCAGAGGGCTTATTTTCAGGGGAGGGCTTATTTTAATGAACATTGACAGCAATTTTAATAAACAGGTAAATGGAACAAAAAAATGTACCTTTATTCAATAATGAATTCAATAAAGAACAGGATGACGCGCTCACTGCTGCAGCTCTGATTGGATGCAGCTGGGAGCGCGGCGTGCGTTTCATTAGGGAGGGGAGGAGGGACAAACGGAGGGTATTATTATGTAACGTGTAGTGCAGGGGATCATCTTCACTAAAGTAGCAATCTCAATAGGGCTTATTTTCGGGGGAGGGCTTATTTTAGAGGAATCTTACACAGTAAGGAGAGGGCTTATTTTCGGGATAGGTCTTATTATCGGGGAAACACGGCATGAAGAAAAATATTTTGCAACAAACAAGACAAAGACTAAAATACTGGATTGTCAACAAGTAATTTTTACTAACAAAATTCTCTTCTTTTTCATTCAAGACTATACCAAAACCATTATCAGAAGAGGTCTGGTGGGGCAGAACCAAGATGACAGTGAAAGCAGGGATTTACCTGAGATCTCCCCGCAAATCCTTCAAATACCTCTAAAACATGAATCTGAAAAGATTCTACAGTGGCAGGATCCACAAGGAGATAGAGAGTGGCAGACTTCCAGCCCAAGACATTCTGAAGGGCTGACAGGAAGGATCTGTTGCAGAGAGCTGGGAGAGGAGCACTGTTTAGCACAGGCTGCTCCATTGCAGACTCAACCATGCCAAAGCAGAGCAGACCCCAGAGGACTGAATCGCTAGCAGCAGTAGCAGTTCCCAGACCTCTCAATGCAGAAGTGGGGTCTGTCAGAACTGGGTGAGAGAGAGGCACAATCCTATACAGGGAATGTGACAGCTGCAGCAACTTACTCCTGGGGTTATCAGCCCACAGACTGAATTTTTGAAAGTCATCTATTTAAACTTCCAGGAGTCAAGATGGCTGAGTAAAGAGTAAGTCACTCTCAAGTCTTGCTGACCTTGAAAAACCCAGAGCATATTGCCCCAGGAAAAATCCTGAAATAGGAGAGCCAGCAGAAAGATGGGGTATAACTCACTCTCAGCTCAGGAGGCTAGGGGGATTAACAGGAAAGGTCCCTCTTACTATGGGTGAAGAGGACCATACAGGACAGGAGGTGTCCCAGCAAGCCAGCAGCAAGCCCTACCTCAGAGGACCAGTGGGAAATACGGAGGCCCAGGGTAGAGCTGGCAAGTGCCAACACCAGGACCCCAGATGTGCCTTCACACAGCCTGGGGAATCAGCAGACACCAGGGCAGACAGACATCTAGCAGTGGCTGAATCTACTCATGCTTTGTTTAGCTCAGCACTAGCAAAGGAGGCAACTTCCACCGGTCAGACCACCCCTCCCCCACACCTGATGCTATGAGCTTCAGTGTAACTCCAGGGAAATGCAGAAAGACCTCACCTGGCCTCAGCACACACAGGGCAGTTCCAGTTCAGTACCAGAGAAGCAACAATATTACCAGCTGCCAGAGCCAGAAGCCCCAGGACACAAAACCAATAACCAGGCCCTTAGCCCCCAGAACAAAAAGCATGGGACTGAGCCCCCTGTGCCCCAGAAGCAGAAATCCACTTTAAAAACCAGGCAACCAGTGAGCAAAAAGCATCCTAGAAAAGCAAAGACCACAGATTCTTACTATGGAAACAGGGAAGATCAAAATATGAATTCAGAAAAGGACAGCATTGTCACTACACCCGCATCTGAAACCTCAAAGGGGAATATGAACTGGTCTCAAGTCCAAAAAGCATTCTTGGAAGAGCTCAAAAAGGATTTCAAAAGTCAAATTAAAAAGGCAGAAGAACTAAACAATTCATTTAAAAATACAATTGACAAAGTGGAGGGGAAAAGTTCACTGAAGAGAACAACTCCTTAAAAAGTACAATTGGTGCCTTTCACAATGATCACCACAGAGCTATTTTCGTTACATCAGTCTTCCAACATCCACACACCTCCCTGGTGCTGCAGTCACAGGCAGCTTGACCCTCCTTGCTTTCACCAAGGAGTACCAGTGAGAGCCAAGTAGGCCCTTCCCCATGGGGGCCATGCTGCCATGGCTCCCCTCCCTCCATAGGGTTGCCTTTTTATCTTACCAGGCTGTTCAGCTGACCTCATAATCTGCAAGATGATTCAGCCTTGGACAACTGCTTTTGCCTATCACAAAGGACTCTAGTCAACTAGTCTACATTTGTAGAATACCATAAACACCAAGAAGAAAAAATAGGAAGTTAAGAAACCTGGCTTCAACAGGACTTCTGATCAAGACAGACCAAACTCAAAGTGCTTGGCTTCTGCTGAATCACCGTTATGGGAAAGGAGGATTACCTGATTTAGAAGTCTCCTGTCTTCTGTCAACTGGAAAGCCTCAGGGGCCTTGGCTGAGCCTAAAAACATTCTTCTGCATTGGTCATTTCCAGGGGACCTGCTAGTCATTCACTACTACTCACCCTGGACTTAGCCTCTGAGTGTAACATTCCCAACATGATCTTACCTCCCACTTCCAGGAATAGATGTATCTCTGTTTCCTTATGGCTTCTAGACCTTATGACTTTTGGACCTGAATATTCATTATTCCTCTTTGCCATCCTTACTTAACAATCTTTTTTCCATCAAGGTTCATACTTTCCAAATTTATGACCCAAGTCCTATATCACAATGGCTATTTTCTAATCCTATCTCATATACCCTTTATAATCATATTGCTACTAAGAAACATTAAGATTTCGGTGATCAGAATTCCCACACTAGGACAGGTCCTAAGAGGGCTTCCTTCTGAGTTATGAAACCATTATAATGACACTCTATTCCAAATAGTAAATGGTAAATTGTTTTGGAAGAATCTGTAAAATTTAGAATATGGTATCCTATAAAAATGTCTGGAAAATATGGGCTGCTACTGGATCAGGCCACAAAAATCCTAGTTTATCCAATTGATGATAATGCTTCTAAATAAATTCAGTGGGGCTTAGGAAAAAAAAAAAAAGTAAAACTGGACAAATGGAAAAAAGTAGTACAAAAGCTAACTAAAGAAAACAACTCATTAAAAATTAGAATTGGGCAAATAGAAGCTAATAACTCTATGAGGCATAAAGAATCATTCACACAAGGGGCAGCCAGGTAGCACAGCAAGTAAGAGCACCGGCTCCAGTGTTGAGAAGACCTACCCAGAAACACCTGGCCGTGTAACCTTGAGCAAGTTACTTAACCCCAATTGCTTAGGGGCGGCCAGGTGGCTCAGCGCGTAAGAGCACCAGCTCCAGTGTCGGGATGACCTGGATCAAATCCGGTCTCAGATACTCAGCACCACACC
>NW_027185809.1:22915688-22935478 GCF_028583685.1 Petaurus breviceps papuanus
CGGGATGACCTGGATCAAATCCGGTCTCAGATACTCAGCACCACACCTAGAAATAACTGGCCATGTAACCTTGAGCAAGTTACTTAACCCCAATTGCTTTAAAAAAAAAAAAAAGAATCATTCACACCAAGTCGTAGGTGCCTGCTGGAGTAGTCTATGCATGCACAGTCCTTTGCAGGCCCTTCCTTCTTGTTCCACACCACCAAGATGGTGTTCAAGCACTATGTGGAGATTGGCCGCATAGCCTATATCTCCTTCGGGTCACACGCCAGCAAGCTGGTGGCCATTGTGGACGTGATCACCAGAACCAGGCTTTGGTTAATGGTCCCTGCAGCAGTATGAGGAGGCAGGTCATGCCACTTAAGTGTATGCAACTCACAGACTTTGTGCTCAAGTTCCCACACAGTGCCCGTCAGAAGTATGACCGGGCCAGGCCATGTGGGAGAAAGAAAAGATCGATAAAAAATGGAAAGCCACGAGATGGGCCAAGAAGATCAAAGCCAGAGAACGGAAAGTGAAGATGACAGATTTTGACGGTTACAAAGTCATGAAGGCCAAGAAAATGAGAAATAGAAATATCAAGCATTAAGTGAAGTATCTCCAGAAGGCATCCACCCAGAAGGGGTCTCCCAAGATGGGAGCCACCCAGAAGGCACTTGCTACAAAGGTCTCCACCAAGAAGATCCCCTCAAAGAAGGCTGAGGGCCAGAAGGGTCAGAAAGCCTCCGGCCAGAAGGTCAGCCAAGAAGGGACCTGCCCAAAAGGCACCCGCCCAGAAGGCAGCTGCTCCAAAGGCCAAAAAATAAGAGGCTGCCCAAAATCAAATAAAGATTTTCCTACCAAAAAAAGAATCATTCACACAAAATCAAAAGAATGAAAAAAATAGAAGAAAACGTAAAATATCTCACTGGAATAACAACTGACCTGGAGAGATAACTTAAGATCCAGGAGAGATAACTTAAGAATTATTGGTCTACCAGAAAGCCATGATGAAAAAAAGAGCCTGGACAGTATCTTTGAAGAAATCATCAAGATAAATTGCCCTGAGATCCTAGAACCAGAGGGCAAAATAGTCAACGAAAGAATCTACCAATCACCTCCTGAAAGACATCGCAAACTGAAAACTCCAAGGAATACTGTAGACAAATTCCAGAATTATCAACTCAAGGAGAAAACACTGCAAGCAGCCAGAAAGAAACAATTCAAATATCATAGAACTAAAGTCAGTATCACACAGGACCTAGCAGTTTCTACATTAAAAGACCAGAGGGATTAGAATATGATATTCCATAAGGCAAAGGAGCTTGGACTACAATCAAGGATCAACTACCTAGTAAAATTGAGCAAAATCTTTCAGGCAAGGAGATGGATATTCAATGAAATAAGGGACTTCCAGATCTTCCTGAAGAAAACACCAGAGCTCAATGGAAAATTTGATCTTCAAATACAAGACTCAAGAGGGGCATGAAATGGCAAACAGGTAGAAAAAAAAAAAACATGTTATTCAATAAGGGCAAACTGTTTATATCCCTACTTGGGAAGATGATACTTGTAAATCTTGAGAATTGTATCTTTATTACAAAAGGGACATGTATAGATATATATAGAGAGAGAGTAGATATAATTTAAATGATGTGATAATTAAAAACCTAATTAAAGGATGCAAAAGGATGGTAATAGGAGAAGAGGAAATGAGGAGGCAGAAAAGGGTACATTATATCACACGAAGAGGCACAAAAACATTAGAGGAGAGGGAAAGAAGGGAGAGAGATGAGCATTGTTTGAACTTAACTCTCATCAGATTTGGCTCAAGGAGGGAATAACATACTCAGTTAAGTACAGAAATCTAATTTGCCCTACAGGCAATAGGAGGGGAAAGAGAAAAGAAAAGAAAGGGAGTGGTTAGAAAGGAGGGAAGAAGTAGTAAGGGAAAGAAAATGGAGGGGGTTGATAGAAGGGAAAGAGGAAGGCAGTGCTCAAAAGCAAAACTCTTTTGAGGAGGGAAAGAAAGAAGGGAGAAATAAAAGCATAAATGGGGAGGGGGACAGGATGGAGAAAAAGATACAGATAGTAATCATGGATGTGAATGTGAATGGGATGAACTCTCCCACAAAAAAGAAGACGACATCATAATCCAACAAGAAACACATTTGAAGCAGGAGGACACACACAGGGTAAAGGAAAAAGGCTGCAGTAGAAGAGACTATGCTTCAAATGAAGGAAAAACAAAAGCAGGGGTAGCCATGCTAATCTCAGACAAAGCAAAAGCAAAAATTGATCTAATCAAAAGAGATAAGGAAGGAAACTATATCCTGCTAAAAGGCACCATAGAAAATGAAACTATATCATTACTGAACATATATATACCAAGTGATATAGTACCCAAATTCTTAGAGAAGTTAAGGAAGTTACAGGAAGAAATAGACAGCAAAACCACACTACTGGGGGACCTCAACCTCCTCCTCTCTAAACTTAAAATCTAACCGCAAAATAAACAAGAAAGAAGATAAACAGGTAAACGGACTTTTAGAAAAGGTAGATATGGTAGACCTCTGGAGAAAACTGAATGGGGATAGAAAGGAATATACCTTTTTCTCAGCAGTACATTGCACATAAACAAAAACTGACCATGTACTAGACTATAAAATCCTCATAATCCAGGGCGGAAAAACAGAAATATTAAATGCATCCTTTTTCAGATCATGATGCAATAAAAATTAGATGTAATAAAGGGTCATGGAAAGATAGACTAAAAATTAATTGGAAATTAAATAATCTAATCCTAGAGAATGAGCAGGTCAAACAACAAATCACAGAAACAATCAATAACTTCATTCAAGAAAATGACAATAATGAGACAATGTATAAAAACTTACGGAATACAACAAACGAGGTTCTTAGGGGAAGTTTTATACCTCTGAATGCTTACATGAATAAAATAGAGGAGATTAATAAATGATTCATGCAACTGAAAAAGGTAAAAAAAAGAACAAATTAAAAATCCACAATTAAATACCAAATTAGAAATACTGAAAACCAAAGTAGAGATTAATAAAATTGAAGTTAAAAAAAACTATTGAACTAATAAATAAAACTAAAAGTTGGTTTTAAAAAAAACTACAATAAAACTGATAAACCTTTGGTTAATTTTATTGAAAAAGAAGAAAATCAAATTAACAGTATCAAAAATGAAAAGGATGAATTCACCACTAATGAAGAGGAAATTAAAACAATAATTAGAAATTATTTGTCCAACTGTATGCCCATAAATTTTACAATCTTAGTGAAATGGATGAATATTTATAAAAATATGAATTGCCAAGATTAACAAAGGAGTTAGTAAAATACTTAAATAATCCCACCTCAAAAAAGAAATTGAACAAGCCATCAATGAACTCCCTAGGAAAAAATCTCACTATATAGACTATTTAGGAAAATTGGTAAATAAGGAGTCCTATCAAATTCTTTTTGCAATACAAATATGATACTGATACCAAAATCAGGAAGAGTCAAAACAGAGAAAGAAAATTACAGACCAATTTCCCGAATGAATATAGATGCAAAAATTTTAAATGGGGAGGCTAGGTGCGCAGTGAATAGAGCACCAGCCCTGGTCAGGAAGACCTGATCTCAGACACTTGACACAATTACTAGCCGTGTGACTTTGGGCAAGTCACTTAACCCTAATTGCCCTCCAAAAAGAAAAAAGCAAAAAAAAATTTTTTTAAATAAAATATCAGTAAAAAGATTATAACAACATATCACAAGAATAATACACTTTGATCAGGCAGGATTTATACCAGGAATGCAGGAAAACTATCAGCATAACTGACCATATCAACCATAAAACTAACAGAAACCCTATGATTATCTCAAAAGATAAAGAAAAAGCTTTTGACAAAATACAACACCCATTCTTATTAAAAACGCCACAGAGCACAGGAATAAAAGAAGCCATCCTTAAATTGGTAAGTAACATCTACCTAAAACCATCAGCAAGCGTTATATGTAATGGGGATAAGCTAGATGCATTGCCAATAACATCGGGGGTGAAACAAGAATGTCCATTATTATGAATGTTATTCAGTTCACAGTCTAAGGGTGCAGACAAATATATGCAAAGCAAGCCATGTAGGGGGGAAATAGGAATTAAAATAGAGGTCGGGAAAAGCTTCCTTTACAGGATAGGATGAGCAGATCTCTACTCTCTGTATGATATGTTTTTATCCAGACCAGTTTACATTACATATGTGTGTGTGTATCACCAAAGAAAAAGAACAATAATAAAACTGCCATTTATGCATAACATTTATTCACCATGTCCCAGGCACTGGGTTTAAGCACTTTATAAATATTTGATTTGATCCTCACAACAATTCTGGGAGGTAAGAAACTTATCTCCTCCCTATGACCCTGTAGGATTTTTGCGGGAGGTTTTGTCTTAGGAGTATCGGAGAGCGGGTAGGCCACAAGGATGCGGATGCCCCTTTGGAAGGAACAGTTCCTAAGCCAGGGAGAGGGATGGGTGATGAGATCTACCCAGACATCAATATAAGCGAACTGATCTGGATGTCCTGGATTCCCTGGGACCACCCGCCACACGGATTGGGTAATTTCCTTGTTGAAACTTCCCTGAGGGGGCCAGCCCACCCCAAACGTGGGCCACCCATTCATATAATAAGAAATGACTTTCCTCTTCTTCAAGGGGACCCCATAATCTGCCCCGTCCTGATAGGCTACTCTAAAATGGCTTACGATGCAACCCAGGGGAGTTTTTGATGTACTGGCTGAACCTCCCATGTTCTAGGACGAAAAGACAGACAAACAGTATAGTCTTATAAACAAATATGTCTTCCCAATGGAAATCAGAAAAGCTCCCTTGAAGGTGCTTGTCTGATAGCCACTCGAATACCTGCTTTGCAGAATAAAAATGGGGAGGCTTTAAGCAAATGAGCTCAAGACAAAACTTTACAAGCATAGGATACATACCGACAAATAGTCCCTAGCTGCTTGTTCGTCTCCCGCAGATTCTGAACAGGAAGCAAATGAGCTCAAGCAACCGTAGGACACATAAACAACATACAAACATTAAGAAGAATACTGACAGTCGAGAGGCTTTGATGTCTCAAGCTTCGCCCGGGGAGGAGATGAAAATGGCTATGTCTAGCCCTCCCCCCTCCAGAACAGAATTTTAACCAGAACAGATTTTTACTCATCCCCAAACTGGAGGTCCTGGATCCATGAAAGGCCGAAGGAGGAGCAAGTCGAAGTCAGGAGGCAGAAGCAATCTTTCCCTCCTCAAGACCGGGGGTCCTGGAACATCATCAGGGGCTAGCCCCACTAGGGATCGAGGGGGAGTAGATGCCTATCTCCCCCTGGCCGAGAGCTCTTCTTCTTTGGGGATCTTTGCAGTGCCAGAGATCTCTCTGGGGCCTCTAATTATATAGAGCATAAAGGAGCGAGACAGAAGATCCCTGAGATTAAAATTGGAACTGGATTTTTATTACCACGGGACTGCCAGGGTCACATACCCAAATCAGACAGTGAGTTGGCATGAACAATATGACGGTTTTTAAAGAGATTACAATAGTCAGGTTACATAAGCAGAAACTACAATCAGTGATTGGTCAGTGTATATTTGAATTTTCCCATGCCCCCAGAAATTTTTCCTAGGCTGACTTATAGGGAACCCAGAATGGGTGGAGATGGGGAACATCCCGTAGGGGGTGGGTGGGCAGGGGATGGGGAAGAATGGAGCAGGGATTTTACCCTAGGCTGAAACTCCCGTCCACCGATCAATTAGGGGAGGGAAGGATGGGTTATACTGAAATTCCTGCTTACAGATCAATTAGGGGAATGGAAGGTGGAGTTGTGCTAAAAATGCCTGCTTACAGATCAATTAGGGAATGGAAGGTGGAATTTTGTTCAACAAGAGTGGAATTTATGTGCTGGCACAACAAAAATAATATAAACAAAATAAAAAAATTGAATATGCAACAGCAAGCCTCATCAAAGAATCAAAGGAGAAAATAATATATTGGAAATGGAAATACACAAAAGTGACAAAAAATCTAGAAGAAGAGAAGCAAAAAACCGTAACATTAAGAAGAAATATGCTCACGATGCAATCCAAAAAATACTGCACTGAATGAAAGGATGTAGAGAGATAACCTAAGAACTATAGGTCTCCCAGAAAAGTACAACAGAACAAAAAACTTAACACCGTAATGAAGGAAATTATAGAAGGGAAATGCTCAGAACTTCTGAACATAGAAAATAAAACTCCAATTGAAAGAATTCACAGATTGCCTCCAGGAAAAAAACCAAGGATGCAAACTCCAAGACACATAGTGGGGAAATTTAACAATTCAGTTCAGAAATAGTAGATTCTATAAGCCATCTAAAAAGATGAGAAAAACCTTCAAAGACAAAGTAAAAGACATTCAAATAATTCTAGACTATTCCATACCCACTAGAAAAAAAGAGGAGGGAATGGCATAATGTGTTCCCTGGAGCAAAGAAGCTCAGGATGCAGCCCAAGATGACCTAGCCTTGCAACTCTGAGCTTAACATTACAAAACAAAAGATGGATATCTAATGATAAAGAAGAATTTTAAACATTTTTAGGGGAAAAAAATCAGAACTAAAAAGATAATTTGCCTCTGAAATACCCCAAACAAAAGAAATGCAGGAAGAATGAATAAATGTAGCAGTAAAAGACAATAACAGCAACAAGAGAGACCAGGAAGAGATTTCTTTCTAAACCTACAGAAGGACACAGGGGTAAAGGGAAAAACCTGGTAGAGGGAAAGGTGAAGAGGTGGAGAGAAATTGACAACACTGCCTGAGGAGGAGGGGAGGGAGGGAGGTTACAACATAAAGAGATACAAAGAAGGTGAAGAACAAAGAAATACATAAGAGTGAGTGATAAAAACAGGGTCAAATCAAGAACTAGCAGTGAGAGGAAGGTGACCTCTGGTCTCAGAAAGAAAAGAATTCCCAGTAGAGTGGATGAGGAGAAATGGGAAAACACTGAAAGGGGTGTAGGAGTTTCTGCTGATGAATGATATCAAACTTAATTCATGCAAAGTGCAAATGAACTTACAAATTCCATTAGACAAGAATGTCTAACTTTAGTGAATACTGTAGTAATGAATAAAGTGATTACATTTATCTAAAAATAAGCATCCCACTTGCACAGGTGTCAATGTGATGATTCAGTTACAGGAACAGAAAAAGAATAGTGGGCTAAGAAGAAAAAAGAAACAATTCCAATGCAGTGAGGGAGGTGTATATGGGAATGGATATATCCACAGGGTAGCCCTAGAATATGTACAGTGCTGCTACAGTCTCAGATTTGAAATTAACTGAAAATGAAGAGATGTCTCCTGTTTTACATGGTGTGAAATAAATCAGAAAGACAGCTGTTACTGTTCAGTTAGTCTCTTGTGTGTGATGATTTCAAAGGCATGCCTGGCAAATGATCATACAGTTATATTTTCAATTAAACTATTTGTATAACTCTAAACAATTTTCAAAAGGTGGCATTCTTCTGGATTGCTGAGGGCATATTACTCTGTAAGATCACATAATACAAAAGTATACCATCGCTAAATGGTGTAGATATCAACCTTTTAGAAAGTGCCTGAGGTTTGTACTGGTTGAATTTTTTTGTCATTTTTTTTTACCTTTTTTGGAGGACAATTGGGGTTAAATGACTTGCCCAAGGTCACGCAGCTAGTTTTGTGTGTGTGTGTGTGTGTGTGTATGTGTTGTGTCTAACGCCAGATTAGAACTCAGGTCCTCCTGACTCCAGGGCCAGGACTCTATTCACTGCACTACCTAGCGCCCCGTAATGGTTGAATTTAATAAAGATCTGACACATTAAAACATTATTACTCAGAATGAAAAAATGAGAAATAATTTCTCACTGAAAACAGAGGGAAAAAAAAAATATTATTTTGATTTGTCCTTAATGAAAATGGGAACAGTAAGTAGCATTTAGATTTCAGTACATTCAGAATTGGCGTAATGTTTGGGACATTTATAGAAAGTGAAAAAGAATTGGGTTTCTGGGGGGCAGAGTCAAGATGGCGGAGTGGAAGCACAACCTTCCAGCAGGCTGGGGCTTCCACCTTCCCCAATCAAAGTGAAAAGGGGACTCTGAACAAACTTTGGAACTGCAGAACCCACAAAATGACACAGAGAAGCTAAACTCCCACTGAGGACAGCCCAGCAGGCTGGCAGGAATTGGCCAGCGCAGCATTATGAAAGACAAGGCCAGGCCCGGCAGGCCTGACCACCCGCTGGCTGGAGGGACTCCAGATCAGCAGCAGCTGTGGCTGTTTCCATAATTATCAACACATAGAAGGGAAGAACAGAGTGATAAGTCAGTGCAGTCTGGACTTTAGAACCCAGTAAGTGGGAGTGCATTGGCTTCCCCCCCCCCCCGGGTGAGAAGCCACTCAGACGCCAGGGACAGCAGCGCCACTTGGCAGCTTCAGCTCCTGGCCTACAGAGTGTACGGAGACCATGCGACCAGTCTGAGGGGTAATTACTCTTGCTTTAACCTGCTTGGATCTGGATTGCAGTCCAGGGTGGGGTCCTGGGGTATGTGTCCAATTTGCTAGAGCGTGTGGAAACCTCAGAGAGGGCACCCATAAAATACCTCTGGCAGCTGAGAAAACCCCAGCGTTTGGGACGAAAGCTCCCCTGTCTGGTGGCAGAGTCCTAGTGTGGCAAAAAGCCCAGGAGTCAAGTGACTGAGGGGCAACATGACCAGGCAAAGGAAACAAAGCAGACAGAAGATTCCAACATTAGACTCCTATTTTGGGGATAAAAAAGAGCAAAGCATGGAACAGGAGGAAGACAGTGAAGTCAGAACTCCTGCACCAAAAGCTTCAAAGGAAAATATGAGCTGATTACAGGACATAGAGGAACTTAAGAAGCAAATAAGAGAAGTGGAGGAAAAATTGGGAAGAGAAATGAGAACAATGCAAGAAAATAACGAAATAAGAGTCAACAGCCTGACTGAGGAAAATCACACCTTAAAAAATAGACTAACTCAAATGGCAAAAGAGGCTCCAAAGGCAATGAGAAGAATGCTTTAAAAAGCCAAATTTATCAGATGGAAAAAGAATCTCAAGAGTTCAATGAGGAGAATCATTGCTTCAGAATTAGATTGGAGCAAATGGAAGCTAATGACTTTATGAGAAATCCAGATTCTGTTAAACAGATCCAAACAAATGAAAGAATAGAAGGCAATGTGAAATATCTCATGGGAAAAACCACTGACCTGGAAAATAGATCCAGGAGAGATCATTTAAAAATTATTGGACTACCTGAAAGCCATGATCAAAGTAAGAACCTAGAAATCATCCTCCAGGAAGTTCTCAAAGAAAACTGTCCTGATATTTTAGAACCAGAGGAGCAAAATAGAGGTTGAAAGAATCCACTGATCACCTCCTGAAAAAGATCCCCAAAAGAAAACTCCTAGGAATATTATAGCCAGGTTCTAGAATTCCCAGATTAAGGAGAGAATATTACAAGCAGCCAGGAAGAAACAATTTCAATATTGTGGAAACACAATCAGGATGAACCAGGATCTGGCAGCTTCTACACTGAGGGATCAAAGGGCTTGGAATATGATATTCTGGAGGTCAAAGGAGCTGGGATTAAAACCAAGAATCACCTACCCAGCAAAACTGAGTGTCATGTTTCAGGGGAAAATATGGACATTCAGTGGAATAGAGGACTTTCAAGCATTCTTACTGAAAAAACCAGAGTTGAATAGAAAATTTGACATTCAGATGCAAGAAGCAAGAGAAGCATGAGAAGGTAAACAGGGAAAAGAAATCATAAGGAACTTATTAAAATAGAACTATTAACATTCCTACATGGAAAAACAATAATTGTAACTGATGAAACTTTTGTCAGTATGAAAATAGTAGAAGGGAATAGAAAAAAAAAAAAATATATATATATATATGAAAATAATGTCTATATATGAGGGTATATGGGCATGTGAATACATATGTGAATGTGTGTGTATATATATATGTTTACAGGTATACATAGATAGAGGGCTCAATTTAACAGGAAGGGATGATACTTAAAATGATATATATGTTTACAGGTATACATAGATAGAGGGCTCAATTTAACAGGAAGGGAAGATACTTAAAATAATATAATAGTTTACAGGAATACATAGATAGAGGGCTCAATTTAACAGGAAGGGATGATACAGGATCAATTTAACAGGAAGGGATGATACTTAAAAGGTGAAATTAAGAGGTGAGAGAGGAATTTAATGAGAGGAGATGGGGAGAGACAGAATGGGGTAAACAATCTCATAAAGAAGAGGCAAAGGAAAATGGTTACAATGGAGGGGAAGAATAGGAAAGCAAAAGGGAATGGGTCAACCTTATTCTCATTGAATTTGGCTTAGGGAGGAATGACATACACACTAAACAGGGTATCTCTCCCTACAGGAGAATAGGGGGGAAGGGGATCAGAGGGGGGAATGACGGAAATGAGGGCAGGCTGGGCGGGGGGGGGGGGGGAGTTGGAAGCATTCACATTTGAAAAGAGACAGGATCAAAGTAGAGAATAGCACAAGTGGGAGGTGGGATAGGAGGGAGGGAAATATACTCAGTCTTTTACAATATATTTACTATGTTAATGTTTTGGGTTAGCTACACATATACAACCTATACTGAACTGCTTATCTTTCCAGTAAGGGTGGGTGACAAGGGAAGAAAGGAATGAATCTGGAATTCAAAGTTTTAAAATCAAATGTTTAAATATATATACTATTATTAATACTATTTTACATGTAATTGGGAAATAAGATATACAGGCACTGGGACATAGAGATCCACCATGCCCTCCTGGAAAAGTTGAAAGGGGTATGGGAGAAAATATGGGAGAGAACATATTGAAAGATGGGATATCCTGTGGGACTGCTATTTTGGGGTGGTAGGTAGGGGAAAAACGGGGGGAAAATTTGTAACTCCGAATCTGGTGGAAATGAATGATGTAAATCAGAAGTTAATAAAGCATTTGAAAAATGGGGGAAAAAAGAATTAATAGGAGAAACAAAATAAAAATTTAAAAAACATAAAATAAAACAGTTCAGCAAAAAACAGATAAAAAAAAAGAATTGGGTTTCAGTGTTAACATTAGTATAGTTAGGCTGTCTGGAAAGTATAAGAATTCCACTGGACATATGAAGATGTTCAGGTACATGGTAGATGCTAGATGGTCAAAAAAATTGCACAAAAGATGCTAAGCTGCATTGATATCTGAAGGAGTTTTCTCACTCAGGAATGGCCTATACTCCTAGGGTCTAGCCCCTAATCCTATTCTAAAATACATATTTTTGAGTCATAACATCATATTTTAACATAAAAATGTTAAATAAGTAATATAAATTTGTAGATGTTATAAACACATGCGATACCTTTTTAAAAATATTCCCAATCTCCAGTTCACAGAAGGAAAACATTCTAGAAATTCCTACAGATAAAAAAAGTCTTCAAATTCACAATAAAGCCTGAGCAGCAAATACAAACCACTGAGATATGAAAGCCCCATCATAAATGCCTGCAAGATGCAATTCCTCAATTGAACGGATTTCCCTCCCTTCCCTACACCCTACATTTTAAGGGGAGATATCTGAGGTTCTCCTGAGACTAATCTCCAGTTGACAGTGATGAAGAACTTCATTACCACTATCTAACACTGGCTATAAGAACTTCTATCTCCAGGATTGATCCCAGGCCATAAGGTGGAATGGAAGAGAGTGGAAGGACAGCAAAAAGAATATCTGATTCAAGTGCAAAGATCAATACTCAAAGCTACATAATTACAAGGGTTCTTAGCATATTTTTATCAATAAATTCCTCTTCTCACCTAAATATGAAGATAATTTTAGTTTAGGTATCTATGATATTATCAATCTGACATCACACTATGAACATTTCAAAAAGAATATAAAATCCATCACTTTGATCTGTTCACATATTAGAAGTCTCAACTATCACAAGAGAAACAGCTCTTGAACCAAAGCTTTACCAGGTTATTAAAACAAATATCTTAAAATTTCTGTTTACATATATAATATACTTGTCAGTGCTTACTATGATTTCCCAATGCTTTTTCTCAATATCTCCAAAGCATTACTTTCTTATTTCCTATGCAGTTATAAATAACATTGATAAACCATCAAAGAAATAAAATCTAAATAGCATCATTATTTAATTTCATTATTTCCTAATAAATTTAATTCAAATAAAAATTTGTCATTCAACATAAGTCTAAAGAGTAAATAACTGTCATTGAAAGACAAATTCCATGTGGTTATCTCTAGAGCTTAAATAAAACTAGCTTACATAAAGCTTAAATTGCTTATTAAATAACCATAATGAAAGAAGTTCTTGTTTTGAACAATATTCATTTTTCTAACATTATGAATAAAAGTAAAGATTATGTTATATTTGTATATCAGAATTAAAACATTAAGTTAGTCACATTAATACTGCTTCCTGGTCATTGTAATTCTGAACTACATGTAATAATAGAGAGATATAATTTTGCTCAATTATTACTTGCTAAAATTTGGGATCTATTTCATTGTTTGATTACTAAGTAAGAAAACATACAAAGGCAAGGCAAGCACAAATGTAATGTAGCCAAATTAAAATATCATCAAGGCTCTAACTCTATTAAAATACCAAATCATTCTCATTGATGTATTCATCAAGGATCACTGATTTCAAGATTATGCCTCATCTATAACTTACTGTCTCAGAAAGTTACTTGGAGACTCATATTGTTTAAATTACTTGCACAGTCATACAGGTAGTTCAGGGGTAGAATATGAATCTAGGTCTTCCAGTCTACAAGAATAATAGTCTACAACACTGTTATTCTCACCAAGTATTTAGTCTTATGTGAGATGTTATATTTCTGGGTGGCTTGGTGGCACAGTGAGTAAAGCGTTGGCCCTGGAGTCAGGAGGACCCAAGTTCGGTTACGGCCTCAGAGACTTAACATCCACACAAGAAAAAACTAGCCGTGTAACCTTGGGCAAGTTACTTAACACCAACTGCCCTCCAAAAGGCAAAAAAAAAAAAAAGTTATATTTCTAAATGCTGACAAAAAACAAGACACTGCTCTCTCCCCCCCTCTTCATTCCTAAGAAACATGGTAGCTACTTGCAGATCCTATACTTCATTGTATGCCGCATTGGGGGGTGGGGGGAAGGAAGGGAGAGAAAATTTGAAACTCAAGGAATTCTGGAACTGAATCTTGTAAACTAAAAGTAAACAAACGAATTAATAAAGACCAAAAAAATAAAATAGTCAATGAAGCACTCATTTGTTATTACATTTATTAATATTAATAGATAATATATATGTGTGTGTATATATATATATATATATATATATATATATATAAATATATTAAGCACCTAGTATGTGTCAGGCACTAGCAATCTGAAGAAAGAAAAACAGTCCCTGCCCTCAGGGAGATCACAATTTAATGAAAGACACAACAAGCAAATATATACAAAATAAACTATATATAGTATAAATAAGAAAATATTAACAAAGGGAAGGCACTAGAAATAAGAAGGGTCAGGAAAGGCATCCTATAGGTAGCATTTTTTTAATTAATTTGTTTACTTTTAGTTTACAGGATTCAATTCCACAATTCCTTGAGTTTCACATTTTGTCTCCCTCCCTCCCCTCCCCCCCATCTGGCCCTGGAGATGTTTTCCTAGGGAGTTGACTGATAGCTTGTTCAATTTTTTTTTCTGAGATGGGGTTATTTAAGTAATTTACTTCCTCTTCAGTTAATCTGAGCAACTTGTATTTTTGTAAATATTCATCCATTTCCCTAAGACTGTCAAATTTATGTACATACAATTGGGAAAAATAATTCCTAATTATTGTTTTGATTTCCTCTTCATTGGAGGTAGATTCACCCTTTTCATTTTTGATACTCATAATTTGGTTTTCTTCTTTCTTTTTTTTATCATATTGACTAAGGGTCTATCAATTTTGTTGGTTTTTTCATAAAACCACCTCTTAAGTTTTATTAATTCAATAGTTTTCTTAATTTCAATTTTATTAATCTCTCCTTTGGTTTTCAATATTTCTAATTTAGTATTTAATTGGGGATTTTGAATTTGTTCTTTTTCTAGATTTTTCAATTGCATGCCCAATTCATTGACCTCCCTTTTCTCTAATTTAATCATGTATGCACTCAGGGATATAAAACTTCCCCTAAGAACTGCCTTTAATGTATCCCACAAATTTTGGTATGTTGTCTCATTATTATCATTTTCTTGAATGAAATTACTAATTGTTTCTATAATTCCTTCTTTGACCCACTCGTTCTGTAGGATTAAATTGTTTTATTTCCAATTAGTTTTTAGTCTTTCCATGCCCCTTTATTGCGTATAATTTTTATTGCATCATGATCTGAGAAGGATGCATTTAATATTTCTGCCTTACTGCATAGAATTGTGAGGTTTTTATGCCCTAAAACATGGTCAATTTTTGAGTATGTGCCATGAACTGCTGAGAAGAAAGTATATTCCTTTTTATCCCCATTCAGTTTTCTCCAGAGATCTATCATACCTACCCTCTCTAAAATTCTGTTCAACCTCCTTAACTTCCTTCTTGTTTATTTTAAGGTTGTATTTATCAAGTTCAGAGAGGGGTAGATTAAGGTCTCCCACTAGTACAGTTTTGCTATCTATTTCTTCCTCTAATTCCTTTACCTTCTCCTCTAGGAATTTGGATGCTATACCACTTGGTGCATACATGTTAAGTAGTGATATTGCTTCATTCTCTATGGTGCCTTTTAACAGGATATAATTTCCTTCCTTATCTCTTTTAATTAGGTCAATTTTTGCTTTTGCTTTACCTGAGATAAGGATTGCTACCCCTGCTTTTTTTGCTTGAGCTGAAGCATGATATATTTTACTCCAGCCTTTTACCTTTACCCTGTGTGTATCCCTGTTTCAGATGTGTTTCTTGTAAACAGCATATTGTAAGATTAAGATTTCTAATCCATTCTGCTATCTGTCTCCATTTTATGGGAGAATTCATTCCATTCACATTTACAGTTAGGATTGTTATCTGTTTCTTTCCCTCCATCCTATTCCCTCCCCTGTTAATGCTCATATATTTCCCCCTTCTCCCTTCCCCCCCTTAATAGTTTTCCTTTCAACCACTGCCTCCCTCAGTATTCCCTTATCAACCCTCCTCCCTTTTCCTCCCCTTTCCCCTTACTTCTTCCCTCCCTACTAACCAACCCCACCCCTTTCGGAGCCCTTTCCCCCTCCTATAGGATATTTTTATACTTAATGAAGTATGTTATTTCTTCTTCGCACCAAGAGTGACAGGAACAAATCTTATGCAAAGCTCCCCTCCCTCCCCTCTTTCCCTCTAAAATGATACTTTTTTGCATTTTTTTCTCCATAGAGTCCTATGCTTAACTGGTTGTTATTCCCTCCTTGCACCAGAACCAATGAGGGAAAAGCTCATATGATTCTCATCTACCTCCTTTCTTTTCCTTTGCTATACTGTTTTTATGCCTCTTTGTGTAGCATAATTTACCCTTTTCCACTTCATTCATTCCTCTTCTTTTATTGCAGACCCTTTGTGGCCTTTAATAAGATTTTTTTATCGTCATTTTGTATATTTTATACTCATACCCTCTACTTGTCTATAACCAGTTTGCTCTTATCAAATAGCAGGGTGTGTGTGTGTGTGTGTTTTCTTTGTTTACCTTTCTACGTTACTGTTGCATCTCCTAATTGGAGGGTGAATTTTCCATTGAGTTCTGGCTTTTTCATCAGGAAGGTCTGGAACTCTGTTATATCATTGAATGACCATCTCTTTGCCTGGAAGAATATGCTCAGTCTCTCTGGGTATGTGATCCTTGGTTGTAACCTGAGCTCTTTTGCCTTCCAGAAAATTGTATTCCACTTCCTCCAATCTTTCAGTGTAGAGGCTGCCAAATCCTGTGCTCGATATTTGATTTGTTTCTTTCTGGCTGGTTGAAGTATTTTCTCTTTTATCTGGTAGTTCTTGAGTTTGGCCACAGCATTTTGAGGAGTTTTCAGTTTGGGATCTCTTTCAGCAGGTGTCCAGTGGATTCTCTCGATTTTTATTTTACCCTCAGGTTCTAGTACCTCAGGGCAGTTTTCCTTAACAAGCTCTTGGAGAATGTTGTCCAGGCTCATTTTTTCATCATGATTTTCTGGTAGGCCTCTGATTCTCAGTTTATCTTTCCTGGATCTGTTTTCCATGTCAATTATTTTTCCATTGAGATATTTTACCTCTTTTTCTAATTTTTCATTTTTTCTGCTTTGTTTGATTAATTCTTTTTTTTTTTCATTTTTTTTAAAGCAACTGGGGTTAAGTAACTTGCTCAAGGTTACACGGCCAGGTGTTTCTGGGTGGGTGCTAAGTGTCTGAACCCGGATTCGATCCCCAAATCATCCTGACACTGGGGCCAGTGCTCTCACTCGCTGTGCTACCTGGCCACCCCCGTTTGACTAATTCTTGGTTCCTCATAAAGTTATTTGTTTCCATTTGGTTGATTCTAGTTTTTAGCAAATCATTTTCCTTGGTTAATTTTTGGAGCTCCTTTTCCATATCACACACTTTTCTTTTTAGAGAGAGGTTTTCTTCATTATAATGTTTTTCTAATTCTGCAATTTTGGTTTTGAGAGAATTATTCATTTTGTCTTCTATCTCTCTCATTTGGTTTTCAAAGTTCCTTTTGAGTTCGTCTAGGAGAGCTTTCTGTGCTTGTTGTTCCCTGTTGATGTTTCAGCTGTGGGTGTGGAGTCCATATTGTCTCCCTCTGAGTTTGGTTGCTCCCTCTGAGGATAGGAGGACTCCAGAGTCTTTGTAGTCTGCTTTCTACCCACTCTGAGGCAGGGCCCTAGCCATGCCCTTCCTCTAGGGATCCCAAGCCTTTACTGTAGAGGGTTTTGCCCTGGGGCGACAGTTACTATGGTTTTTTTTTTTTTTTGGGGGGGGGGGGTTCGAGCAGGCGAGATTCACTCTGTCATCCTGGTCTTTAGAGGTCCTTATAGGGGCTTTTTTTTTTTTAATTTCTGGCTATGAAGTGGTAGCCCCAGGAGTATTTGCTGTCCATGACAGGGGCCCCTGCATTTGGTTCTTACCTTGCTCTTTCCAGTCCCAGCCCTTTGGTGATAGGCCTGGTAGTGGCCCTTTGTGGTTGGTGGGACTTGCCATCTGAGTTGATCAGGTCTCTTCCAGGCCTGCCTCTCCCTATAGGTAGCATTTTCAGCTGGGACTAGAAGGAAGCCAGGAGAAGGAGATAAGGAAGGAAAACATTCCAGGTATGAGGGGATGACCAGAGAAAATGTCCAGAGTTGATGTTCATGGAACAAGGTGAAGGAAAAGGAAATTGAGTGGAGGGGCAGCCCTCTTGCTGAGCCACCAGGAAAAAGAGTCAAAGATAAGAAACAGAGAGCAACCCCATGCAGTACAACAGAGGAAGAATCCAGACTAAAGAAAGGATAAGCCAAACAGGAAGGGCTCCTGACTAATCTAATCAAGATTAGATTATTAATCAAGAAAGATGGTGGGAAGTCTAGACCTACCACAAAGTCCTAGTTCAGGACTGAGGTTGGAAATACAAATAAAAAAGTATAAAACTGATTACTATAAAGAAGTACTATAGGTTAAGAGAAGCCCAAGAAGCAAATGAAGAAAAGGAGAGTTATCCTAAGGTACCACCTCACAACTATCAGATTGGCTAACCTGACAAAAAAGGAAAATTGGGAGTGGATGTGGGAAAACTGGGACACTGATGTTCTGTTGGTGAATGTGGACTGATTCAACCATTCTGAAGAGGAATTTGGAACTATCTCTCAAAGGACTATAAAACTGTGCATACTCTAATCCAGCAACATGACTGCTAGGTCTATATTCCAAAGAGTTTTTTTTTAAAGGGAAAAGGATTTATCTGTACAAAAATATTTATAGAAGCTCTTTTTGTGGTGGCTAAGACTTGGAAATTGAGGGGATGTTAATCAATTAGGGAATGGTTGAACAAATTGTGGTATGTAATTGTGATGGAATATTATTTTGCTATAAGAAATGATGAGCAGGATGATTTCAGAAAGCCTGGACTTACATGAACTGAGAGAAAATGAAGTGAGCAGAACTAGGAGAACATTGTACACAGTAACAGTAATATTGTACAATGGAGAACTATGAATGACTTTGCTAGTCTTACCAATACAATGATCCAAGACAATCCTAAAGGACTCATGATGAAGCATGCTATCTGCCTCCAGAGAAATAACTGATAGTCTGATTAAAGACTGAAGTATACTATTTTCCACTTTCTTTCCTTCATTCTTTATTTTTGTTCAAGTCTTCTTGCACAAAATGACTTATATGGAAATGTTTTACATGGTTGCACATGTATAATCTATATTGCATTGTTTATCATTTCAGGGAGGGGAAGAGGAGGGAAAAATAGAATTTAGAATTCAAAACTTAAAAAAAGCAAAAGTTTTAAAAACTGTTTTAACTTAATAGGGGGAATAAAAATTTTCATATATGTGTATATATGTATACATATACACATACATACCAACACAAATATATACACATACACACACACACACACACACAAAGGAAATATTATCCCATAACTACAAGCAAAACTTCATCAAACAGGTTATTTTGATTACAAAAATTCTAAGTGGTTATGAGAAATGAAGAATTCTTCATTAAATAAAATCAAAGAGAACAAACAGCTTAGAAGAGAAGGTGGAAAACCTTAAATGCATTCCGAAAAAAATAATTCAATGACTCCATAAGACAAGAAATGCTAGAAATCAGAGGACTGAAAAATTAGAAGAAAATTTAAGGTTTCCACTATGAAAAACAACCAACCTGGGGGAAAAAACATCAAAAAGAGAGAGTTTAAAAATCAATATTAGAGGGGATAAAAGCAGATCATTAATAGAAGACTCCAGAGGAAAAGACCAAAGCTAGGTAAAATCTTTGAATAGCGAACACAGTGAAAAAAATAGAAATCTTGGAAAGTAAATACATTTGACCAACTGGTAAGGGTTCAATGATGAAGAAGTGTGTATAGTCTAATCAGGGGAGAAGAGACAACAGCTCCTTCAGAATTCTGTTGTTTTTGAGGGAAACAGAGAGAATAAAGACAGATAAACAGCTTCTGGAGTATGGTTTTCTTTCTTTCTTTTTTTTTTTTTGCTTTTTTTTGGAGGGGGGAAGTCAGGGCAATTGGGGTTAAGTGACTTGCCCAAGGTCACATAGCTAGTAAGTGTTAAGTGTCTGAGGCTGAATTTGAACTCAGGTCCTCCTGACTCCAGGGCCAGTGTTCTACTCACTGCGCCACCTAGCCACCCCCTGGAGTATAATTTTCTTCCATGTGGTTGGTTTTAAAAAAGTAAAGAAAATGGAGTGAAAAAATATACTATGGAAGAAATGAGGAAGAAAGGGAAGTAACAACTAATTTCTAATGTTCTGAGCAAGTATGAGAGTATAAAAATATGGAAAAGGGGTAAATGGAACAGGTTTTGTTTTGTTTTTTTTTTAAAGCAATTGAGGTTACATAACTTGCTCAAGGTTACATGGCCAGTTGTTTTTGTGTGGGTGCTGAGTATCTGAGGCCGGAACCGATCCCAAGTCTCCCAATGCTGGGGCCAGCACTCTTTACTCACTGTGCCACCTGGCTGCCCCTAAGTA
>NW_027185809.1:22940478-22947088 GCF_028583685.1 Petaurus breviceps papuanus
GGGAGGGCAATTGGGGTTAAGTAACTTGCCCAAAGTCACACAGCTAGTGTGTCAAGTATCTGAGGCCGCATTTGAACTCAGGTCCTCCTGACTCCAGGGCTGGTACTCTATTCACTGTGCCACCTAGCTGCCCCAAAGCAGAGAAATTTTTGATCAATACAGAGAAACATGGAAAGACTTGGAATAAATGATGCATAGTGAAGTAAGCAAAGCCAAGAAAACAATATACACAATGACTATAAGAATGGAAATGGAAAGAATAATCATCAAACAACTAAAAGCAAATACTGTGGGGCAGCTAGGGGGCACAATGGATAGAATGCTGTCCCTGGAGTTAAAAAGATTCATCTTGAATATCAAGACAGGGTTAAAATGGGTATTATTCAGACAAAAAAGGCGATACCATATAATAAGCAAATTATGAGACCAAGGAATAGTTCACCTGTCAGATCTCTAGAGAAGGGAAGAATTTATGACCAAACAAGAGACAGAGAACATTTTGAAATGCAAAGTGAATAATTCTGAGTACATTAAATTAAAAAGGTTTTTGCACAAAGCCAACACAAGCAAGATTAGAAAATGAGAAATCTGGGAAACAATTTTTACAACCAGAGTCTCTGATAAAGCCTCATTTCTCAAATATACAGAAGAACTAAGTCAAATTTATAATACAAATCATTCCCCAATTGATAAATGGTGAAAGAATATGAACAGGCAGTTTTCAGATGAAGTAATTAAAACTATCTATAGTCTTATGAAAAAATGCTCTCAACTTCTATTGACTAGAGAAATGAAAATTAAAACAACTCTGTCACACCTATCAGATTGGCTAATATGACAAAAAAGGAAAATGACAAATGTTGAAGAAGATGTGGGGAAACTGGAACACTAATGTACTGTTGATGGAATTGTGAAATGATCCAACCATTCTGGAGAGGAATTTGGGATATGCCCAAAGGGCTACAAAACTGTGCATATCCTTTGATCCACTACTAGGTCTCTATCTCAAAAAGATCATAAAAAAGGGAAGAGGACCTACATGTACTTTTAAAAAATATTTATAGCAGCTTTTGTTGTGGTGGCCAAGAATTGAAATGTGAAGGGATGCCCATCAACTGAGCAATGGCTAAACAAGTTGTGGTATGTGAATGTAATGAAATACTATTGTGCTATAAGAAATGATGAACAGGCAGATTTCAGAAAAACCTGGAAAGACTTACAAGAACTGATGCTGAGTGAATGAACAGAACCAGGAGAATACAGTAACAGCAAAACTTTTCAATGGCCAACTCTAATAGAATTAGCTCTTTTCAGCAATACAATGATCTAAGACAATTCCAGAAGACTCATAACAGAAAATGCTGTCCATATCCAGAGAAAGAACTATGCAGTCTGAACACAGATCGCTTTTTTATTTTTTTTTCTTTCTCATGGTTTTTCCCTTCTGTTGTTCTGATTCTTCTTTTACAAACTGACAAATGTAGAAATATACTTAATATGACTGTACATTTATAGCCTATATCAGATTGCTTGCCATCTTGGAGAGGGGAAGGAGAGGAAAAGGGAAAGTAATTTTATCTTATAAAATCTTATAAAAGTGAATGTTAAAAAATTAATAAATTTTTTTTAAAAGGAGAAGAATCATCTTCCCAAGTTCAAATCCAGCTTTGGATACTTACTGTGTGACCCTGGGCAAGTCACTTAACCCTAATTGCCTGCAAAAAGAAAAATGGTGTATAAAACATACCTTTGCTTGAGGGAAGAAGCCCACAGTTGTGAAAAAGCACATGTATTTTCATACTTTTTCAATGTATTGAAAAGTTTTACTATTGTTTTTCTCTTTCTCATTTTCTTTCATTATTTTATTTTAAGAGTATTGTTTGTTATATGAAATGGTTCCCTAGGAAGGAAAGGGAGGAGGGAAGGGGGGATGCTGGAATAAATCTGGAGGACATAAAAACAAAAGGTATCAATAAAAACGTATTCTGAAAAAATAAACAGGTCCACAGGTACAGACCTAAAACAAAGAAATAAGGGAGAGAACAAAAAAAAAAAAAAAGGCGCTGGCTAATGCAAAGCAAAAAGTTGAAGGTAAAAAGATATCCCTACTAAGAGAACCTGTCTTCCAAGAAGCTGTTACAATTGTCACTAACCTATCAGGAAATAAGAAAACTCATTTGGTGGTGATTTGACATACTGTAGGCCCCATTAAGCTAGTGATCCCTACCTTCATTTTGCTGAAAAATTAGAGTTTCTTATTGTATCAAATATGAAACCAAACCTGGTCACATCCACAGAAAGACTGCCAAACCCATGTCTTCACACAGGTTAACCCTGAAGACAAAGGGAGTCCTAGTCAAGCTGGTAGAAGCCATCTTAATAGTGATAGATATGAAGCAATCTATCATGCTTACGGTGGCACGACTCTAAGTTAAAAGTCAGCGGTTCATACTAACTGGAAAAGGCAAAACCTAAGGAACTTGCAAACAAATTGGGTTAAATGTATGTAGCAGCAAGCACCCCAGCATCCCCAGGGTGGCTTCCAATACAGGTTCTTGGATCTGCTTTGTTAAAGGAAAGCAACTCAAAATGGGTTAACAAGCTTACTTTAAGCAGTCAAATATGTATCGTTTACCTAGTTCAGGGGAAAAAGGTCAGCACCCCGAACTTCAGAGTATACAGACAGAATTATCAAGGCAGAGAAACAGGTCAAATACACAGGTTTCCAAACTGTCCAACCATTACATCCATACCAAATCAACATCTGGGTTTTTCAAAGCCGGGGGACTCTCAACAACGGCTTCCCTGAGTTTCATCTGATCAAATCACAGAACACTTCTCAAAGTGAGCCTCAAAGCAAAGCCTCACATCAGGGCTTATATAGCCTTCTCCTGGCTCAGAGAATGTAACAACCTTATTGACCCACTGGACAATCAAAAAGTATCTACTGAAAAACAAGCCTCCCACCCCAGGCTCCAGGTGCACTTTAGCCTAGGGGCAGGGAAGATCTTTACATTTACATTCCCATTACAATGTATAAGTTGGATTTTTCCCTACATAAAAACAAAAAACTCCTTCTCTTCTATCAGTTTTAAAGAGAAAGGTGGGAGCAAAAACTGAATTGCAATTGAAAAACCTAGTAAAAGAACAAATTCAAAATCCCCAATTAAATACTAAATTAGAAATATTGAAAACCAAAGGAGAGATTAATAAAATTGAAATTAAGAAAGCTATTGAATCAATAAATAAAACCAAGAGCTGGTTTTATGAAAAAACCAACAAAATTGATAGACCCTTAGTCAATATGATTAAAAAAAAAAAAGAAAACCAAATTATGAGTATCAAAAATGAAAAGGGTGAATCTACCTCCAATGAAGAGGAAATCAAAACAATAATTAGGCATTATTTTTTCCATTTGTATGCACATAAATTTGACAATCTTAGGGAAATGGATGAATATTTATAAAAATACAAGTTGCCTGGATTAACTGAAGAGGAAGTAAATTACTTAAATAACCCCATCTCAGAAAAAGAAATTGAACAAGCCATCAGTCAGCTCCCTAGGAAAAAATCTCCAGGGCCAGACGGATTCACTAGTGAATTCTATCAAACATTTAAAGAACAATTGATTCCAATACTCTACAAACTATTTGGGAAAATTAGTGAAGAAGGAGTCCTACCAAATTCTTTTTATGACAGAAATATGGTACTAATACCTAAATCAGGAAGAGATGAAACAGAGAAAGAAAATTATAGACCAATCTCCCTCATGAATATAGATGCAAAAATTCTAAATAAAATACTAGTAAAAAGACTACAGCAACTTATCTCAAGAATAATACACTTCGATCAGGTAGGATTTATTCCAGGAATGCAAGGTTGGTTTAATATTAGGAAAACCATCAGTATAATTGATCATATCAACAATAAAATTAGCAGAAACCACATGATCATCTCAATAGATGCAGAAAAGGCTTTTGACAAAATACAACATCCATTCCTATTAAAAACATTAGAAAGTATAGGAATAAATGGAGCCTTCCTTAAAATAATAGGTAGCATCTATTCAAAGCCATCAGCAAGTATTATATGTAATGGGGAGAACCAAAAGCATTTCCCATAGATCATGGGTGAAACAAAGGTGTCCACTATCACCCCTCTTATTCAATCTGGTACTAGAAATGTTAGCAGTAGCAATTAGAGAAGAAAAAGAAATCAAAGGAATCAAATTAGGCAAAGAAGAGACCAAGCTATCACTCTTTGCAGATGATATGATGATATACTTAGAGAATCCTAGAGAATCGAGTAAAAACTACTTAAGACAATAAATAAATGTGGCAAAGTTGCAGGATATAAAATAAATCCACATAAATCCTCAGCATTCCTTTATTTCCAATGAAATTCAATAGTAAGAGATAGAAAGAGAAATCCCATTTAAAGTTACTGTAGACATTATAAAATATTTGGGAATCTACCTGCCAAAACAAACCCAGGACCTGTATGACCACAACTCCAAAACACTTTTTACACAAATATAGTCAGATCTAATTAATTTGAAAAATATCAATTGGTCGTGGCTGGGTCAAGCTAATATAATAAAAATGACAATTTTACCTAAATTAAATTAAATATTTAGTGCCATACCAATTAATTTACCAAAAAACTACTTTACAGACCTAGAAAAAATAGTAACAAAATTCATTTGGAAGAATAAATGGTCCAGAATATCAAGGAAATTAATGAAAAGAAATGCTAGGGGAGGTGGACTAGCTATACCAGATTTCAATCTGTATTATAAAGCAGCAGTCATCAAAACTACTTCGTACTGGCTAAGGAGTAGAGGAGTGGATCAGTGGAACAGATTAGGCACACGAGATTCAGAAGTCAGTAACTACAGTAATCTATTGTTTGATAAACCCCCAGACCCTGGTTTTGGGGATAAGAACTCACTATTTGACAAAAACTGCTGGGAAAACTGGAATATAGTATGGCAGAAACTAGGCATAGACCATTATCTAACATCATATACCAAAATCAAGTCTAAATGGGTACATGATCTAGGTATAAAGGTTGATACTGTAAGCAGTCTCCTAAAACAAGGAATAGTTTACCTGTCAGATTTGTGGAGAGGGAAAGACTTTATGACTAAACAAGAATTAGAGAACATTATAAAATGTAAAATGGATAATTTTGACTACATGAAATTGAAAAGCTTCTGTACAAACAAAGCCAATGTAACCAAGATTAAGAGGGAGGTGGGAAATTGGGAAAGAATCTTTACAACCTATGTCTCTGACAAAGGACTCATTTCTAAAATATACAGAGAACTGAGTCAAATTTATAAGAATACAAGTCATTCCCCAATTGATAAATGGTCAAAGGATATGAACAGGCAGTTTTCAGAGAAAGAAATTAAAGCTATCTATAAGCACATGAAGAAATGCTCTAATTCACTACTGATTAGAGAAATGCAAATCAAAACAACTCTGAGATACCATATCTCACCAGTCAGATTGGCTAAGATGACAAAACAGGAAAACGATAAATGCTGGAGAGGATGTGGGCAAATTGGAACACTAATGCATTGCTGGTGGAGTTGTAAACTGATCCAGCCTTTCTGGAGAGCAATCTGGAATTATGCCCAAAGGGCTATAAATACTTTCCTACCCTTTGATCCAGCAATACCACTCCTACGGTTATATCCCAAAGAGATTATAGAAGTGGGAGAAAGACCCATATGTACAGAAATATTTATACCAGCTCTTTTTGTGGTGGCGAAGAACTGGAAATTAAGGGGGTGCCCATCAATTGGGGAATGGCTGAACAAGTTGTGGTATATGCATGTTATGGAATACTATTGTGCTGTAAGAAACGAGGAGCAGACGGTCTTCATATTTACCTGGAGAGGCTTATACAAACTGATGCTGAGTGAGAACAGTAGAACCAGGAGAAATCTGTACACAATTACAGACACAACGTATGTGTGATGTCCAACTTTGACAGACTGGACTCTTCTCAGCAATGCAGTGATATAAGTCAATCCCAAAAGACTCATGATGGAGAGAAATATGTGCATCCACAGAAAGAAGTAGAAAGAACTGAGTTTATATCCAGATGGATGCAAAATACTGATCTTTTTCCTTTTCTTGTTTGGTTTTATGTCCTCTTTACCATTTTTCATTCCAGCTGGTACAATCCGTCTTTATAACCTGACTAATGTATAATGTGAAAGTATTTACAGATCCTATACTTGACTATATGCCACCATGGGGGGGAGGGGAGGGAGGGGGACAAAATGTGAAACTCAAGGAATTGTGGAATTGAATCCTGTAAACTAAAAGGAAACAAATTAATTTAAAAAAAAACCTTAGAAATAAAAAAAAATTCTCGAACTGTCATAATATTAATTTCATTCATCAAATGATATAAGAAGGAACCATGAAAACTTCTTCAATCAGAAAATCTTCTAGAGAAAATTCTCACCTACAAGGAAAAAAGTAGCTAAGATGTAGAAATGCTGAGGAACCTTGGGGAAACTGACCATTCTTATCTTAGAATTTATAGTAAAAGAAAGGAAAGCCAAGTACAGTCAAATATGTACCCAAGATTT
>NW_027185809.1:22947188-22959802 GCF_028583685.1 Petaurus breviceps papuanus
AAGGCAAGTCTCAAAAATTAAATTCTAGACACAATGAGAATGTTTCTGAAAAGGAAGGTATCTAAAGAAACTGACATGTCTGCAAAGAAAACTCAGCCTTGAAAAGAAAACAAACACACAGAGAAGACAGAAGGAAATGCAGGCAAGGAAAAGAATAAATAGTAAAAGACAGTCACAGTCTAACCACATCATGCTCCTAACTCAAGTCATTCCAGAGGTTCACTTATAACCTCTAGGACCAAATATAAATTCCTGTTTGGCATTTAAAGTCCATTTCAACCTGTCCCCAATATATCTGGCCTTCTTTCTGTTTTTAATACACAGAATTCCTCTCATCTTTATGCCTAGCTACTACCCTCCATGTTTAAAACATATTTTCCCCTCTGCCTCTCCACCTCTCAGAATCCCTTGTTTCCTTCAAGATTTGGCTGAGATGACATCTTCTTATACAAAGATTTTTTTACCCCAGCTCCTAATAATCTTCCCACAAAAAGTTACTCTGTATATATTTTATATTTGCCTATTACATGCACACCTTCACTCCATAGGCTAGATTACAAGCTCCTTAAAGGCAGTTCTGTTTCCCTTTTACCTTTGTATAATCAATACTTCACTCAGTAACTGATAAACAGTAGACACTCAATAAATGCTTGTTGATTGGCTGGTTTTATGCCAGTTCTCTGAGCCTCTATGGGGCATATCTTGGCTGAACAAGGTAGTTTGGAGGTGACTGTGTTCCCCTAGGAATGGCTCATCTGTGATGGAGGCAAATGGAGAATCAGAAAAAAGAGATGATAAAGAGCAATTAGCCAAAAATAAGATGAATATCAAAAGGCCTACCTTACCTAAAGCTTCGTCTTCCCATAAGGATAAGTCTATTTTTTTGTAGTAGTTATATGGTTGAGGGAAAAGAATGATCCTTTAGGCAGGGCACCTCCTCTGTGCTGATGAACCATATCAACATTCTCTGAGATGTATTCATAGTTTCCAAAAGAACAGTATCTCAATTCTATCATGGTGTATGCTGTCTGAGGGTTCTCTGTATAACCAATGTGTTTAAGGTCATGGTCCTGAGTTTTATCCATGGCCAGGTTTTATCAACCACAAGGAAATGGGCTATGGCTTCAATTCATTCCAATCATGTTAATCCACACCTTACATATATACTGTAAAGCTGAAAGAATTAAGAAAATTACTGAAAAGTAAGTAATTGATTCATTATATGTAGAATCTGCTCCAATGAAACTTTTCTAATTAGCTGTGCAAAAATCATTTTTATTTTTTCATATTAATATGCCAATTTGGTTTAAAAACTGTAATTTATACTACACATAATAATATATCATTTGGACTATGTTCTCAGTTTTTCCAATAAATCAACAATATTCATTACTATAGCCTACAAACTTTGAAATACAAATCTTAACTGAATCTACACTGATCTCATTTATTAAAATACATGCAATAAACAGGAAAAAATAATAAATCTTGTCACCAAAAAACTCTTATTTTGTATAAATCATGGAAGTACTGATTACTTACATTTTTGTTATGTCATAAGCTTTCCATACAATTACTTCACATAAGATATTTTTGCAATTAACCTCTAAAACAGAAATTAAATATTAATGATTATGTGCTAGTTACAATGAGAAACAGTAAGATGCTCATATTCTGAATAATGACGAAGGATTCAATGTATAACTCATTCAACATTTTATATTATAAATTAAATTAGTAATATATTTAGGGTATTTCAAACTAACTAACATTTTTCTTGTTTTTAAATCTGCCTATTAACTTCGTCATCACAGCTGTAACTGTATAAAAGATTCACATTTAGTGACAAAGTATTTATAAATAAAGAAATCTCAACTAAATTTTTTGGTCCATCTGACTGGCACTGACCAGCATTCCCAGGGAACAAAGTAAAAATGTAACATATATAAACATGTAAGTTAGGAAAAATCACATCTGTTATATGGAATTACATATGCATACAGATTAAAATTTTAACTCTGCAAATAACTGATAAGTAAAAGGGATTTTTTTTAATTATAATGAAACATATTAGTGATCAGCATAATTATTTCCAGCTAAAATTCACAGTTCTCATCCTCCTCTCAGATTTTGACCTCAGGTTCCATTCCAAATGGGATCACATAGCGAAAAATGCAATCTAATAAGAACATGTATAGTATCTGTTTAAAGACAAGTTAGAAAATGTATATACTATAATATTACAATTTGTAGCATTTTAGTAATTTGCATTCTTGTGGGATGAATTATTTGCAAATAAATCAGAGTTAGTGAAGCTGTTCCTGTTACCTGAAATTAGAATAGCAGGCTCATTAAATATAAATAAATCTCTCAGAAAATGCAAAGAGACTGCACCATATTGATGGAATCTTCATTAATTTTCAATGATATTTGTGTTCTAAAAAAGGCTGGAGTGAGGTATACAATCTTTTTTTCTGCATTTCAAAAATCTCCATCTTTTGCTTCTACTTAAAACTCATGGTCCTTATTTAAAAAAATTAAACCAACAAAACATTTCAGATGAACTCTACTGAACATTTTATTCAAATGACACCTGCCTTTTAAAAACTATATAATATAAAAAATGAGGCATGTAAAATTAAGAGAATAAAAAGAACCTAAAACAACTTCCCTTCCAAGTCATTTCACTAGATTAAGAATATATCCCATTACTAATTCCAAATGACATATAACTATACCTCACAAACCAAACACTCTATAGGTTATTTAAAATTTATGATCAAGAAAATTGCAAGAATAGTCAAGTGCTTAAAGGAATAAATTATTGGTTAAAAAATGTTACATCAGAAATTAAAATATAATGGGAAAAAATCCTTTGAGAATTTCAAACATTTTGAAAATATTTTTTCTCATTTTGCTCCACAAAGTCCTACTTCTATATTTATCAGCACTCAGAAGTAATGACCCTGGATTCTTGAAGGCTATGCCAATAGAGTATAAGCTCTGACAAGCTCTACCCTCTGCTGAAAAGGTTCCAACTAATAGACTGTCATTTTCCCTAGCTATCACATGAAGAGGTTCATCACTAGAAAACTGGCCACTTATTGCATCCTTTAACCAAGGCAAGGCAATAAACACAGAAAAATTAAAAATGACCCTAAATTCTGTGGGATCCACCTGTTCATGCAGTGATTATGGCAGAATTACCAAAAAAAAAGAAACATGATTGTTAAACCCTCTATAAACTTTAACTGAATTGTTGGTATATTAAACATAATACACATACATAAAAATATATACAAATAGTACAAATTCATTTGTACATTTTTTTAGAGGGGAGATGGCAAGGCAACTGGGGTTAAGTGACTTGTCCAAGGTCACACTACTAATAAGTGTGTCAAGTGTCTAAGATCACATTTGAACTCTGGTCCTCCTGACTCCAGGGTCAATGCTCTATTCGCTGCACCACCTAGCTGCCCCCTACAGTTTTTATATAAATGATGGAAGATTAGGAGAAGTACTGCTTCATAAAACAGCAAGAAGTAGCAGAGGATGACTTCCGGGTACACAACCAACAAGATGGAAGACTTCACATGGTCTCTGATTGTTACAGCCTCTCAAACCCATCCAAAATACGAATTACACACAAGCCACTTCAGCTGTCTCCATGATCTAAGATACAATGAATCCAAGTAAGGTAAAAAACCAATAAACTCATGACAGAGTAGTCTAATCCTTCAACTCATTCAGCACTCCTTCCCCTCCAACCAAAACACTGGCAGAAAAGCACAAGCAGACCCATGGGCGCATAAGAGATATAGACTCAACCCTTCCTCTTCTCCCCACTAGAATTGGAAAGCCAAAAGTAAAAAAGTGTTGATCCACCTGAGAAAGCAGAATAGCAATACTTATCTAAAACTGTATACATAGTTACCTAAAACCATCATATACAATGTTAATACATGAGATTGCTCAGTAAATATAAGAGTAAATCAAGGATTCCCATTCTCTTCACAATTATTTTATATACTTCTGAAAATGCTATCAACAGCAATAAGAGAGAAAAAATGAGAAAAAAATCCTATGCCTGTATATTGATTATGATAGTGTACTTAGAAGATCCCGGAGAATCAGCAAAAATACTGTTTGAGACAATACCTTCAGCAAAGTCACAAGCTACAAAAATAAACCCTCAAAAATTTTATCAACAAAGGCAATAAATAAGGAGAAATTCCACTGCAAATAATTACAAAATGTATAAAATACTTGAGGATCACTCTACTAAAGCATATAAAAGACCTGTATAGATTCCAATTATGAAGTGTAACTTAAAGAAATAAAGAACAATATAAATAGCTGGAAGACGATCCTGTGTTCATGGCTGTGTCATGCCAATAAAATTAAAATGACAATCCTATGAAAGTAAATTTATAGTTTTAATACTATACAAATGAAATGATCACAGGGATACTTTACAGAACTCAATAATGTAAATAAAAAATTCATTTGGAAATGTAAAGGATCTAGAATATCAAAGGAAAGAATTAGAGACAGTGTAGAAATAGCACTTCCAGACTTCAAACTATAGTATTAAAGCAGTAGTTATCAAAACCATTTGTATTGGTTAAAAAAATAGAGCAGTAGTTCAATGGAAGATATTAGATAAGGAAGAATGAGAAACAATAGAATTCAATGATCTATTATTACGAAACCAGAAAACACAAATTACTTAGGAAAGAAATCCCTATTTGATAAGAAATGGTGTAAAAATTGAAAATTAGTCCAGCAGAAATTAAGCTTAGACCAACACCTTATGTCATATTCCATAAGCCATTTTAAATGTATAGATCACCTTAATATTAAAGATCATACTGACAGGGTAGGTATGGGACCGAAACACCTAAAAAAGGGAAAGACTCTCAGTCCTTGTCCTTTCATTGTCACCATACAACCCAGCCCAGTCTTTCACTATCTGTACCTGGCCCACCACAGGCTACTTGCCACTCCTTGATCTCATTCAGATTTTCTGTCTTTTTCTGTATAAAAATACCAATCTTACCCCCATTAAATTACACAGACTTACTAGGAATCTCCCCCACTTCTATTGGAGACACAATGAAATCTTGCTACTCTGACTGAAAGAAGGCTAGAGAGGTCAAATTCTTTCGAGGCAGACCTGCCCTATACCCTTGAACTTTGGGGTTCCTAACAGCCCAAACCACAACAATACTATACAAAAATTAGAAGAGTAGCAGATCAGATACCTTTCACAGGGATGGGTAGGAGACATACTCCTAACCAAATAAAGGTAAAAAAAGAAAATAAAGTAGATAATGATGATTATATGAAATTGAATAACTTCTACACAAACAAAATTAAGGCACTCAGAGTAAGAAGGGAAGCAGTTGTAAGGAAAAAACTTTTACCAAATTTCTCTGATAAGGGTTTAGTATCCAAGATACATAATAATTAACATATGTGACTTAAAGTCATTCTACAACAGATAAGCAGTCAAAGATTATGACAAAATAGTTCTCTTAAGAAGAATAAACTATTAACAACCATATGAAAGAATACTACAATCACTAATAATGAAAAATGCAAATCAAAACAACTCTAAGATTTCATTCACATTCTGTAAATTGGCAAAAATGACAAAAAATGGGAAAAGTCAATGTTAAAGGAGTGTTGAGAAAATAGGCACACTAGTATATTCTTCATTAAGCTGTAAACTAATATGACCATTTTGGAAGGTAACATAATTATGCAAATAAAGGGACAAAAATGTCTGAGAGATTCCACTATGAAGCTTATACTAGAAAGAGGTCATTGATAAGAATAAAGTTTTCCAAATACATCAAGATATTTACCAGCATTATTTGGGATAGCAAAGAAATGGAAACAAAGAAGATGCCCACCAAATGGTGAATGGCTAAACAAACTGTAGTACATGAATGTAATGGAATATTACAATGTTGTAAGAAATGATTAATACAGAGAAGGATGAAAAGATAGAGAGACAGACAGACAGACAAATAGATACATCAGAGGAATAAAAAATACTGCCTGCAAATGTGGCCTGCAACATTCCCAAGTACCAACTGAACCAGATTAAAATGTAACTAGGACATAATTAACAAAATAAATAAAAATACAATAAAACATAGATAATGTAATTACATGATTTTCTAAGTCAATATATGCCCCCAAGGGTAGGGATCTTTATGTACTGGCCTCCATTTGTATTTAAGTTTGACAGAACTGATTAACATGAACAGATGCAGCATAAAGTAAAAACAAAGTCAAGAAAATAATAGGCCAAAGGACTACAACAATGTAAAAGAAGAACCATAAAATAAATCTATGCTGCAAAACTACAAAGAACAAGCACCGATAAAAAGAAGAGATATGAGAAGACATCACCATTCTACTTCTTCCTCTTCAGAGGTGCAAGGTCCACAGGAGTGGTACAATGTATATTATGTGTGGACTTTTTCAATGTATTAATCAATGCTACTGATTTTCTTTTTGTCCTTAAACATATTGTTACATAACCCTTTAAGTTTGCAAAAAAATTTTTGAAATATTATTTCATTTTTTCCTCACAACAACCCTGAGAACTCAAAACTATTATTATCTTAATTGTACAGATAAGGAAACTGAGGCATAAGTTAAGTGAGTTGCTCTGGGTCAAACAGGTATTAATTTGAAATTTGAAAGGACAAATTTGAAAGCAAGTCTTCCTGACACCTAACTAGTGACCACTATACCACCTAGCTGCCTCATTATATAAGATGGCTCTCTAGAAGGATGTGAAAAGGAAGGATGCTGAAGAAATTTTGGTGATTTGTTTTGCTTTTAAATACATCAATAAAAGTTTATTCAAAAAAAGTAGTAGAGGACAAAACCAATTTAGAGAAAATCTGGCAAGAGACCTAACTAAATCAAGTCACCCCAATGGCATTTAAAAATGAAAATGGGAGGACGACAAAGAGAAGAAAAATGGGAAAGCTCTAAAAAGATTTTTTAAATGTACCCTACTAACTATCAAACGACAGTATAGCAACAACACTTGCCTCTAATGTCTGAATTCACTTGTCAATGAAGCAAAATGGCACTACTGAGCAGCAATATCCTGTAGCAAACTTTCAGAAGTTTCTCGGCTTCGCTAGTGAAATGTTCCCCTTCCCTATATTATTATCTGAAAGGCTACAGGGCAGACAAGCAAGAGGATGTATTATGAAAGGAACATTTTGGGGTCCCTTGACCTCGCTAGGTATATTCCCTTTTCTTATGCAGTTATCTGCAAACGTTACTGGGCAGATAGCAAGAGGGCATGTAATCTTTTTCGTTTATGCCTCTGGATATGGTCCTAGAATAATACCCTGATAAATAACTAACCTTAAGCAAGGGTAAATAGTGAACAGGATTAAGGGAGGTTCCTTCTACATTATCTGCATTCCTTTGATGTAGGATCTTTCTACATTGTCTACATTCTTTTGGGGTGTCTACATTCTCCTGGGGGGGGGGCATAAAAACTCTGTGAGCTCCTTGCATCTTTGGCTCTGTATGAAATGGTCCTGTAATAAACAGACTATTGATTATACCCCCATCTCATTATTCTCACCACTCACTAGCCCACCAACTGCACTGGCCATAGTAATATCCAAACTTTTTTATTTCACACCCCCAACATATGAATATTTATAAATTATATACATGTTCTACTGCAATATGTATGTCATAAAACACATAACAATTATAAAGAATGAGGTAAGGAAATAGTTTTAAAATAGCTTAAATTTTTTTAACTTTTGCTCTAAAAATTAGAATGAATAATAGTTTGAGAGATGAATGTGACTATGAATGATAATAAATGCTTCATTATTTTTGAAAACCTTGGATTAACACTGATAAACCATTCGGAAGATAAGATTCCAAAATTTCAGCTTTTGACACAGTTTAAATGCCAACCATAGCTAAAAAAAGATATCTTACAATGATACCTAGACCCAAACAGAAAAAGTTGGCTATGCTTACTAAGTCATGATATTCATTTTTCAATTCCATCTGCCCATCATGCAAAGGTTTTTGTTGATGTTTCTGAGACCAGCAAATTTCCATCTTCCCTGATGTCAATCACTTATTCCTGCAAATTAACCAGGAAGTGTTGAACTTTTCTATTGTTTTAACAAATGGGTTCAAAAGTCACTGGAATTCCTCATTTGGAAGATTTTTAAACAAGTTAGAAAATTCCATATTCAAGATTTTTAGTGAACAGAAATGACAGTTTTTATTAGTTGAAACATATTTTCAAAGTTTAGCAGGATTGTTTTCTATATTTGCTTCATTAGCGAATATCTTAAAGCATAATATACACTTCAAAAATATGGTACATTGTTAATGACAGTTGATATGAATCCATAATTCAAATAATCTCCTTGATGGTGAATTTTTTACAATGGTGAAACTTTAGGGTCAGACTTCTTATCAAATCTCATTAAACCATCAAATGTGATTGTTTTCACCACATATTAGGCTGACAGAGACCCTACAAGAAGTATCACCTCTACCACTTCTTTGTTCACTTGTTTTTACATTATTAATATTATCTTCAATCCACAATTTGCAGCAATATTAAGCCATTTGTCCATTTTGTGAGTTAAATTAGTTAAAACTAGGTAATATAATCTGTAAATCCACCTAACCAAGCACAGGTAAACTGAAATATTATCGGAAGACTGAAAGTAAATGAACAAAATGAACATTATCAACCCTGCCCCAGTACTGTGAAAGCTAACTTCATATATGTACTGTAACTTACATGTGACATTCTGACACACAAAGTTAGGATGCCACTGTTAATTCATATAATAAGCAGAAGTAAAACTTAATGTTTTTCTTTTTAAGATTTTTGTAATGGTAACAGGAATCTGAAAACCTTTCCTGCTTTGAAGATAAACTTGGCCCCCTAATAGGCTGAATGTAATCACATGGAGCCTGTGGTGGGAGTAGTTTGGTGAAGCATGGAGGACAGCCCACAGTAAGCTCAGAGTCAGAGAAGCTAGACACAGTTGGGAGGAAAGTAAGCTTCCAAGAGAGACAGTTAGGCTTGTGAGTAAATGAGAGTCTTGTATTGATTGTGGGAAGGCAAAAGGATGTTGTGGCTCTATGCTACGTTGTTGCTCATTACCTTCTTTGCTAGGTTTTCTGGTGGGTGTATGTTTTGCTTCTGTCTCCTGTATGGAGAGCCTGTTAAATTTTGGGATCAAGCACTATAGAGTAATATTTATAATGACTGTTGGTGCTGTGAATATTACATTGGCACCACATCTGGCAACCAGGATGGAACCGCGCAATATCGGACCTCTATTTCGGGGTAGGAGGGATTTAGAAGAAGAAATGTCTAACCCAGGATGGGAGGATTTACCTTATTCCTTACTAGCAATGGATGTTCTAAAACTACCAGGGTTCTGCAAAAACTAGGAACTGAGGTTACATCAGGGAGAATCTAGAGATTTAGAAAAATGTTTGCAAAGAATACCAATAAAATCCAGGAGAAAGCGGGAAGCAGTGTGTAGAAGGAGCTAGGTTTTACTAACAGGTTACCTACCATATTATGTGTAAGAACAGAGACAAACTGTTACAAGAGAAAACTCAACTGAAGAGAGTTGTCTGTGTTGCAGCATTCAAGTTCTCCTTTAGAAGTATAAACTCTAGGGGCGGTTAATTCAGTTCCGGCTTCAGAAACTTAACACCCACAAACAAAAAAAACTAGCCGTGTAATCTTGGGCAAGTTACTTAACACCAACTGCCCTCCAAAAGGCAAAAAATAAAATAAAATAAAGTAAATAAAAGAAGTATAAACTCTATCTCAGGTTGTAGAAAGGGCTGTTGTGAATTTGGCTCAGAAAAAGCAGGAAAGTAACAGGAGGTTCATACAGTTTTGGTAGCGACTGAGCCTACCGTGTTTCCCCAATAATAAGACACTGTCTTATTAATTTTTTTGGAAAGAAAAACACCAGAGGGCTTATTTTCAGGGGAGGGCTTATGTTGTCCTGCCTCAGCTCTCCTCCGCGGCACTGCTCTCAATGGCGCCAGCAAGCAAATCACTGGGGAAGAACAGGATGACGCGCTCCCTGCTGCAGCTCTGATTGGATGCAGCTCGGAGCGCGGCGTGCATTTCACCCGGGGTGGGGGGGACGGTGCATACAGAGGGTACCGTAATGTAGCGTGTAGCGCAGGGGATCACCTTCACTACAGTAGCAATCTCAATAGGGCTTATTTTCGAGGAATCTTACACAGTAAGGGGAGGGCTTATTTTCGGGATAGGTCTTATTATCGGGGAAACACAACTGCCAGGAAAATACATAGGAACAGAGCAATACAATGTTAACAATCCAGATTTTACAAGAGGAAAAACTTGCCCCATACTGAGAAAAAAGGAGAATAAGGGAGGCCAAACAGAGTTTTGGGAGATAATTAAGGATTTCATTCAGCAGGAGATTAGTGATACCCTAAGGAGATTCACCCAAAGGATGGGAGAATCAGTGGTATCTTGGATGGTGAGAATAAGTGATGAAGGAACCAGAGAACCACGGGTAGAAAGTGTGTAATGCTTGAACCGTATTTGTCAGAATCCTTTTGTCCAGCAAACTTTTAGAGATTTTCATATGGCAGGAGGTAAAAATATGACCAGTCAGTCAGATTAGCTGTCAATGGATGCAATAAAATGTATCCCACTGATTCTATGTGGACTAGTGGAGAGAGATTCTGAAACTCGCCTAGGGACAGCATGACAAAGCTGAAATAAAAAGTAATGAAAACTGCTGTCATGGTTGCAAATGTATATCATATTCCCTTAGCAGTTCCTCATAGAATTATCATAGTAGGGGGAGCAAGAGCTAAGATGGAAGCAATAAAACTCCGTGCATTTCCCCCATAACCACCTCAAATACCTACAAAAATGACTCTAAAACTTTAGGGCTACAGAACCCACAAAGTAACATAGAGAAACAAATCTCCCACGGAACGCAGCCCAGCAGGCAGACAGAAAGGGTACACTGCAGCATGATGGGAGGACAGCCCAGTCCTGTGTGAGCCCATGGTTTTAGCCTCCATGCAGCCACTACCAGCAGCAGCTAGAGGAGCTTTGGGAAAGTAGATCACCAGCAGCAGTGGCGGTTTCCATTATTATCAACCCATAAATGCCAAAGATAAATGTGAGAGGTCAGTGTGGACTTTGGTAACAGGGGATCCGGAAGTGTGGTCTACCCTCTGCCCCCAGAGGGAGAAGCAGCTGAGGTGTGACAGCCGCTGCATAGCTACTTCAGAGCTCCTGGCCTACAGATTGTAGGGGCACCAAGCAACCAGTCTGAGGGGTAATCCGGATTGCTGTCTAGGGTGGAGGTCCTAGGGTATGTGACCAGGTGCAAGAGCCAGTGGAGGCTTCTGAGAGGGCACCCAACTAAAAGCTTCAGCAGCTGCTAAAACACCAGTGATATAGGAAAAAGCTCACCTCTCTGGAATGACTTGACTCAAAAGTCAAGTAACTGAGTAGAAACATGAGCAAGCAAAGGAAGCAAAGCAAGCACAGAAACACAAATTTAGAATGTTATTCTGGGGACAAAAAAAGATCAAAGCATGGAACAGGAGGAAGACGGTGAAGTCAGAACTCCTGCACCAAAAGCTTCCAAGAAAAATACGAGCTGGTTACAGGCAACAGAGGACCTTAAGAAGGATTTTGAAAACCAAATAAGAGAAGTAGAGGAAAAATTGGGAAAAGAAATGAGAATGAAGCAAGAAAATCATGAAAAGAGGGTCAACAACCTAACTGGAAAAAAATAACACCTTAAAAAATAGTCTAACTCAAGTGGCAAAAGACTCTCAAAAAGTCAATGAGAAGAGTGCCTTAAAAAGCCAAATTTGCCAGATGGAAAAAAGAATCTCAAAAGCTCACTGAAGAGAATCATTCCTTGGCATTACATTACATTATGGCGCAGTCGGCAGGATGTACAAAGCACAGTGCCTCTATTTGTTCCAGGATCCATGGCCATTTAGATTGAGATTGTAAGGCAAAGGATCCTGGAGGGGTAGAATGTGATAGTAATGGAATATAAAGAACCCCCTGTGTTGGCTTGGTTTTCAAATTCATTGTGTTAAAACCCAGAGCTTGTTAATCCCACCTGTGGGATGGACTTGTTGATGTGAAAAGAGAGTCCTGAACTGGGAGGAGCTGGTGACATAGATTTGGAGAGACACAGGAGAGAGGCAGAAGAACTTTTTGGAAGCAGCACCTTTGGAGGCAGAGAGAGACTGAGAGGATTGCTGAGGGCCACTTTGAATTGCCCTGGACTTTTGAGACCTGCCCCCAGAGCTGCCAAGGACTGAGGAGACATGGCTGTTTTGCTGGTACTTTGTCTGTCTGTTTTGATGTTGTTTTGCCAGATTTGTCCATTGGTGAAAGACAGTCCTGTTGTTGAAGAAGTCCTGGAACCTGGCTGTTGGTTTCAAGAGCTCCTGAGACTGTCCTGCAGAAAGAGAGTGAATACTGTCCACTGGTGAAGGACAGTGCTGTTGTTGCAGGGGTCTGGGAACCTTTCTGTTGGTTCAGA
>NW_027185809.1:22959812-23002580 GCF_028583685.1 Petaurus breviceps papuanus
ACAGTGCTGTTGTTGCAGGGGTCTGGGAACCTTTCTGTTGGTTCAGAAGCCCTGAAGAAGGATTTTCTTGTTGTATGTTTACAGAAATCCTGGGAGAGGGTTTTGCTAATGTTTTCAGGGGTTCTAGGACTGTTCTGCAGACAGAGGATGAATTAATGAAGAGACTGGCAATTTATCTTGTGGCCTTGCTAAGCCTTGTCTCCCCATGAACTAAGATTGCTGAGAACTTGCCTTGTGTCAAGATGAAGAAAAGACCTCCATTTGGGTATTAAGTGCTGTGCTTAAACTTGATGTAACTCTGGGGTAGATTCAATTGTGATCCAGGGATGGGGAACTTTTGACCTTTTTGTGTTCTATGGTTGAACAAATGAATGTACTTTACTTATGTTTGGAAACTAATCTCCATTTGAGAAGAGGGGTTTTGTGATGGACTAAATGAAGGTACAGCCTAGGGGTGGAGTAGTATTTAGAACAGGGACTTTGTAATTGATTGAATGAATGGAAGGTCCTGGGGTGGGGTAGTACTTGGAGATTATTGAATCACACTTAGTAAATGCTGTATTTTGAATGATGTCATATTTTGATCTTCTCTGTTCTTGATTTGTCACTGAATAAAATGGAGAGCACCTATGCTGGTATTTTGAACCTTGGGAAGTTGCCTTTCCTCAGCATTACATTACAGATAACCACAGTATATTCTTTCTTAGGTAATTGTCTAATTTTCATTGTTAGTTTGACTGATATTTCAGCCCCTCCCAGTCCTGTAATGGTAATAGGAGTTCCATGTTTGAACTTAACGGCATTCCCATAAATAAGGGAGGCCTCTGCTGCAGTATCAGTTAATGCCCTAATTACAATATTTGATCCATTTTTCCAGTATATAGTCAGATTGATATGGGATCTGCAGTCTCATCTGTGATGAACTTAGATACAATGGTTCAGGAGGATCTGTAGGAGCAGACTTTACTTTTCTGTTCAGTCTGACATTAAACCCTTTCAGTACATTTTATATAGTTCATTAGTTGGAACACCATCAGTTCTTCCTAAGTCAACCCCAGCTATCAATAGAGCAGTAAATAATTCATTTCTTGTCAATCTATTCTGACTATCTGCTGGCCATTTACTTTTCTCTCTAGGAAATTTGTCTTTTCCCCATTCCCCCAAGTCACTTAACTGTGAAATCTTATCCAGCACCTCTTAAAAGAGGGTACCCTGGGTGGTTAGGTGGTGCAGTGAGTAGAGCACCGGTCCTGGACCCAGGAGGACCTGAGTTCTGATCCGGCCTCAGACACTTTAGCACACACACACACAAAACTAGCCTTGTGACCTTGGGCAAGTTACTTAACCCCAATTGCCCTCAAAAAAGAAAAAAAAAATTCTGGGGTGGCTAGGTGGCGCATTGAGTGGAGTACCAGCCCTGGAGTTAGGAGGACCTGAGTTCAAATCCGGACTCAGACACTTAACACAAAAACTAGCTGTGTGACCTCGGGAAAGTCACTTAACCCCAACTGCCCTCCAAAAAGGAAAAAAAAAATGAAAAGACAGTCTCTTTGGTTCCGGCCTTAGACACTTAACACACACACACCCACACACCCACATACACACACACACACACACACACACACACACTAGCTGTGTAGCCTTGGGCAAGTTACTTAACCCCAGTTGCCCTCCAAAAGGCAAAAAAAAAAAAAAAAGAGGGTACCCGATTTCACCAATTAGTAGAGTCAGAAGTAGGTACTTACAAGCAGGAGGGGCTGTCTTCACTATATTTCTTTTTTTTTTTATTAAATTTTATGTTTATTTTTAGTTTACATCGTTCATTTCTACAAGATTTTGAGTTACAAATTTTCTCCCCATCTTTTCCCCTACCCACCACCCCAAAACAGTGATCCCACTGTATACCCCCTCCCCCAATCTCTCTCCTATATCCTCCGCTATCCCCCCCCCCGACTTTCCAGTAGGGCAAGATGAATCTCTGTACCCAGTGCCTGTATATCTTATTTCCCAGTTGCATGTAAAGACATTAATAATATATTAATTTTTAAACATTTGATTTTAGAACTTTGAATTCCAGATTCTTTCCCTTCCTCCTTTGTCACCCAACCTTACTGCGAAGATAGGCAATTCAATATAGGTTGTTCACGTGTAGCTACGCAAAACATTTCCATAGTGGATATATTGTGAATACATCACTGGAATAAATATAATGAGAGTTATGGCTATGAATTTACCTAAAGGAAGATACCAATTTGCAGTAAGGAATATAGAAATTAATACAGTTTTAGTGAGAAAAATAAAAATGGATCCAATCACTTTATGTTAACCTTCTGAAGTAATTTCTTTAAAGCAGTATTGTGTGCCAAGAGAGCAAGATGAAATTACCAATACTATAAAGGAATATGTTGAGGCATGAGTGTTAGTCTTATAACCTGTCATGGGAATGGGAATCTGAAGTCCTTCCCTGCCCCTTGGCCCTTGATAGGCTTAAGTGACTCTGAGAACCTTCTCAGATTTGAAAATATACTCTACTCCATAATAGGCTGAATATGGTCACACTGAACCTGTGGCAGGAAGATTCTTTTTCAGGAATGCCCACACCTTGTTACTTTGTGATAGGGCAGTGTGTCAAGAGGGTTGCTACATTCTCTGAGCCAGGAGAAGGCTATATATAGACTGATGTGTGGTTTTGTTTTGGGGCTCACTTTGAGAAGAGTTGTGTGATTTGACCAGATGAGACTCTGAGCAGGCATTGAGCCCCCCCCCAGATTTGAAAACCCAGATGTTGGTGCTTCCCTCTCTGGTAACTGACTAGGTATGGATGTAATGGTCAGACAGGTGGAAGCCTGTCTGCTGATCTGTTTCTCTGCTTGTAACTTCTGCTTTCAACTTGTTTGTATTCTCTGAAGTACAGGGTGCTGACTTTTTCCCCTGAACTAGGTAAATGATATATGTTTGATTGATTAAAGTAAGATTGTTAACCCATTCTGAGTTGCTTTCCTTTAGAAAAACAGATCTAGGAACCTGTGTTGGAAGCCACCCTGGTTACGCTGGGTGCTTGCTGCTATACAACCACACAATGGAATAATCCTGTCTGGCCAGTATGAAAATCAGATGGGACATGGAGATGGACAGTGAATTATAAACAGTTAAGATGACTCCTCCCTTGTATTGCTGCTGTTCCAGATACTGTCTCAATAATAGAAAGGATCCAGAAATACAATGGAACTTGGTACACAGTTACTGATTTAGCCAATGCTTTCTTTACCATCCCAACAGACTCTAAACAATGGGACCAGTTTGCTTTCACTTGGCAGGGCAGACAATATACTTTTACCTACTTGCCACAAGGATATCTGCATAGCTCCACTATTTTTTTTTTAAGACTTTGCTTTTTGGAGGAGGGAAGGCAGGGCAATTGGGGTTAAGTGACTTGCCCAAGGTCACACAGCTAGATTTTTGTGTTAAGCGTCTGAGGCCAGATTTGAACTCAGGTCCTCCTGACTCCAGGGTAGGTGCTCTATTCACTGTGCCACCTAGCCACCCCCAATAGCTCCACTATTTACCATAGGATTTTGACTGAACATCTAGATGAATTAAAGCTACCTGTACACCTTATCCACTACATAGATGATATTATGATACGAGGAAAAACTGTAAAAGAAGTAGAAAAGTGTTTGACACTTTTAATTGAGCATATGAAAAGCAAAGGGTGGGAAATTAAGCCTGCAAAGACTCAAGCACCAGCTCAAAATGTAAAATTTGGGGGCATACAACGGAATAAAGGACTGCAAGAGATTCTTCAGCAAGTCTGAACAAAGATTCAGGACTTCCCCACCTTACCAAGAAGAAAGAGGCCCAAAAGTTTATAGGATTACTTGGATATTAGAGACATTACATACCACTTCTGGGACAGATTTTGAAACCCTTATATAAAGTTACTTGGAAAAAATGTGAATTTGAATGGGGACTTGAACAGAATAAAGCTTTTGAAGAAGCCAAGGCTGCTATACAATTGGTCCTAGATTTATGGCCTATGAAAAATGGTCCGGTGGAATTACAAGTGACTATACTATATAAATATACAAACTGGAGTTTATGGCACAAATAACAAAACTGAAATGTACCTTTAGGATTTTGGTCCAGGAAAATTCCTTCATCTGGAGTTCAATATACACCTTTTGAAAAGCAGTTGGTAGCTGGATAGTAGGCTTTTGGTAGAGACTGAACAACTGACTCTGGGACTTGAAGTGATATTAAAGCCTGGAAATCCGATTATGACCTGGGTAATGAGTACCCCGGCTTCTCACAGAATTGGACATGCACAAGAGGCTAGCATAATTAAATGGAAATCATATGTTCAAAATAGATTTAAAACAGGCAAAAGTGGAGTTTCCGCTCTACATGAATCTATAGCAAATATCAATACTGAGGGAAATGATACATCCCCTGAAGCAAAGCAACAGTTGGCAAAGTCCTTGGTAAAATGGAATGATGGATATGATGGATTAAATGAAGAGAAGAAACATGGCATTATTTACTAATGCAACAACAAAATATTGGGGCCATAAAAGACATTGGAAAAAGCAGTACCCTATGACCCATGTACTAGGCAGACTTTGGAAAGTACTGGGATAGGTGGAATTAGTCAGTATACTAAATTATGGCAGTACATCAAGCCATCAAAACAGAACAAGGAGGACAATGTCATATATTTACTGATTCATGGGCAGTAGCTAATGGGTTAGCTACAAGGATGCCCATGTGGAAAAATCAAAATTGGGAAATTCATGATAAATAAGTCTGGGGCAAAGAATTATGGGAAGATATATGAGAAATGTCTGGTTACTCATTTGTCAATTTTTCATGTAGATACTCACATGGCCCTCACCACACCAGAACATAAATATAATCCACCTGCTGATCAACTGGCAAAGATTGCTATGCAACATACTGTCCCTACTCTGACACCAACTAATGATCTAGTACTAGCAAAATGGGTGCATCAAATGGCTGGCCATTTAGTAGTCAAGGATACACACCAGTGAGCACAAGATCGAGGTATTAGTATCTCTCATTCATTGCTAAAATAGATAGCAGAGGGATGTCATATATGTCAACTAGAAAAGGCATGAACTCTTCCTCGGGTAGTAACGAGATAGCAAGGGGGAAAGTTCCAGTCCAAATTTGGCAAATAAATTATACTGGTCCTCTACCCCAAGATAAGGGATGTAAATTTATATGTACTTGTATTGGCACCTATTCAGCTGTACTTATATTGGCTTGTTCTTATAAGAATGCAACCCAGAAAAACACCTGTAAAACTCTAGATCTCACAAGTCTACATTATGGAACCCCAAGACAAATTCAAAGAAACAATGGGTCATATTTCAAAGGTAATGAAATCAAGAGATATTGTATATTAAACAATATAGAGTAGATATATCATATATACCATATTATCCACAAGCATCTGGGTTAACTGAAAGAATCAATGAATTATTGAAAGAAGAGTTAAGGAAGTTCTAATAATTCATATCAACATTGGAAAGATAATGTGTTTAGTGCTTTACTTAATTTGAATAATAGACCACTGGGAGGAAGTAAGCCTGTAGCTAGAATGATGACCCCAAATCTGCAAATCAGAAAACACCAGACACATAAGATCCCAAATATTGAGTATTGAACTGTGAGGTAAGATGTCCTAATACCGTATCCAGGAAGACCTGGTTTGGCAGGATATGATTTACATTGTTTAGAGGACTTCTGGTTGGATAAAAAAGAAATAAGAAACATCTCTACTGGAATATGTATGAGAATTTCTATAAATCATTTTGGAGGGACATTACCTAAATCAGGTTTAGCAGCTTGAGAAATACATGTATTGGCTAGAGTAACAGATACTAATTATCAAGGAGAAATTATTGTGACATTCCAAAATTTGGGTAAAGAATCCATACAGTTTTGTAAAAATGATAGACTAGTTCAAGTGATTATTATTCCTTTTGAAACAATATCCCTCTAAAAACTGACCCTCCTTCTGACATAACTATCAGAGGAACTGAAGAGTCTGGTTCCAATAACAGAATAAAATTGGGAGCTAAAGTATGGATAAAGTGGAAGCCAGATGATGTTCTAAAGGCTATAGAGATAATAATAGCACATGGGAAAGACAATACTGTGGCTGTTGTTTATTCAGGAGAAGATGATTACCAAATTGTACCCCCTTAACTCATACATTCTACCACAAATAAGGCTATGATAGTAAGTTTATGGACTCCAGAAGTATGACTGATCCTATATTTGTTTTATTTCTTTTTGGCTTTTTGGCTGTTAAACCTGTTTGAGAGATTTGTTTCCTGCAGACTTAGTACCCTCCATCTACAGATGCCTTATCACTTAAGGAGGATGTCACCCCCTGTCCATGACTGTGATGTGCCACTCTTGGACCTGGAGTCGACCAAGCTCCAGATGCCAGCTGAAGAACTAACCTCTCAAATGGGACCTTTTAGGGAAGGAACAGCTCTGGGTTCAATTTCAGCTGGAAGTAGCTATGGAGAAGAGATCTTCACCCCTTACCCCAAGATTCTGAGCCCTATTTGTTCGAGGGGAAAAAGGTGGGGTGCTTGTGTTCAAGCCTCTACCCTAAGATATTGTTTTATGTGCTCGTTTTCTATTATCCCTGTTATATTGTTGCAAAGTTCTGTTGAGACCAGTTACCCCATCAGTAACCCCTATACTCCCATTAATCTATTAAATGAAATGTATTGTTAATGTATTTTTGGTACGTAAGGGACATGAAAGATCTTGGGGCCAAATGTAACAGTAATGGTAATGTAAGATCTTCCCTGCCCCTTAATAAGCCTAAGGGAATTTGAAGACCTTCTCTGAATAGGAGATATACCTTGCCCCCTAACAGGAAGAATGTAATCACATGGAGCCTGTGGTGGAAGGAGTTTGCTCAAGGGTAGAACAGAGCCCACAGGAAACTGGAAGTGAGAGCAGCTAGACACAACTGGGAGGAGAGGACATATCCAAGGGAGACGGTTAGGTTTGTGAGTCAAAGTTGGTGTTTTCCACCTGCTGTGCCAGCTAGGCTTGTGGGAAGGCTAAAGGATGGTGTGGCTCTCTTCTATGTTATAGCTTATTAACTTCTTTACTAATATTATGGAATCGGCTTACTAGTTTTGGGATTCGGTTTTCTGGTGTCTGGATGTTTTGCTTCTGTCTTCTATGTGGAGAGTCTGTTGTATTTTGTGATCGAGCACTATGCAGGTATATTTATACTGATCGTTGGCACTATAAATTTTGCACTGGTGCTACAGATTTTTAAAAATGAAATATGTATTCTAAGAGGGTCTTTTTGTACCATACCCCCTAGGACTGTATGCACTCGCCTCTGGAAACTACTGCTCCAGAGAACAAGGTCAGGAAACTCAGTAAAAGCACTGGTTTGGAGTTTAATTTAGAAAATTAGACCCCATGTGCAAAGAAATCTGGAGGTGACAAAACTGTGGGCCACTAAAGGACCACCAACTAACAAAGTAGCTTTAGAAGATGAAAATGATAAAGGCATGGTCCAATATTATGGTTAGAGACGTATCAGAGGCACACCAGTAACAAAATCAACTCCGAGCAAGTAACTGTACAGAAAGATACAGAAGGCACATAGGCACTCACACCAGCATCCCTTGGAACCTTGAGGCCAACACAATTTTCAACATCCTGTTTTGGATTTTCAGGCCTGGACAAGGAAGAAATGGTATCTCCCTCTAGATTAAAGGTATCAAATATGAAGTCTATAATATAATTGAGGCCCAAACTAGATAAAAATGCAAATGTTGTTTACAAGAAACACATCTGAAGCAGAAAGATATACACAGAGTAAAGAGAAAAGGCTGGAAACAGTAAAGGAGCAGGGGTAGCAATCATCTCAGATAAAGTAAAAGCAAAAACAGACCTAATTAAAAGAGAAAAGGAAGGAAACTACATCTTGCTAAAAGGTACCATAAAGAAGGAAGTATGCTTCAAGTGGTATAGCATCCAAATTCTTAGAGAAGTTAAGTGAACAGGAAGAAACAGACTGCAAAACTATATTGGTGGGGGACCTCAACCAGTCCCTCTCAGAACTAGATGAATCTAACCACAAAATAAACAAGAAAGTAAAGGAGGTGAATGGAATTTTAGAAAAGTTACATAAGGTAGAACTCTGGAGAAAACAGAATTTAGATAGAATGGAATATATCTTTTTCTTAGTGGTACATGGTACTTACACAAAAACTAACCATATATCAGGGCATAAAAACCTCACAATCAAATGCAGAAAGGCAGAAACATGAAAGGCATCCTTTTCAGATCATGATGCAATAACAATTACATGTAATAAAGGGGCATGGAAAGACAGATTAAAAATTTACTGGAAACTAAATAATTCTAAAGAATGAGTGAGTCAAACAACAAATCATAGGAACAATCAATAATTTCATCAAAAGGAATGACAATAATGAGGCAACATACGAAAATGTATGGGATGCAGTCAAAGCAGTTCTTAGGGGAAGTTTTATATCTCTAAATCAAGCCTGCACAACATACGGCCCACAGGCCACTTGTGGTCTGCCAAAGAACTTTGGACAGCCTGTGAAAAATTCAGGGTTGCCACTGAACACTTTCCTGTTTGTCACATGGGTCATGGTAACCAACCATCAACAGTCTGTCTCTAGTCTAACCCATCTGCAACCTAAAGAAATTGAGCCTAATTTTGGCCCCTCCCTACTAACAACTTGTCCAGATCTGCTCTAAATGCTTACATGAATAAAACAGAAAGATCAGATCAATGAATTGGGCATGCAACTAAAAAAGTTAGAAAAGAAACAAATTAAATACCAAATTAGAAATTCTGAAACTCAAAGGAGAGATTAACAGAATTTAAACTAAGAAAACTACTGAACTAATAAATAAAAGAGCTCGTTTTATGGAAAAAAAAAAACCAATAAAATAGATAAATCTTTGGTTAATTTGATTTTTCAAAAAAGAAAGAAGAAAACCAAATCATAAGTATTAAAAATGAAAAGGATGATTCACCACCAAGGAAGAACAAATTTAAAACAATAATTAGAAGCTATTTTGCCCAATTGTATGCCAATAAACTTGACAATCTAAGTGAAATGGATGAATATTTTACAAAAGTATAAAATGCCCAGATTAACATAAGAGGAAATAAAATACTTAAATAACTCCATTTTAGAAAAAGAAATTGAACAAGCCATCAATGAACTCCCTAAGAAAATATCCAGAGGGCCAGATGAATTTACAAGTGAATTCTACCAAACATTTAAAGAACAATTAACAATTAATTCCAATACTTTATGAACTATTTGGAAAAATAAGTGAAGGAGCCCTACTAAATTCTTTTTATGACACAAATATGATGCTGATACCTAAACCAGGAAGAGCCAAAACAGAGAAAAAAAATTACAAACCAATTTCCCTAATGAATATTGATGCAATTTATATTAAATGAAATATTAGCAAAGAGATCATAACAACTTACACCCAGGATAATACACTATGAGAGGTGGGATTTATAGCAGGAAATACGGGGCTAGTTCAATATTAGGAAAACTATTAGCATAATTGACCATATAGAAAACAAAACAAAAAGAAATCATTTGATTATCTCAATAGATGCAGAAAAACCTTCTGACAAAAGACAACCACCATTCCTATGAAAAAATACCAGAGATCATAGTAATAAATGGAGTTCTGCTTAAAATGTTAAGTAGTATCTATCAAATCATTAGCAAGAATTATATGTTATTAAGCTAGGAGCCTTCCCAATAAGATCAGGGGTGAAATAAAGATGCCTATTATCACTTCTATTATTTAATATTGTACTAGGGCTGCTCTCTCTCCCTGTTGAAGTCCGTTTGGGTCTTGGCGCTACTTGCATCATGGCCTCGCTTCGCCCCGTGCTTCGGTGCTTAGGAAGTGACGGGGACCTAGAAGCCTTGTTAGTCTCAGTTTCCTGTCCGTGGCAGAGCCTCGGCCTGTGGACGGTCTCTTTTCCCTCCTTTCCTCAATCCCTCCCCCCCTCACAGAAACCCAGCTGAACAGACACAAGAGAACATCCAGCACTTTGAGCAGCAGGCAGGGTTGACAGATGCGGGATATACTCCCCATAAAGGACTTACCACAGAAGAAACCAAGTACCACTGTGTGGCAGAGGCAGTCCATAAATTGAAGTTACAAAATGGAGAAATGATAAAAGACAATAGACTGATTGCTTCAAAGACAATAGACTGATTGCTTCAACCCAATCTTCTCTGAGTAACACACCCTATTCTTCTCCCAAGCAAAAGCCCAGAGGCTGGTTTACTCATGGATCTTCTACTTCCTTACCTGGCCTAGATGTCAGCAGCATGGACTCTGGAAATGGAGATAGAGACAAACCCTCATCTGAAAAATGGAGCCTTTTTGGACCAAGAACCCTTCAGAAATCCGACTCAGGTTTCAGTGTCCAGTCTCATAGAGGTACTCAGAAACCATCATCAATGAACCTCATTCGGGTTCAGGCTACTAGAATTGCAGGAGACCCAGCAGCCTTCAAGCTACCTAAGATGGACCTTCCAGTGACAGAAGGAAAGAAACAACCTCCACGAACCCATAACAACAAACCAAGAGACATGAATGTGTTGACTCCTATAGGCTTCTAAAGCTCCCTTTTCATATGAGAAAAGTTGTGTTCCCTGGTGTTATGTAGACAGAGCATCTTAGACTTTTCTTTCTTCCCATCCACCTTGCACATAGGAAAGTTGTCATCCATTTACAGTTCTGCTGAGGATGATATTCCTGGGGAGGTAGTGATTATTTCTTTAAATATTTGTGCAAAGCTTGAATCTTTCTAATGCAGGAAGACCTATTCTGTAATGTACCAAAATTGGTCTGAATGACTTCTCAAAGTACAGCTGACTGTAAAAGTACAGCCAATTACTGATCTACAGAACTAGACTGAAGGGGGCAAAGGAAATTAAAATCTAGTAGACTTTGTTCTGCGTATTTTATCCAAAATATATCTAGAAATTTTAGCTTTAAACAAAAGTATAAAAAGAAATTGAAGGAATTAGAATACCATTGAGAAAACAAAACCATCACTCTTTGCAGATGATATGATGGTATATTTAGACAATCCCAGAAAATCAACTAAAAAACTACTTGAAATAACTAACAACTTTAGCAAAGTTGTCCAATATAATTAAAATGACAATTCTACCTAAATCAATTTACTTATTCAGTGCCATATCAATCAAACTACCAAAAAATTATTTTACACAGGTAGAAAACATAATAAGAAAATTCATCTGGAAGAACCAAAAGTCAAGAATGTCAAGAGAATTAATGAAAAAAGTGCAAAGGAAGGTGGCCTAACCATACCAGATATAAAACTATATTACAAAAAAAAAACTATCTGGCACTAGCTAAGAAGCAGAGTGTAGAATGAGTAGAATAGATTAGGTACACAAGACACTAGTCAATGTCTATAGTAATTTACTATTTGATAAACCCAGACTCCAGATTCTGGGATAAAAACTTACTATTTGACAAAAACTGCTGGGAAAACTAGAAAACAGTATGGCAAAAACTAGGCACAGACCAACATCGTATACCATGTACCAAGATAAAGTCAAAATGGGTATATAATTTAGACAGAAAGATGATACTATGAGCAAATCACAAGAGCAAAGAATAGTATATCTCTCAGATCTATGGAGAAGTTTATGATCAAACAAGAAAGAGAGAACATTATAAAATTCAAAATGGATAATTCTAATCTGCTGTAGTTGTACCTATTTTCCAAGTTTTTTATTTATGGAATAGAAAGCAAGGGCTGAATCCTAAATTGTAATAGGAGCTCCTCAAGCTTTCCCTCCAGCAATATTGCTCTACAGGTTTATCACCTTGACAATGTAAGTGGCAAAGGGGAGCTTACTGGCTTTTCCTTGATATGCCAAAGCTACTCAAGATCATGCTATGACCCAGTCTCATGATTTTATAAAGATACATATGTGGGTGGACAATTACTGATGTACTTTCTCTTTTGTGTAATATGATCATAATACTATCCATAATTTTTTCTATTCTTTTTGGTTTGCTCTCCCAAAATTATTTGCTTACTTATTTACAGACATTTATTATTGCTCCTTCCCACTGCCCACCTCTCAAGTGAACAATATAAAACAAGGAAAAAGAAAACATTCATAACCAAAAACAAATAGTATACAAATTCCCACCTTGGCCATGTCCAAAAATGTATGTCACATTCTGCATTTTAAATCCATCAACTCTCTGGCAGAAGGTAGATGACCTGCTTCATCATAAGTTCTCTAGAATTATGATTTAGCAATACACTGATCAGCTATAAAATTAGTCATTTTTCTCTAGAAAGTCATCGTAATTAATATAAATTGTTCTCCTACCATGTTTCCCCGATAATAAGACCTATCCCGAAAATAAGCCCTCCCCTTACTGTGTAAGATTCCTCTAAAATAAGCCCTCCCCCGAAAATAAGCCCTATTGAGATTGCTACTGTAGTGAAGGTGATCCCCTGCGCTACACACTACATTACAATACCCTCTGTATGCACCGTCCTCCCCCCTGTGAAACGCAAGCCGCGCTCCGAGCTGCATCCAATCAGAGCTGCAGCAGTGAGTGCGTCATCCTGTTCTTTATTGAATTCATTATTGAATAAAGGTACATTTTTTTTGTTCACATTTACCTGTTTATTAAAATTGCTGTCAATGTTCATTAAAATAAGCCCTCCCCTGAAAATAAGCCCTCTGGTGTTTTTCTGTCCAAAAAATTAATAAGACAGTGTCTTATTATCGGGGAAACACGGTAGTTCTACTCACTTTACTCTACATCAGTTCATACATCTTCCCAGTTTCCTCTGAAGCTGTCCATTTCATCATTTTTGGCACAATAATATTCCATTTTTTCATAGAGGGTAACTTATTTATCCATTCCCCAATAAGTAAATACCCACTGAGTTTTCAGTTCTTTGTCACTGCAAAAACAGTTGATATAAATATTTTGTACCTATGGGTCCTTTTCTTCCTTCATTGTTCTCTTTGAGATACAGACCTAGTAGTGATATGTACAGTTTAATAACTTTTTGGACAGAGTTCCAAACTGCCTTCCAGAACAGCTAGATCAATTTACAACTCCACCAACATTTCATCAATGTACCTAGAGTATGCTTAAAAAAAAATTCTAATTCAATAGAAAATCTACAATTAAATAAATATGTCTTAAATATTTTATTTTGTAAAATCATGTATGGTGTCTTAAGATATTTCAAGTACTTTAAATTATTTTAAGAGTATTTTGAGCTACTAAAGCTTAAAACTGCACTAAGGCAGTATATGACACAATATAAATGAAATATATATGTACACACACATATAGTACATTGATTAAAATCTCAAAAGAATTAGACTCCTGTAATGTAATGCCAAAAGAAGGCAACTTCCCAGGTTCAAAATACCAGCATAGGTGCTCTCTATTTTATTCAGTGACAAACCAAGAACATAGAAGATCAAAACATGACATCATTCAAAATACAGCATTTACTAAGTGTGATTAAATAATCTCCAAGTACTACCCCACCCCAGGACCTTCCAATCATTCAATCAATTACAAAGTCTCCATTCTAAATACTTCTCCACTCCTAGGCTATACCTTAATTAAGTCCACCACAAAACCCCTCTTCTCAAATGGAGATTAGTTTCCAAACATAGGTAAAGTACCTTCATTTGTCAATCACAGAGCACAATAAGGTCAAAAGTTCCCCACCCCCAGGATCACAATTGAATCTACCCCAGAGTTACATCAAGTTTAAACACAGCACTTAATACCCAAATGGAGGTCTTTTCTTCATCTTGACACAAGGCAAGTTCTCAGCAATCTTAGTTCCTGGGGAGACAAGGCTTAGCAAAGCCACAAGATACATTGCCAGTCCCTTCATAAATTTATCCTCTGTCTGTAGAACAGTCCTAGAACCCCTGAACACATTAGCAAAGCCCTCTCCCAGGATTTCTGTAAACATACAACAAGAAAATCCTTCTTCAGGGCTTCTGAACCAACAGAAAGGCTCCCAGACCCCTGCAACAACAGCACTGTCCCTCACCAGTGGACAGTATTCACTCTGTCTGCAGGACAGTCTCCAGACCCCTGCAACAACAGTACTGTCCCTCACCAGTGGACAGTATTCACTCTCTGTCTGCAGGGCAGTCGCAGGCCTTCTTAGCGAACAGCCAGGTTCCAGGACTTCTTCAACAAAAGGACAGTCTTTCACCAGTGGACAAATCTGGCAAAATAACATCAAAACAGACAGACAAAGTACCAGCAAAACAGCCATGTCTCCTCAGTCCTTGGCAGCTCAGGGGGCAGGTCTCAAAAGTCCAGGGCAAATCAAAGCGGCCACCAGCAATTCTCTTAGTCTCTCTCTCTCCACGAGGTGCTGCTTCCAAAAAAGATCTTCAGCCTCTCTCTAGTGTCTCTCCAAATCTACATCACCAGCTCCTCCCAATTCAGGACTTTCTTTTCACATCAACAAGCCCATCCCACAGGTGGGATTAACAAACTCTGGGTTTTAACACAATCAATTTGAAAACCAAGCCAATACAGGGGAATCTTTAATTGCCATTACTATCACAACTCCTCAAATGATTGGAATCTTCTACCTTCAAATTTTAGAAGAAACAAGTTATTAGAAAAGAACTTTACAGAAGTGATTTTTATTAAACAGAGTATTTATTGGGATCAGTACATACTAAATTCCTATACCTTCTATATCTACAGTATTACAATAATTTGTTGTTCAGAATTAACACACTGAATGATCCAGAAAGTTTTCACTATACTAATATTGACTAGGCTAATTAACACAAATTGCTAGAAGATTCAATCAGCCAGAACACCATTTTTCTCCAAACATTTCAGTTAATCAAAATGTTAGTCAAAGTAAAAGAAAACAGAATAAGGAGCTATGGATACTACAAGTTTTATTCTTACAAAGACATTTATTATCTTCCACTAAATAGAAATTAAATTATTAAACTAAAGACATTTAAAGCGTATAAAGAAGTCAAGACTAAGCTATCTTTCTTTACCATTCCTGTGTTTTTGAGGCAATCTGTGAGTATAAAAAAGAATACAATCCTGTGGTTCAATAAATTATAACAAATGAATGTAATGGAATATTATTATGCTATAAGAGATAACAAAAGAGACAATTTCAGAGAATTCTAGGCAGTACAAACTGCTGCACAGTAAAGTAGAACCAGAACAATTCACATAAAGAAAACAACACAGTAAAAAAACATCAGTTTTAAAACTTAAGAATACTGATAAATACAATAACCAGCCATGTATCCAAAGGGCCTTTGATGAAGCATGTTACCTACTTCTTGACAGACTTGATGAATTCAAGGTGCAGTAGACCTACCTTCTCATATATAAACATTATGTGTATGGATTTGCTCTGACTGAACATATGTTAAAATAATAGTATATCTACCCCAGCTTCTGGGAGTATAACTCACTATTCAACAAAAACTACTGGGAAAATTGGAAAATAGTATGGTAGAAATTGGGCACAGACCAATATCTGACACCATATACCAAAATAAAATTAAAATGGATACACGATTTAGATATTAAGGCTGATGCTATAAACAAATTAGGGGAGCAAGGAAGAGTTTATCTGTCAAATTTATGGAGAATGGAGGAATTTATGATCAAACAAGAGATAGAGAACATTATGAAATGCAAAATGGATAATTTTGATTACACTAAAATGAGAAGGTTTTGCACAAACAAAGCCAATGCAACTAAGATTAGGAGGGAAGTAGAAAAGTGGGAAAGAATTTTTACAACTAGTATCTCTGATAGAGGCCTCATTTCTAAAATACAGAGAGAACTGAGTCAAATTTACAAGAACACAAATCATTTCCCAATTGATAAATGGTCAAAGGAGATGATGACCAGGCAGTTTTCACAGGAACAAACTATCTATAGTCATATGAAAAAATGCCCTAAATCACTATTGATTAGAGAAATGCAAAATCAAAACAACTCTGAGGGACCACATCATACCTATAAGATTGGCTAACATGACAAAACAGAAAAATGATAAATGTTGGAGAGGATGTGGGAAAGCTGGAACACTGATTCATTGTTGGTGGAGCTGTGAGCTCATTTAACCATTCTAGAGAGCAATTTGGAACTATGCCCAAAGGGCTATAAAAATGTGCATACCCTCTAAACCCAGCAACACCACTTCTAGGGCTATATCCCAAAGGGATTATAAAAATGGGAAAAGAACCCACATGTACAAAAATATTTATAGCAGCTCTTTTTGTGGCTGCCAAGAAATGGAAATTGAGGGGATGCCCATCAACTGGGGAATGGCTGAACAACTTGTGGTATATGAATGTAATGGAATACTACTATGCTATAAAAAATGATGACTAGGCAGACTTCAGAAAAACCTGGAAAAACTTACATGAACTGATGCTGGGTAAAATGAGCAGAACCAGGACAACACTGTACACAGTAACAGATACAGTGTGCAGTGACTAACTTAGCCCTTCGCAGCAATGCAAGGACCTAAAACAATTTCAAAGGACTCATGATGGAAAATGCCATCCACATCTAGAGAAAGAACTATGGAGTCTGAATGCAGAGTGAAGAAGACTATTTTGTTTTGTTTTGTTTCTCATGTTTCCTATTTGTTCTAGTTCTTCTATACAACATGACTAATGTGAAAGTATGTTTAATGGGAATGTGTGCGTAGAGCCTGTATCAGATTGCATTGCTAGATCCATCCTGGGGTTGTAGAAGGAAGGGGAGGAGGAGAAAATTTAAAACTTATAAAAATGAATGTTGAAAACTAAAAGTAAATAAATAAACTTTAAAAAAATATTATCTAATAGCTAACATTTTTATAGCACCTACTATGTGCCAGGCACTAGGCTAAGCACTTTGCAAATAATATCACATATGATCCTCACAACCCTAGCAAGAAGGTACTATTATTATCCCCACTGATCTGCCCAGGGTCACAGAGCTCATAAATGTCTAAGGATGAATTTAAACTCAAGTTTTCCTGACTCCAAGCCCAGCTGTTTTAATTTTTTTTAATGAAGGGGTAAAGAAAATTTGAAGGGAAGAGGATGGATAGCAATAGTAATGCCAAAAACAAGTCACTGAAACATTTTTTAACATACTTTAACATACAGAAGATAATAAAAGGAAGCAAAAACAAAGAAAGATAAGAGAACTTTGAAAATAACATACTGCATTATACAATTTTTTTCAGAAGCAAGCAGTATGTCATAGAGAGTCCTGATTTCACATAAAATACTCTTTTTACATTCTATTTCACAAATGAAAATGTTTCTCTTTTGCTGTTAAGTTCAGAATGTTTTTTTTTAATTTAAATTTTTAAAAAAAAAGGAGGAGGAGGAGGGAAGTGGTCAATCAAGTAGAAGGCATGGCAAAGGAGAGAGCAGTGTCACAAAAGCTAAGGGAGAAAATATCCAGGACTAATATCCAAACCTACATGGGTTAGAAAGCATGAAAACTGAGAAAAGGCCATCAGATTAACAACTAATCAGATTAACAACTAAGAAAGCAACAATAACCTTAGAAAAAGCAATTTCAGCAACGATAACCTTAGAAAAAGCAATTTCAGTTGAGTAGTGGTGTTGAGAAATAAATGGGAATAATGTAATAGGCATTGAGAAGTATGAAGTAAGGAAGTGGAGCTAAAGAACACAAATATCTTATTCTACAATTTGGCTGGAAAAGGGAGAAGGGCTAAAATGAATGATGGAATGGGAAATCAGGGAAAGATAAGATTACTGGAGGTTACAGGCAGGGTATAGAATAGGTTTAGAATAAATGAGAGGTCATTATAAATATAGTGGAGTAGAAAGAGGACTTCCACACAGCTCTGGCTTCCACCTACTCCAATTCATGTGAAAAATTATTCAAGACAAACTTTGCAGCTACAGAACTCACAAAATGACTGCTGAGGACAGCCCGGCAAGCCAGCAGGAAGTGGCCAGCACAGCACTCTGGAAGCTGAGTCCAGCCCAGCACTAGCCCAAGGTTTTAGCCTCAGGATGGCCTCAACCAGACACTGGCTGGAGAGACTTCAGGTCATCAGCATCCGTGGCGGTTTCCAAAATTATCAACACATAGATGCTAAGGACAAAGTAAGAGGTCAGTGCAGTGTGGACTTTGGGATCCAGTAGCTTGGGAGTGAAGTCCGGCCTTTACAGTAGCTGCAGAGGGACTGTGGCATGCAGCCGCCGCCACATGGAAACTTCAGCTCCTGGCCTGCAGATTGTAGGGGGACCTGGTAACCAGTCTGAGGGGTAATTGCTCTTGCTTTATCCTGCTTGGATCTGGATTGAGGTCTAGGGTGGGGTACATGACCAGCTTGCCAGAGGATGTTGAGGTTTCAGAGAGGGCACCCAACGAACAGCTCCAGCTGCTGAGAAAACCCAGCAACTGGGACAAAGCTTCCCTATCTGGTGGCAGTGTCCTACTGTGGCAAAAAGCTCAAAAGTCAAGTAATTGAGTGGCAAACCATGGAAGCAAAGCAAGCAGAGAAACCCAACTTTACACTCCTATTTTGTAGACAAAAAGGAGCAAAGCATGGAACATGAGGAAGACAGAGAAGTCAGAACTCCTGCACCAAAAGCTTCCAAGAAAAATACAAGCTGGTTTCAGGCCACAGAGGACCTTAAGAAGAATTTTGAAAACCAAATAAGAGAAGTGGAGGAAAAATTGGGAAGAGAAATGAGAATGATGCAAATAAATTATGAAATGAGAGTCAATAACCTGACTGAAGAAAATAACACCTTAAAATATAGACCAACTTTGGGTGACAAGGGAGGAAGGGAAAGAATCTGGAATCCAAAGTTTTCAAATCAAATGTTTAAAAATATATACACATATTATTATTAATATTTTACATGTAGCTGGGAAATGAGATATACAGGCACTGGAGCATGGAGATCCACCCTGCCCTACTGGAAAATTGAAGGGGGAATAGGGGAAGATATAGAGAGACCATATTGGGGGAGAGGATATTCAGTTAGAATGCTGTTTTGGGGTAGTGGATAGGGAAAATTGGGGAGACAGTTTGTAACTCAGAATTTTGTGGAAATGAATGATGTAAACTAAAAAAGAAAAAAAGAGAGAAAAAAGAAAAAAAAATTGTTTTCACAGGTAATTGGGGAAAAAATAAAGTATTAAATTAAAAAAAAAATTGACCAATTCAAATGGCAAAAGAGGCTCAAAAAGCCAATGAGGGGGCGGCCAGGTGGCGCAGTGAGTAAGAGCACCAGCCCCGGCATCGGGAGACCCGGGATCGGTTCAGGCCTCAGATACTTGGCACCCACACAAAATAACTGTCTGTGTAACCTCGAGCAAGTTACTTAACCCCAATTGCTTTAAAAAATTTTTTTAAAAAGCCAATGAGGCGAAGAATGCCTTAAAAAGCCAAATTTGCCAGATGGAAAAAGATTCTCAAAAGCTCACTGAAGAGAATCATTCCTTCAGAATTAGATTGGAGCAAATGGAAGTTAGTGACTTTATGAGAAATCAAGATACTATTAAACAGATCCAAACAAGTAAAAAAATAGAAGGATGTGTAAAATATCTCACTGGAAAAACCACTAACCTGAAAAAAAGATCCAGGAGAGATCATTTAAAAATTACTTGACTACCTGAAAGCCATAATCAAAAAAAGAACCTAGAAATCATCCCTTAAGAAATTCTCAAGGAAAACTGCCTTGATATTTTAGAACCAGAGGGCAAAATAGAGGTTGAAAGAATACACTGATTACCTCCTAAAAAAGATCCCAAAAAGAAAACTCCTAGGAATATTATAGCCAGGTTCCGGAATTCCCAGATCAAGGAGAAAATATTACAAGCAGCCAGGAAGAAACAATTTGAATATTGTGGAAACACAATCAGGATAACACAGGATCTGGCAGCATTCATACTGAGTGATCGAAGGGCTTGGAATATGATATTCCAGAGATCAAAGGAGCTGGGATTAAAACCAAGAATCCCCTACCCAGCAAAACTGAGTATCATGTTTCAGGGGAAAATATGGTCATTCAGTGAAATAGAGGACTTGCAAGCATTTTTGATGAAAAAACCAGTTGAATAGAAAATTTGACATTCAGATACAAAAAGCAAGATAAGCATGAGAAGGATATCATAAGATATAGAAAAGAAATCATAAGGAACTTATCAAAGTTGCACTATTTACAATCCTACATGGAAAAACGATAATTGTAACTTATGAAACTTTTCATAGTATGAGAACAGTTGAAGGGAATAGAAATGTATATATAGGGGAGGCTAGGAGGCACAGTGAATAGAGCACCGGCCCTAGAGTCAGGAGGACCTGGGTTCAGATCCGGCCTCAGACACTTAACACACACACACACACACACACACACACACACACACACACAAAAATATATATATATATATATATATAGCCATGTGACCTTGGGCAAGTCACTTAATCCCAATTGCCCTCCAAAAAAAAAAAGAAATGTAAATGTGTGTGTGTATATATGTATGTATACATATATGCACACATACACACATATATATGTCTATACAGGAGGATACATGGGCATATGAATACATATGTGAGTGTGTGTATGTATATGTACAGGTATACATAGATAGACGCCACAGGACCAATTGAATAGGAAGGGATGATACTTAAAAGGTGATATTAAGAGGTAAGAGAGGAATATAATGAAAGGAGATGGGGAGAGATAAAATGGGATAAACTATCTCATATAGAAGAAGCAAGGGAATATGGTTACAATGGAGGGGAAGAATAGGAAGGCAAAATGGATATAGAGGTCAACCTTATTCTCATTGAATTTGGCTTGGGGAGGTAATGACATACACACTAAATAGGGTATCTCACCCTACAGGAGAGTAGGGGGAAGGGGATGAGATGGGGGAGGACGGAAGGGAGGGAAGGCTGGAGGGGGAGGGAAGTTGGAAGCTTCCACTTTTGGAAAGGGACAGGATCAAAGCAGAGAAAAGAACAAGGGGGAGGTGAGATAGGATGGAGGGAAATATAGTCAGTCTTTTACACTATTTTACATCCACTATGGAAGCATAGCTACACATGTACAACCTATATTGAATTGCTTATCTTCCCAGTAAGGGTGGGTGACAGGGGAGGAAGGGAATGAATCTGGAATTAAAAGCTTTAAAATCAAATGTTCAAATGTATGTATGTATATATGTATATATACTATTATTAATATTATTTTACATGTAACGGGGAAATAAGATATACAGGCACTGGGTCATAGAGATCCACTGTGCCCTGCTGGAAAATTGGAGGGGGGATGGGGGAAGATATGGGAGAGAGCAGATTGGAGGAGGATATATCCAGTGGGATCGCTATTTTGGGGTGATGGGTAGAGGAAAAACAGGGAGAAAATTTGTAACTCAAAATCTTGTGGAAATGAATGATGGAAACTAGAAGTTAATAAAGCATCTGATAAAGGGAAAAAAGAAATAAGAGAATAAAAAGTAGAAAGATAAAAGATTGTGATCCTACAGAGGATTTTCAGCATTCTTAAATATCTTCAATGAAGGTGTACTTATGTGTATATGCTATAATTTGTTAGCATAAGTAAAAGTACAACTATTTCTGATGCAGTCAGCTCATTATCTTCCCTTTTCTCCATATTTTGTCCTAATAATAGTCCTAGGGAGGGAGAAAGCACTAAACAACTGGGAGGATCATAATATCCTTAAACTTAGGTCTAGAAGGGGCCTTAGGGGTCATTGAGAAAATATCATCATTTTACTTCCCAAGTAACCCTATAAGCCTCTACCATCTGTAGAATAACAGTCTCCTGTCACCTTTCTTGTCTCCTCCTGAAGACCCTTCTCTAACCAAGGGTAACTCCACAATATAAAGATTAACAAAAAGAGCAAAATGTTAAAATCAGTTACCTTAATTTAAGCTGCTTTGATCAACAAAAATGTATTAGAATATCTTCTATATGCAAGATTGCATTAGGAAACAGATACAAAAAAAATTATGACAATATTAAACAGGTTAATTCTGCACATGGAGATAAAAGGACCAACCTATGCTTGGATAAGTCTAATAAACAGCATCCTCTAATTTAATTTAGTTAATTCATTGTTTCATAAGTCAACTAACAAAATGCAAATGATGGCATGCATCTAACAGGTTAACAATGTAACCAAAATAAATGTGTCACAAGAAATTCTTATTTCTTTAAAAAGAAATAAAAAGCAGTAAGACTACAAAACAACACATTTTCAATATTAAGTGATAAAAAATATTATTATATTGAAAACATAATCTAAATTGGTTTCATCTCACAAATTTTTAAATAAACATGTCATTATGTTTCATTAAAATTCTATAATGTTATATACAGAAGCAAATAAGTACAGTAACTTAGTGCTTGATAAACCCAAAGATCTTAGCCACTAAAGTAAGAATTCCCTACTCAGTAAAAACTGTTGAGGAAAGCAGCAAACATCCTGGCAGAAAGTAAGTATAAACCAACATTCCATATCATATACCAAAATAAGTTTCAACTTGTGTACTTGACTTAAAGGGGAGGCATCATAAACAAAGTAAGGGAACAAGAATCTATCTTTAAGATCTGTGGATAGGGGAACATGATAAGAGATAGAAAGGACAGTGTGAGATAAAGCAGACAAATTAGACTGCATAAAATAAAAAAGCTTTTGCACAAACAAAATCCATGTAGCTAAAATTAGAAGAGAAACATATAAACGGGAAAAAAATTGCAGTAAGCTTCTTTGATAAAGTTCTTGTTTCTAAGGAATATAGAGAACCAAGTCAAATTTATAAGAATAAGAGAAATGACCAAATAATATGAACAGGCAGTTTTCAAAGGAACAAATCCAAGATATCAATAATTATATAAAAAAATGCTTCAAATAACTAATAATTAGAGAAATACATCACTGAAGTTCCACTTCACACAATCAGATTTCCAAATTTAGCAGTAAAGGAAAATGACAAAGGCTGGAGGACTTGGGGAAAATAGGTACACTAACACACATTTGGAGTTTTGAATGGGTTCAGCCATTCTGGGAAACAATTTAGAACTAGGCCCAAAAAACCCAGAATACCACTACAAGGCCTATATCCCCATTAGAGGAAAGAAAGGAAAAGTGCCCATACATACTAAAAAGAGTTATAGCAGGGTTTGTTTGTTTTTTTGCAGTGGCAAAGAAATGGAAGGAAATGGCTAAAAATGTGATGGACTACTATTGTGCTATAAGCAATAATTAGGGGATGGTTTCAGAGAAGCCTGGGAAGATGTACATGAACTGATTCAAAAAGGAGAAAACAATTTATACAATAGTAATAATAATCATAAAGACAATTACACAAGAATTTAGAACTCTTATCAATGCAATTACCAACCACAATTCTAGAGGACTCAACGAAACGCGATTTCCATCTCCGGACAGAGAATGGGGATGGACTCAGAGCACAGATTGAGACATGCTTTTTTTTTTTTCACATGAATAATGTAGGAATGCTTTGCTTGGCTATACATTTTTGTTACAAGGATTTTGTCTTTTTTTTTTTGAGGGGGGAAGGCAGGGCAACTAAGGTTAAGTGACTTGCCCAAGGTCACACAGCTAGTAAGTGTTAAGTGTCTGAGGTCAAATTTGTACTCAGGTCCTCCTGACTCCAGAGCTGGTGCTCTATCCACTGAGCCACCGAGCCACCCCTGGTCTTTCTTTTTCAATGAGGGTGAGATAGAAAAGGAAGAAAGCAGATTTTCATAATTTGAAAAAAAATAAAATTTAATTTTTAAAAAAAATCCTATAGTCTTCTTAATTGACTGAAGTTTCAAGTATTTCCCTTTTATCAGTTACATGAAGGGCCCCATCAAAAGAAACAGAATACTGGTCCCTTCCATTCTCTTGCTTTCTTTCACCAAATTTTAATTAAGCAAAGGTTAAAGAAATGAGGATGAACTTCAAACCTAATAAAAAGGCTAAGCTAAACCCTAGGTAAAAAAATGAATACACAATGAATTAATCTATTAGATTAAAAATTTGTTAATCCTACTCATCAAACTTCCCCTGACATCCATTCTATTTGTATCATGTCTGGCCATTTTTCTCTCTTCCTTAGTCACTGAAACTTTCTGTAATAAACTCAACATTGCAAATAGAATAAACATCCATAGCAAACAAGGAAAACTAACATCATTAAGAAAACAACCAAATGATAAAAAGTTCCAATTGAAGCAATAAGAAATGTAGGGCACTTTCCAATAACATTTTCTTATTAATCCCAAAGTAACCTAGTAAAATATAAGTTCCTTGAGGGCAGGGACTCTCACTTCTCTATTTCTATCACCAAAACCAGGAACAGTGCCTGAAACACAGTAGGTGCTCAATGAACGCTTGTTGATCAACTGAACCTCAAAGAAACTACAGACAGAAAAGAATACCAACAATTACATAGTACTTTTTATCCAAATAAGTGTTTTATGTATATGAAACTTCATTGAATTTAACCATGTCTATCCAGATGAACTTTTAAGTGAACCCCAATGGTAAAAACTTACAACAAAGAACAGGACCAATTCCTGCCTTTACCATTAAAGTCATTGCCTAGTTTCCCCACCTTCCTCCCTCTTCCTCCCAAGAAAAAATTACTACCCACACAAGACTTTCAAGATTTCGATCATTTCTTACAAGAACATGAATTTGGAGCAAGAAGAGACCTTAAAGGTCATCTAGTACAATTTTCATTTTCCAGATGTGGAAACTGAGTCTCAAGGAGGTAAATTAGTATGCCCCAAACTACCTTGGCCTACGAGCTCCTTAAGAGTAGGGCCTGTTTTTGAGTTTCACCTATCCTCCCCACTCTTAGCAGAGCCTCTTGCACACAGCTTAATTAATGCTTGCAAATCAAAATTAAGGTTTGTTAAGAAATCGATATAACAAGGCCCTCTGCCTTCAAAAACTAAGCCATTCTTCCCACATTGCTCTTAATTCATCATGGAAGGCCAGCAAAGTCGGATGATACGTTTAAAACAAAAGCCTGGTAATGGACTGGAGGGGGAGGAGTTTATCTACTGTGTAAATAGTGTGCCTAAGTTGGTGCAAATTTGTCTGGTGTAAGTTTGTGTGTGGGTGTAAGTTTCTACTGCCCTCAACTTCCGTGATGTGTGTAAGTTTATCTACTATGTGTGTTGAAGTAGTCTACTTTAAGTTTGTGTGTCCAAGTTTCTCTACTGGCTTGTTTCCGGTTTAAGTTTGTCTACTCTGTTCGATTGTGTGTCTGTGAATAAGTGTGTCTATCGCCTTCAACTTCCCAAAGAGCTTTCCTAGCTGTTAACTCATTCCCTTCAGGAAAAAAAAAAATTTAACTTAACTGTTTTTACAGTCTGGTAAAAGACCCTTCCTTTTCCCCAGCATCCTTCTTTCAGGAACAAGCAGCCCCACGAAGCGATGCCCGTTTTACATCCATGACCCGGGTCGTGTCAGGTCACCAAGACTGCCTCCCCTCCTCACCTCCCTCCCTGGGCTTCGATCTCCCTCCTGTTCTCCTTCTGCCATCAGGATGTAAGCTCCTTGACCGCAGAATCGATCCTTTTTGGGGGCGGGGAAGCATTTATCCCGGCGGCGTCTAGCACAGGGCCAGATGTGCAGGGAGCACTTCCTAAATGCTCCTGGACTTACTGCATGACTGAGTGAGCGAGGGGCCCTCCTCCGCCCCCGCCCAGTCCCGCCACACTCACAGCGTGTGCCCGCACACATTCACCATCAGCTTCAGGGAAGGGTTCCGATACTTGGTGGTCTTACACCGAGGGCAGCCCTGGTCGTCCATGGCGCCTGCCTTCTCTCTACCTCCTGACTGACTCCCGCCCCCACCCCCAATCTCGCGGCACCGACACCACCGAGGCCACGGGTTCTCGACGGTAGAGGAAGCAAAGCCGATCTCTCTCTCTCTCTCTCCAGCCCCACCGCCTCTGCGAGCGTGTTCCTTCGGTGAATGGGCTCCGGTGGGAGCGCGGTGCCACTAAACAAAGGTTCCGGGCGGGGGGGGGGGGGCGGGGGAGAGAGAGAGAGATTGTTAAAATCCTGCATACTGAAATGTCATGTATTTCCACATAAGAATATATATCATACATATGTAATAAATAAAATATGCAAAATAGAAATCTAATGGCATAGTGGATAGATTATTGAATTGGAGACAGGGATGCCTGGATTTGAATCCCACTTCAGACACTTTTTGACAGCTTTGTAACCCTGGGCAAGTCTTTTAACAGGAGTTGGACTAAATGGCCTCCGATGTTCCTTCCAGCCATAAATTTATGTTTCTCTGAAGAATGTGCCCAACTTCCGAACGCTACTCCCTCTCAATAAATGTTAGAATAAAGTAAAGATCTATTAGTCCATCAAATATCTGGTTTCAATAGGAGTACCTTGTCTTAAAGGGTATCAAATCTGCCTTACCTCAATTGTGACTAATGACTACACAATTTCCATCAAACCTAAAATCATCTTCATCCAAAACCTTTTTTTTACCACCCTAATAAATTCCAACAAGGAAGAAAAAAAAATAGTCTACAGATATCTGAGTGATCTCACTAAGTCATACCAACAAAAGCAAAGATTTCAAAATAACATTTCACACATTTGATAATACTGAAATATGTAGGAAAATAAATATTTTCCCAACTAGAACTGAAAATTTAACAGTCTATTCCTACTCACTGAGAATGCCCACTATAACCTATAATTGCCAAGTAAAATGTGAGGTCATAGAGACTGGATTTAGAGTGAGGAGGCAAAGTTTCAAATCCTGCCTCTGCCACTGTGACTTTGTACAATTCTCTTTACCTCTCCAGGTTTCAGTTTCCTCATCTGTAAAATTGGGAGATTGGACTAAATGACCTCTAAAGTTCCTTCCAGTTCTAAATCAATAGACTTATTAGTAGAAAAACATATTGGATACTAATAGGAGTTAAACAATGTAATCCAATAGGTCATCATTTCAGTGTATGTGATTGATTCATGTCTATGTCATCAGAAAAATCCACTATTGGGGCCTTCCTCTAAGTTTTTCAACATTATATTTAATATAATATTATATTATTATATATTATAGTATAATAATGCCTTATAATATTATATTATATTTGATATTGTATCATATCAAAATACAAAATGAAACTCACTGAGAATGAAGATAAATTTCAATTGATGATAGTCATTGAGAAAGCTAACACTCTGAGATATCTCCTACAATCTATTTATCAGTAGTATAGGCATCTTTATCCAATGCCACTGGGATTGATGGAACAGGGATCAAATTATACAAATAGCATAAGACTTCAGGAATTTCTTCTCCATACCATTAGTTATCACCAAGACCTATGGTAGCATTTATATACTGTACTGATATTCATTGGAAATTCACACTACTGATCCAAGATCAGAAAGCCAAAGCACTTTGAATTGGTGCCAATTTTTAGTACCCTTTCTTGCATTTTCTCTTACCCCTCTCTTTGTCAACAACAGTATCTATTTCTAAGACAACTGACTGAAAGTATAGGGCTATAGTAATAGCACATAGGAATTTAGCCTTTTCAAAAACAAATAGAACTGACTTTAGCCTGATTTTGTAGCATGTTCCAACTAATTGAACTAATGAACCACTGGCTAGTTAACTATTCAAGATCTACAAAGCATTAAAAATCCACCATGATGTAGCAATATGAGCTTCCCTCCAATTTTCAGGAGCCAAAATAGAGCCAAAAAAAAATTTGCAGCAAATATCTATTTTTATTGGTATTACCAATTGATATCACCTTCAATGTCTTCATTGGATTTTTGACAATGTATTAGAGATGACAAAGAATTTCAATTATTCCTTTATTTATCATTATCAATATGATTATGAAGAAAACACAGAAAACAGACTAAAACCATAATCACATCTTACTACTCTATGGCCAAGATTTCAATCAGAGCTTTTCTGGATGGGCTACATGACATTCAGGACATCCTTAATAGCGTGCACTCAGAATCACAACAACATCAGGAGTTCTTCACCGTTTGTGTGTTATGACTTTCTTTGGCAGTCTGGAAAAGCCTATGGATCCCTTCTCAAAACACTTTTTTGCTTTTTAAAAATGCTTTTTACTTCCTTTTTTACTAATTAATTATTTTTTGTTTTCAACATTCACTTCCACAGGATTCTGAGTTTTAAATTTTCTACTCCTCCCTCCTGTTCCCCTTCCCCAAGACAGCATGCAATCTAATATTAGCTCTACATATACATTCATATTAAACATATTTTCACATTAGCCATGTTGTAAAGAAGAATTAGAACCAATAGGAGCAACCACAAGAAAGAAGAAACAAAGCAAAACAACAAAAGAAAAAGAGAGCAAATAGTATGCTTCCATATGCATTCAGATTCCATAGTTCTTTCTCCAGATGTGGATAGTATTTTCCATCATAAGTCTTTTGGAGTTGTCTTAGATCTTTGCATGGCTGAGAAGTCTATCAAAGTTAGTCATCGCACAATATGGCTATTACTGTATAGGATATTCTCCTGGTTCTGCTTGCTTCACTCAGCATCAGTCCATATAAGTCTTTCCAGGATAGCACAACAGTATTCCATCACATTCATACACCACAACTTGTTTAGCCATTCCCCAATTGATGGACATCCCCTCAATTTCTAATTCCTTGCCACCACAAAAAGAGATACCATAAATATTTTTGCACATGTGGTTCCTTTTCCAATTTTTATGGTCACTTTGGGATATAGACCTATAAGTGATATTGCTGAGTCAAAGGGTATGCACAATTTTATATCCTTTGGGCATGTTCCAAATTATTCTCCACAATGGCTGGATCAGTTCACAACTCCACCAACAATGCATTAGTGGTCAAATTTCCCTACATATTCTCCAAAATTTGTCATTTTCCTGTTTTAAGATGTTATCCAATCTGATAAGTGTGATGTGGTCCCTCAGAGTAGTTTTGATTCGCATTTCTCTAATCAATAGTAATTTAGAGCATTTTTATATGACTATAAATAGTTTTAATTTCTTCATCTAAAAATTGCCTATTCATATCCTTTGATCATTTATCAATTAGGGAATGACTTGTATTCTTAAAAATTTCACTCAATTCTCTATATATTTAAGAGACACTGGCTGTAAAATTTTGTTTCCCAGTTTTCTACTTCCCTTCTAATCTTGGTTGCATTGGTTTTGTTTGTGCAAAACCTTTTTAAATTTAATGTAATCAGAATCATCCATTTTGTATTTCATGTTGTTCTCTACCTCTTGTTTGATCATAGATTCTTCCCTTCTCCATAGATTTGACAGGTAAACTATTCCTTGCTCTCTTAATTTGCTTATTTTATACTATCAGTCTTTATAACAAAATCATGTACCCATTTTAACTTTATCTTGGTGTAGGGTATAAGATGTTGGTCCATACCTAGTTTCTGCCATACTATTTCCAGTTTTTGTAAAATAGTGAGTTCTTATCCCAGAAGCTAGAATCTTTGGATATATCAAACAGTAGATTACTACAATCATTGACTACTGTGTCTTGTGCACCTAACCCATTCCACTGATTCACCAACTCTATTTCTTATGCAGTACCAAATAGTTTTGGTGATTGCTGTTTTATAATACAATTTTTGATCTGGTATGGCTAGGCCACCTTCCCTTGCATTTCATTAATTGTTTTAATATTCTGGACCTTTTGTTCTTCCAAATGAATTTTGTTGTTATTTTTTATAGCTATATAAAATAATTTTTTTGTAGTTTGGTTGGTATGGCACTGAATAATCAAATAAATTTCAATAGAAATGTCATGTTTATTATATTAGCTCAGCTTTCCCATGAACAACTGATAGTTTTCCAGGTACTTAGATCTGACTTTATTTGTGTGAAAAGTGTTGTTTTGCAATTCTTTTCCTGGGTTTGTTTGACAGGCAGATTCCCAAATATTTTGAAATGTCTACAGCAACTTTAAATAAAATTTCTCCTTCTTATCTCTTGCTCTTGGGTTGTGTTAGTAATATATATATATATATATATATATATATATATATATAAATGCCAATGATTTATGTGGGGTTTACTTTATGCCCTGCAACTTTATTAATTTGTTTATTACTTCAAGTAGTTTTTTACTTGATTTTCTACACATCATATGTGCAAAGATTGATAGCTTTGCTTCTTCTTTGCCTATTCTAATTACTTCAATTTCTTTATCTTCTCTTATTCTCTAGTACAATATTGAATAACAGTGGTGATAAAGGACGTCCTTGTTTCACCCCCAATCATATTGGAAATGCTTCTAGCTTAGCCCCATTACATATACTCCTTGCTGGTAGTTTTCCATAGATGCTACTTATCATTTTTTTAAAGCAGTTGGGGTTAAGTAACTTGCTCAAGGTTACACGGCCAGTTATTTTGTGTGGGTGTTAAGTATCTGAGGCCGGAACTGATCCTAGGTCTCCCGCTCTTACTCACTGCACTCTTACTCACTGCGCAACCTGGCCACCCCTGCTACTTATTATTTTAAGGAAGACTCCAGTTACTCCTGTGCTCTCTAGTGTTTTTAATAGTAATGGGTATTGTATTTTGTCAAAAGCTTTTGAGATAATCATATCGTTTCTTTTGGTTGTGTTACTGACATGGTCAATTATGCTGATAATTTTTCTAAGATTGCACAGTCCTGCATTCTTGGTATAAATCCTACTTGTAATCTCTTTGCCAATATTTTATTTAAAATATTTGCCTCTATATTCATTAGGGAAGTTGGTCTATAATTTTCTTTCTCTGTTTTGACTCTTATTCGTTTAGATATCAGCACCATGTTTGTATAATAAAAAGTATTTGGTAGGATTCCACCTATTTTGCCAACAATTTATAATATTGGAATTAATTGTTCTTTAAATGTCAAAATAATGTTTTTAAATGTGTGAACAAAATACATAGAACTATAAAAAAATTAATTGTATTGAAATATAGTTATAAAATTGTTTGTAAAGAACAAGTTTATGGAGGGGAAGAGTCAAGTCCTCCAATTCATGTAAAAGGTGATTATGAACAAACTTTGGAGCTACAGAACCCACAAAATGACACAGAGAAGGTAACCTCCTGCTGAGGACAGCCCCCAGCACAGTGCTCTAGGAGCTGACACCAGCCCCAATAAAGCCAGAGGTTTTAGCCCCAGGGCGGGCCTGACCAGCCGCCGGCTGGAGGGACTTCAGATCACCAGCAGTTGTGGCAGTTTCTAGAATTATCAACCCATAGATGCTAAGGACAAAGTGAGAGGTCAGTGCGGTGTGGATTTTGGGATCTGGTAGTTTGGGAGTACAGTCGGCCTTTGACCCCGGGGCAAAAGGCCACTGAGGCACCATGGCCCTACAGCCACCACCAAAAGGCTGCTTCAGCTCCTGGCCTCAAGATTGTAGGGGGACCAAGCAACCAGTCTGAGGGGTACATCTTGCTTTATCCTGCTTGGATCTGGATTGCGTTCTAGGGTGAAGGTCCTGGGGTGTGCGACCAGCTTGCTAGAGCATATGGTGGCTTCAGAGAGGGCACCCAATTAATGACTTCCCACCTGGACAAACCCCAGCATTTGGGATGAAGCTCTCCTGTCAGGTGGCAGAGTCCTACTGTGGCAAAAAGCCCAAAAGTCAAGTAATTGAGTGGCAACATGAGCAGGCAAAGGAAGCAAAGCAAAGAGAGCAACCCAACTTTACACTCCTATTTTGGGGACAAAAAGGATCAAAGCATGGATCAGGAAGAAGACAGTGAAGTCAGAACTCCTGCACCAAAAGCTTCCAAGAAAAATACGAGAGGGTTACATGCCATAAAAGACTTTAAGAAGGATTTTGAAAAGCAAAAAAGAGAAGTGGGGGAAAATTGGAAAAAGAAATGAGAATGATGCAAGAAAATTATGAAATGAGAGTAAACAAGCTGACTGAAGAAAACAACACCTTAAAAAATAGACTAACTCAAATGGCAAAAGAGGCTCCAAAAGGCAATGAGGAGAAGAATGCCTCAAAAAGCCAAATTTGCCAGATGGAAAAAGAAGCTCAAAAGCTCACTGAAGAGAATCATTCCTTCAGAATTAGATTGGAGCAAATGTAAGCTAATGACTTTATGAGAAATCAAGATACTATTAAACAGATCCAAACAAATGAAAAAAATAGAAGGCAATGTGAAATATCTCATGGGAAAACCACGGACCTGGAAAATAGATCCAAGAGAGATAATTTAAAAATTATTGGACTACCTGAAAGCCATGATCAAAAAAATAACCTAGAAATCATCCTTTAAGAAATTCTCAAGGAAAATTGCCCTGATGTTTTAGAACCAGAGAGCAAAATAGAGGTTGAAAGAATCCACTGATCACCTCCTGAAAAAGATCTCAAAAAGAAAACTCGTAGGAATATTATAGCCAGGTTCTGGAATTCCCAGATCAAGGAGAAAATATTGTAAGCAGCCAGGAAGAAACAATTTGAATATTGTGGAAACACAATCAGGATAACACAGGATCTGGCAGCTTCTACACTGAGGGATCGAAGGGCTATTATGATATTCCGGAGGGCAAAGGAGCTGGGATTAAAACCAAGAATCACCTACCCAGCAAAACTGAGTATCATGTTTCAGGGGAAAATATGGTCATTCAGTGGAATAGAGGACTTTCAAGCATTCTTGATGAAAAAACCAGAGTTGAATAGAAAATTTGACATTCAGACACAAGAAGCAAGAGAAGCATGAGAAGGTAAACAGGGAAAAGAAATCATAAGCCACTTATCAAAGTTGAACTATTAACATTCCTACATGAAAAAATGATCATTGTAACTGATTAGACTTTTCTCAGTATGAGAATAATTGAAGGGAATAGAAATGTATATAAACATATGTGTATACACACACACACATACATACATATGTCTCTATTGGAGGGTATATGGGCATATGAATACATATGTGAATGTGTGCATATATGTGTACAGGTATACATAGATAGAGGGCACAGGACCAATTTAATGGGAAGGGATGATACTTAAAAGGTGATATTAAGAGGTGAGAGAGGAATATAATGGGAGGAGATAGGGAGAGATAGAATGGGGTAAACTATCTCATATAGAAGAAGCAAGGGAAAATGGTTACAATGGAGGTGAAGAACAGGAAGGCAAAAGGAAATGGGTCAAACTTATTCTCATTGAATTTGGCTTAGGGAGGGAATGACATACACACTAAATAGGGTATCTCACTCTACAGGAGAGTTGGGGGGAAGGAGATGAGAGGGGGGATGATGGAGGGGAGGGAAGTTGGAAGCATCCACTTTTGAAAAGGGACAGGATCAAAGTAGAGAATAGAACAAGTGGGAGGTGGGATAGGAGGGAGTGAAATATAGTCAGTCTTTTACAATATATCCACTATGGAAATGTTTTGCATAGCTACACATGTACAACCTATATTGAATTTCTTGTCTTCCCAGTAAAAGTGGGTGACAAGGGAAGAAGGGAATGAATCTGGAATTCAAAGTTTTAAAATCAAATGTTTAATATATATATACATATATACTATTATTAATATTATTTTACATGTAACTGGGAGATAAGATATCCAGGCACTGGGGCATAGAGATCCACCGTGCCCTACTGGAAAGTCGGAGGGAGTATGGGAGAAAATATGGGAGAGATCAGATTGGAGGAGGGGATATCCAGTGGGATCGCTATTTTGTGGTGGTGGGTAGGGGTAAAACAGAGAAAATTTGTAACTCAAAATCTTGCAGAAATCAATGATGTAAACTAGAATTTAATAAAGCATTTGATGAAAAAAAAAAGAACAGGTTCGTGGACCCCAAGTTAAGAATCTCTGCTTTAAAAGACATCATTTTGCAGCATAGCAAATGTTTAAGAGAATTATTAATAATACTAACAATTCTTACCATCATTACAGCTGGAGTTTATATAGCATTTTAAGAGTTACCAAGTACTTTATAGACATTATCACTTTTGATCTTCACAATAACCCTATGAGTTAGATTATACAAGAATTATTTTTTTTTACATTTTACAAATCAGCCTTTATTTCCTTTTTTAAAAAAAATTTATTTATTTTTAGTTTTCAACATTTACTTCCATATGTTTTAAATTTTCTTCTCTTCTCTCCCCCCTCACTCCTCAAGATGGCATGCAACATGATATGGCTTTACATATACATTCCTATTAAACACATTTTCACATTAGCCATGTTGCAAAGAAGAATTACAAATGGGAGAGTTCATGAGAAAGAAAAAACAAAACAAAACAAAAATAGTTTGCTTCACTCTGCATTCAGACTCCATAGTTCTTTCTCTGGCATTTTCCATCATGAGTCCTTTAGAATAGTTTTAGGTCCTTGCATTGCTGAGAAGGGCTAAATCTATCAAAATCAGTCATAACATACTATGGCTGTTTTCATGAAAACTGTTCTCCTGTTTCTGCTCATTTCATTCAGCAGCAGTTTATATAAGTCTCCAGGTTTCTCTGAAGTCCACCCGTTCATTGTTTCTTATAGCACAATAGTATTCCATTACATTCATATACCACAACTTGTTCAGCCATTCCCCAATTGATGTGCATTCCCTCAATTTCCAGTTCTTAGAAACCACAAAAAGAACTACTATAAATATTTTTGTACACATGTGTCCTTTTCCCATTTTTATGATCTCTTTGGGATATAGCCCTAGAAGTGGTATTGCTAGGTGAAAGAGTATGCACATTTTTACAGCCCTTTGGGTATAGTTCCAAATTGCTCTCCAGAATGATTGGATCAGCTCACAGCTCCACCAACAATGAATCAGTGTTCCAACTTTCTCACATCCTCTCCAACATTTATAATTTTCCTGTTTTGTCATGTTAGCCAATCTGATAGGTGTGATATGGTCCTTCACAGTTGTTTTGATTTACATTTCTCTAATAAATAGTATTAGAGCATTTTTTTCATATGACTATAGATAGCTTTAATTTCTTCCTCTGAAAACCACCTGTTCATATCCTTTGACCATTTACCAATAGGGGAATGACTTGTGTTCTTGTAAATTTGACTCAGTTCTCTATATATTTTAGAAATCAGACCTCTATCAGAGTCACTAGTGGTAAAAATTCTTTCCCAGTTTTCTGCTTCCTTCCTAATCTTGGTTGCATTGGCTTTGTTTGTGCAAAAACTTTTCAATTTAATGTAACCTGCATTTCATAATGTTCTCTATTTTTTGTTGGTCATAGATTCCTCCATTCTCCACAATTTGACAGATAAACTATTCCTTGCTCCCCTAATTTATTTATAGTATCAGCCTTAAAATCTAAATTGTGTACCCATTTGGACTTTATATTGGTATATGGTGTCAGATATTGGTCTATGCCCAATTTCTGCCATACTAATTTTCTATTTTCCCAGCAGTTTTTGTCAAATACTGAGTTCTTAACCCAGAAACTGGAGTCTTTGGGTTTATCAAACAGTAGATTACTACAATCATTAACTACTGTGTCTTGTGTACCTAACCTATTCCACTGATCTACCCCTCTATTTCTTAGCCAGTACCAAGAGGCTATTGATGATTGCTGCTTTATGATACAATTTAAGATCTGGTATGTCTAGGCCACCTGCCCTAGCATTTCTTTTCATTAATTCCTTGATATTCTGGACCTTTTTTTCTTCTGAATGAATTTTGTTACTATTTTTTCTAGCTCTATAAAATAATTTTTTGGTAGTTTGATTGGTATGGCACTGAATAAGTAAATAAATTTAGGTAGAATTGTCATTTTTATTATATTAGCTTGGCCTATCCACGAGCAAGTGATGTTTTCCCAATTATTTAGATCTGACTTTATTTGTGTAAAAAGTGTTTTGTAATTGGCTTCATATAGTTCCTGAGTTTGTTTTGGCAGGTAGACTCCCAAATATTTTATAATGTCTACAGTAACTTTAAATGGAATTTCTCTTTCCATCTCTTGCTGTTGGGCTTTGTTAGTAGTATATAGAAATGCTGAGGATTTATGTAGGTTTATTTTATATCCTGCTATTTTGCTCAAGTTGTTTATTATTTCAAGTAGTTTTTTACATGATTCTCTAGGATTCTCTAAGTATATCATCATATCATCTGTAAAGAGTGATAACTTAATTTCTTCTTTGCCTATTCTAATTCCTTCAATTTCTTTTTCTCCTCTTATTGCTAAAGCTAACATTTCTTTTTTTTCTTTTTAAAGCAATTGGGGTTAAGTAACTTTCTCAAGGTTACACAGCCAGTTATTTCTGGGTGTGGTGCTAAGTATCAGGGCCCGGATTCGATCCCCAGGTCATCCCGCAACTGGGGCCAGTGCTCTTACTTACTGAGCCACCTGGCCACCCCCGAAAGCTAACATTTCTAGTACTGTATTGAACAACAGTGGTGATAATGGACAGCCTTATTTCACCCCTGACCTTACTGGAAATGCATCTAGCTTATCCCCATTACATATAATGCATGCTGAAGGTTTTAGGTAGATGCTACTTATCATTTTAAGGGAGGCTCCATTTATTCCTGTTCTCCCTAGTGTTGTTTTTTTTTTTTTTAATAGGAATGGGTGTTGTATTTTGTCAAAAGCTTTTTCTGCATCTATTGAGATAATGACTTCTGTTAGGTTTGTTGTTGATAATATTGAACTAGCCCTGCATTCCTGGTATAAATCCCACTTGATTAAAGTGTATTATTCTCATGACAAGTTGCTGTAACCTTTTTGCTAATATTTTATTTTAAAATTTTGCATCTATATTCATTTAGAAAATTGGTCTATAATTTTCTTTTTCTGTTTTGGCTCTTCCCTGTTTAGGTATCAGTACCATATTTGTATCATAAAAAGAATTAGATAGGAATTCTTCTTCACCAGTTTCCCCAAATAGTCTATATATTATTGGAATCAATTGTTCTTTAAATGTTTGATAGGATTCACTTGTAAATCCATCTGCCCCTGGAGATTTTTTTCATAGGGAGTTCATTGATGGCTTGTTTAGTTTCTTTTTCTGAGATGAGGTTGAGTATTTTACTTCCCCTTCTGTTAACCTGGGCAATTTACATTTTTGTAAATATTCACACTAAGATTGTCAAATTTATGGGCATATAATTGGATAAAATAATTCCTAATTATTGTTTAAATTTCCTCTTCATCAGTGGTGAATTCACCTTTTTCATTTTTGATACTGGTAATTTGGTTTTCTTCTTCCTTTTTTTTAATCAAATTAACCAAAGTTTTATCAATTTTATTGGTTTTTTCATAAAACCAGCTCTTAGTTTTATTTATTAGTTCAATAATGTTCTTAATTTCAGTTTTATTAATCTTTCCTTTGGTTTTCAGTATTTCTAATTTGTCATTTAATTGACAATTTTTAATTTGTTCATTTTCTAGCTTTTTCAGTTGCAAGCCCAATTTACTGATCTCCTCTTTCTCTATTTTATTCATGTAAGCATGCAGAGATATAAAACTTCCCCAAAGAACCACTTTTGCTGCATCCCATAAGTTTTTCTATGGTGTCTCGTTGTTGTCATTCTCTTGAATGAAGTTATTGATTGTTTCTATTATTTCTTGTTTGGCCCACCCATTCTTTAGGATTAGATTATTTAGTTTCCAGTTAATTTTTAGCCTGTCTTTCCATGGTCCTTTATTACATATAATTTTTATTGAATCATGACCTAAAAAGCATGCATTTAATGTTTCTGCCTTTCTGCACTGGATTGTGAGGTTTTTATGCCCTAGTACATGGTCAATTTTTGTGTATGTGCCATGTACTGCTGAGAAAAAGGTATATTCCTTTCTATCCCCATTCAATTTTCAAATCAACCTTTTTACAAACATTTTGTTTATTATAATTTTTACAAATGTATTACAATTTACATATCTAAAATTACATTTTAGGGGCAGATAGGTGGCACAATGAATAGAGCACTGGCCCTGGAGTCAGGAGGACCTGAGTTCAAAGCCGGCCTCAGACACTTAACACTTACTAGCCTTGTGACCCTGGGCAAGTCACTTAACCCCAATTGCCCTGCCTTCCCCCCTCCAAAAAGTAAAATTACATTTTACAAACATTTACAAAGTCATCAGTAAGCTGGGATAAACCTTATAATTATTCAACCAGTTTGCCCATTCAGAAGCATTCACAATTCTCTGTGACAATTTCTCTGGATATTTTGATAGCATTTTACTCTATTCCCTAATAATAACATAATGCAACATCCCTATTTAACAAAGTTTAGTTGTGTTCAATATAGTTTATGTATTCATGCCAGAAAAAGCTAGCATTTGGTTTGATTTTTAGAATTTGATTTAGAAGAATCTCTTCTTATAGAGCTTCTGCCTTACTGAAGTATAGAATCTTCTATGACTATGTTGATTTTAGTACACCCAAATAAAGTACATACCAGACATGAGCCAATCCATGGACTGCTCTTTCAAATCAAATTAATGCTATGGACTGACAATAAATCTAAAGACAATTCAGGTGATGTGCTAACATGTGCCAGGTCAACTCCACATACAGCATCAAATTTTCAACAATACAAGGTTAATAAGATTCATAAAATTCTGCAACCTAGTGGTAATAGCAACAGCAGCAGCAGCAACAGTAGTAATAATAGCAGATTGAGAAAGTACTGCTACTGCTACTGCTACTACTACTACTACTACTACTACTACTACATTGTCATTATTAACTCTTGTTAAGCCTTGCGTTTGAAAGTCCCTCCTAATACAAGGACCCAGGTTTAATCTGGTACATGCTTTTCATAAAATCTCTCAAGCTCATGATCCCACCCAGAGAAAGCCTGGGAATATAGTATCTTGCTCATTTTTTAAAATCTCAAAAGGAACCCTTTAAGCTCCTGAAGGCACTCAGCTTAACATCATTAAACATAGAAAAGATTTGGGGGCAGCTAGGTGGTGCAGTGAATAGAGCACCAGCCCTAGAGTCAGGAAGACCTGAATTCAAATCCGGCCTCAGACACTTAACAAACACACACACACACACACACACAAAACTAGCCATGTGACCTTGGGCAAGTCACTTAACCCCAATTGCCCTAGCTTCCCCTCCAAAAAGCAAAAACAACAACAACAAAAAAAAAAAAACATAGAGAAGATTTTATTTACAAGCCAAAGGATAGCATCATTCCTATCCAAGCCTATAGTCAAAAAGAAACAAATAGCCTTCTCTTCTCTTTCTTTCGGGAAGAAAACAGACTTTCTGTGTGGCTTATGGCCATTAGAGAGACAACCTGTCACCCACCCTATATAGTCCACATGACTCATAGTAATAATAAAGGAAAGGTCCAGATTTGATCCTCCACATCATGGCTCTGTGATTCATTCTTCTTTTGTGTCTGCCCCTCCTCTGGTCCTCAACAATATGGCTCCCTGACATGCTAATCATTCTTCCTCCTTTGGTGTTCCATTATTCCAGTGCTACTTCAGCATCCCCACCTGGCTCCCTTCCAGGGCTGTGTGGATACAGTGGCCTTTAGCTTAGTTAGGCCTCCCACCAGTTCCAGATATGCCTCAGCATCTCTGGCTTGTATCAAGTGCCACATAACCTACAATTGCTTTTAGGTCCATGTAGCATCACTCCCCATGGAGTCTTTGCTTCGTGGTTTGTATGGTCTGTCTTATATGTGTAACAATAACAACTGATTCTGGGCCCAGGATTCTTTCCTCTCTCCTTATCCACCAAGATATTTATCTCAGCTTTGGATCCATAGGTGCCTAGGCTATGTCTAGTTATAGGAGAGTCTGATCAGCTTTAAAAAGAAAAAAAGCAGGATCTTTTTCTTACCCACTTTTACACCTTCATTCATGTTGTTTTTTGTGCTTTCTTGAAGACCAATGATATTATCAGGGTGATGTCCAGGCTTTCTTGTGAATTGAATTTAAATGCAGCAGAGCCTCACTCCTCTAGAGTCATCAAAGTTCATGATCTGGATCTTTTGTCTCAATTTGTGAGATACTCATTTATAGCCCTACCCCAGAGTTCCAAGCAAAATTACTTAAAATTTATGTTTGGCTCATGTCTAGGGTCTCACCAAAAAGGTATTCAATATTCACTATAAATAACGTATGGGACAGCTATTTACTTTCAAACACACACACACACACACACACACACACACAAAATGCTAAATAGGTAAGACTCTCTTAAGCATGCATTTACAAGACTTAAGCAAAAGTAGCAATAAGATAGTTACTGTGATAGTCTCCTAAGAGGTTGAGAAATTTTGGGCACTGCTGAAGAGGCATTTTACAAAATCACAGAGTCAACAGCATTTGAAAGTTGACAGGATATCAATGGTCACCTCGTCCAACTCATGTACCAAAATAGTCCCCAGTATAATATAGATGACAAGTGGTTCTCAAGTCACTACTTAGACCTCCATGGAAGAAGAACTACCCCACATCCCATCTTTCCAAACAGTTCATTCTATTTCTGCACAGTTCTAATTGTGAGCAAGTTTTTCCTGATATCAGTCCTAAATTGATCTCTTTGTGACTTCTACCCACTTCTCCTGGTTCTTCCCTGTGGGGTCAAATAGAACAAACCTAATCCCTTCTTCACAAGATAGTCCTTCAAATACTTGAAAATGGCTGCCACACATCTAGTCTTCTCTTTTCCAGGGTAAACATGCCCAATTCCTTCAAAAAATACTAACATATTATGGACTCAAGTCTCTTCACTCTTCTGATTGCCCTCCTCTGACCACTCTCCAGCTTATCAGTGTCCTATTTAAACCATGGTGCTCAGAATTTTATCTGTGTGATGCAACACTTTTCCATTCTGCTTTACACAATCTAAACAATTCTTTCAAGCACCATATTTTCTGGCAAGTCAGATGGAGGGTTCCGTTCATCCTCTGGACAGCAATCATTTTCTCAAGCAGATATAATGAATGTAGATATGGTACTGCCCACACTGATAAAGGATCTAAGATCTCCTGACATCTTGACACCCAAGCTTAGATGTGTCCATCTTGGCATCTTTGTTCACCTTTCTTCTGGGAAGAAACATAAAACAGGGCTCAGGGATCTAGCCTCAGACTCACCTAGGTAGGACATGTGCTTTAGTTTCCTTGTATTCACAGTCAGCATGTAGTTGGAGTGGTGGAAGGGCACCTGCCCCCTGGCTCACCCCACCAGGGAAAAGCTTAAATAGTCTTCATATATCAGGAGATAGGAAGAGAAGAAATACAGGGCCCTTAAAGATCCACTGATTCAGTAGTAATTCCTGCTCAGTGGCCAATAAGGGAACTGCTTTGTCACCTTGAGGTTAAGACCCTTCAGTGTTGAGTCATACATGTCCCTACAGTCCCTGAAAGTTTCTAGGGAGCTGGCATACACTCCCTGGGATGGCTGATAAAGGCCCAGCTCCATACTTGTTCCATTGGATTTAGTATCCATTACATATAGAAATAGCTCCCCTCTCACTGTCTTCAGAGAATAAAGATGGGGGGGACTTATCTGATTTCTCTTGGTTCTTGGTATATGCCTGCTACATTTCACTGGTAAATACTTGTCCTTTTCTTGATCTGTGCGATCTCATTGATGTGGAAAACTTCCTCCACCAGACCAGTACAGATGGCAACTTAGCTATTCTCTCTGATCTTAGAACAATTCTTGTCCACTTCCATCCATATATCCTCTATAGAGGATATAACGAGTTTCCTGGAGGCCTTCCTTTGGGTCTTTATGTATTTTGTGGATACCAGAACAACACTCCAACTATTTATCTTTTATCCTTTACTCTTTCAACCTGACAGCCTTCCTCAGAGCTCCCTGAAAGCAGCCCTGCTTTTCTGTTTGCATACCTAGCACTTAGAACATAGTAAGTGCTTAATAAATGCTTATATTTTCATTTCACAAGGTCTTTTTTGCCATTCTTCACAAATAAGTCATTCATAATATTAGTCTACTGACACATACCATGTATTTTCTTTGCCCATAATTCTAATTCTTCTCATATTAAGATGCAGCATAGTTCAATGGAACAAGAACTGGATTTTGGCCTCACAAAACCTGGTTCAAATCCTAGCTCTTCAACTTACCACTTTGAATAAGTAATTAACCTCTCTGGGGCATCAGTTGCCTCATCTGTAAAATCAGGTGGTTGGACTAGATAACCTTTAAGGCCTTTTAAAACTCTACACATACAGTCCTGTGACCTTCTGTAGGTTTAATGGAATATAAGATCTTCCCCATCCATTAACATATCTATCTGACCACGTATTCCCTTTTTCCCTTGGAACAAGGGTTGTGTTTGCAGGTCTAAAGGTACACAGGTATTTCAATCATGGCTGTCTTGCTATTTTGAGATCTTGGCCAGTTTACAGCCGTGACACATCTTGAGTCACATAGAACCTATCCTTGGGGGTAGAACTTGCCTTGGGGTTTACTTGCAGGAAGGTTTTCACACCTTTTGGTACTGAGCCAATTAGGCACTGAGTCTCACAATGTCTTCTGGCTCTCTGAGCCTTAGTCAAAACCGTGTGTGTGTGTGTGTGTGTGTGTGTGTGTGTGTGTGTGTGTGTGTGTGTGTGTGT